>NC_090934.1:211074346-211385471 GCF_040938575.1 Ambystoma mexicanum
CCTTCACTCCACCAGCTCCTGAAGAGGTGGCCGGCCAGAGCTCCCGCTCCCGCCGCCCCCCCTGCCACCAGCAGGAGAGACCACTATCGACCGTGTCAAAGCACGCTGGTGCACGGATGAATCAAGCCTTGGAGCCTGTCGTGCTATCCGGTCCCATCAATGCCGGGTCCCTTCTTTTGAGCTCGGTACGCCCTCTGGTCCTCCGTCACGGCGTGTGGAATCCTCGTTTTCCGGCGGCCGCAGTCACTGTTGTAACTCAGCCAAGGAGCAACAGTTATGCCTGAATTTTCACCCCCAGCTGCCCCTTCATCTTATCAACCTGGAGGTGAGGTTTATTGGAAGTGGGGGATCACTAAATGGGGGCTAATTGCTCTTTGGATGGTCCTGATGCGGGAGGGCTACACAGCTGGTGTTTCTATCAGCGCGCCCCCTGGTGGTCCTCAATTAAGAAAGTTTGAAGGCCATTCCATAGACTGCTGATGTTCCCCAAGCCAGTCAAACAAGTATTTTTCACAGTTTGGCTTTTCTTCAACTTGACTCCTGAAACTAGGATTTGAAGTTTGGTAGGTATGTCTCTAAGATTACTTTTTCTGGCAAACCTCAGAGGGCAGTCATCTCAACTTCATACTGTTTGCTTCTGACAATGAAGTTTAGATGGACCCTAAGACTAGCTGGTCGTTAAATGTGATTGAGTTAATAGCTTCTGTCTCGTTTTGCTTGAGTGAGCGTCCCTACCTCCTCCTGTCGTTTCGATGTGTTGGTATTTGCAGTTCCAACCACCATTCCGATTGGCTTCTGCTTTTTCACCTGGGACACAATGGCTTGTATCTATTGGTTCAGGTGGGGTGATTGTAGGACATAAACATTTGTGTAGGTTTCCCACAGGCAGATCACTTTACCACAGGACTCTCGTCAGCGGTGCCTTTTCATCACCCCAAGCCTCAGTATCAGATGATACTTCCTGCCTCCTTTTTGTTGACCATCTGTCCTGGTTCCATTACTTGTTGTTCCGGTGCTGATTTTGTCAACTGTTCGTTCCTCTGTACTGGTACCCATTTGGGTGGCAAATTCCAGTGTCTGCTGGTGAAGATGCCTCACTAGTCTTTGCAGTTTGCAGTTGCATAGGGAAGGAGTTGACAAGCTTATCTAGTATTAGCAGTTTCTTGAGGTCTTGATTTTCTTCTTTCCAAGCCACTGTTCTACAAGAAACCAGATTATATAGGACAGTCCTATGCCTGATGATGGAGATTAAGTGAGAGTGACCGTGGGATCCTCCTCTATATCCATTATCTTGGGATGTATACATAGTCCACAAGATTAACTGTGCTTTGCATTAATTCATCCAATGAATAACATGTGCATGCCCCTTTCATTGTGTTTTGTACTTGTTATTGCCAATGTTTTATATACTGCTCCAGACAGTGCATGTGAATAAGCGAAAATGCAGTGGTAGGAGTTGCCTGACAATTCAGCTCACACCCTTCTTCCTCCCTTAGTCCTTGTTTGTCCTCTGAGTTCCCGTGAAGTCCAGCTTTCTATGGGAACCCCAATCTTTCTGGGATTGACAAATAGTAATGTGGATACACCCCCCACTATTTTTGCTTTAGCCAGAATTAAGGATCATTTGAAAGTTTGAATGAGTGCACTTTGTGTGACTCTTTAAGCTTCGGACTTGTGTGTTTTGTTGATTCAAATCACACAAGTCAGAAATGAACTTCAACACTTTTTATTACCTGTGTCAGGATAGGTGTAGTGACCGCCTATCAAGATTACAGTTTTCGATTAAAACATAAAAAAGGATAACTATGCTAAAGGTCTCAGGCTGGGGTTACTGTAAATGGTGTAAGGGACCATTGTTCCTTCCAGGATTTTCTAATCAAATCTACAGTCTCAGGATATAGTGCCCAGCTCACCTTTTTGCTTTGCCAACCAGCAACTATTTATCTCCCTTGCTTACATTTATTGTTACTGTTATTTGAAACAACCATGTACAGGCTTCCCTCCTGAGCTAGGGTCTGCTGGTCAGTAATAGCAACTCCTTTAGTTCTCTCACACAATCTGGTCTTCCTCCGAGTCTGGGATTTAGCTCTCAGCATGGGTTTGGTTCTTTCCTTCAAGCTGGTCCCTCTCAATGAGAAGTAGAGGGCTCAGAAGGCTTTCAGCTTTCACAACTCTGTTCGTCTGGTCTCTGCCATTGTCTGAGATACAGCCATAAGCAGGATTAGATCTTTCTCTGGCTCCCTCTTAGCCCTGTCAGTGACATTAACTGCCAAACTTGGAGCTCTTTCACGGTTCCTTTGATTTTCTGCGACTTTTCTGCTCGGTTGTTCCCCTTCATCTCATGCAGTTCTTTCTGTTATTTAGTTATTTCCCTGTTCCATTCCCTTCCATTCTCTCTAATTGTTGTTGCGGCCCTTCTTTTTTAAGGGTTCCCAGTTGTTGCTGCTTAATTTTTTCCTGTTGTAATTATGACTAATGAGGTGGTGCATGGCGACAACCAGAGGTTTGAAAGATTGTGCCGCCATTTTGATATTATTTAGGTATTTTTGTTCAGATATGGAGTTCCGTTGTGAGTCGGAATCTCCCTGTTTTTCACCAGGAGACCACTAACATATCTTTCCTCTCTTCGTGTTCTACAGGGTGTTGGCAATAGTGCCTGCACTTACTATGATAAATCTGCCAAAGGCCATTCACGCTTTCTCTCATCTTGCCCTTCTACTCTGCCCCTTCCTCCTCTTCTCAACTCCTGCTCATCAACCTTCTGATCCTCTGATGTTTCACTGCACCTTCTTCCTGCCTCCACCATTTAATGTTAACTCTTCTCACACAACTACTACTCCCCCCCACTTCTACCACTACTCTCCTCCCACTAATCTCCTCCTCCTATTAATCTCTTCCTCCTACTTCACTCCTCCCTCTTACTCCATTGCACAAACACCATATCATCCAGTTCCTTTAAATTCACATACACTCCTTGCACTAACGTCTATTCACCTGCCCCCCCCACACACACACACACACACACACTCACTCTTCACTCTAGAGTAGTCTTGCACTCACTAAGCCAATAACTCCCCTTTTTCCAATAAATGCCTTCACACTCCATTGCTCCTTCCTTCCTTCTGCTGGTTTCTTGGTCAACCTCGCCTCCTGACTGCCCAAGAACAACCCACAGTTCTTGTTTTGTGTCTCCTGCTTAAATGTCCCTCCCTCTGTCGTGATTGGGCAATTTTTCCTATTTATTGTTCCCTCCTGGGAGGTGTATGTGCAAGGGTAAGTCTTTACAAGGGGCCCAAGCCCCGCTCTGAAGGTTTTGCATTCTAAAAAAGCATTGCTTTCTCCATGCGGGCTCACCGCGTAACAAAGGTAACAGCGACTCGGTATGCACAATGTTCAAGATCGTGTTTCGGTGTTCCCCTGGTAAGGTCATTTCTCCAGGGGTGGCTCAGAACTGTCCCAACATTCCTTGGTGGTCTTGGGTGAGGGGTTAGGGGTCAGCTTGTGTATGCAGCTGTCCGTTCATGCTTCTGGGGGGACTTACGGTGGTTCACTTAATGTCTCTTATGGCTGCGTCTCTCTGACAGCTCTTCCTTGTCAGGCGGCTCTGCATTGACTCGGCTGTGCTTGGGTCTCTCCGGCATGGCGGCTGCTCCTGATGTCACACGTTGCTAGAACATCTGGTAAGCAGTTGATCTTGCTGTTTGGCGTTTCTCTTCTCTGTTCTCTTCCATCTTGGCGATCTCTGTAAATGAAAGAAAACACTGGCGAACATTTTGGCAACAAGGTATGGCATGAGACAAAGCTCTGTACTACCAAGATATTAACTGGTACTAGGCAAAGGGGGTAAGGGTTGTTAAAGTTCATATCTGATCCACTCATTTAGCTTTGATTATAGTGGTGTTAAAAGTGCTCAGCTGACCCCTTGTTTGATAGATGGATCTGTTTGGAGTAGTTTTCTCAACACCAAATAGCCTGTTTTATGGTAACACATAAACAATTTTATTTGGACACACTGCCATTTTATCCAAAAAGACAATTTATAGCCAATGTTTTCTAGATTAATGCTCATGCCATTTGTAGGCATTGGCACAGCAGATATTCAGACCAAACATCAAAAGGATGCTGACATGACTGTCTTTATTTGTTTCAGGACTCTGAGCCTGCCGACATTCCCTCGTTTAGAACTGCAGTGATGCCTATGAGCTTCCTCCAGGATCCCCCTTGCAGAGTAGGATGCAGCTGTTGCGGGATCCCTTCTTACGAGAGGTCCTTTGGTTTTCAGGGTGTTGCCGGGCTCTGTCACTCTTACTGCAGGTAAGTTCTCATTGAGATGCTTCATAACGTAGTGACGCAGCCAAGGAATACCATGAATGCATAGATAACGTAGCCCTTATGAGAGTGACTCATGTAATGAAAAACTACCGATAATAAATCTAATAAATAAAACTGACCAGTATCCCTAATTACAAATAATTGAGGTTCCTTCCTTATTTTACTGGTGGTTGGGAGATAAGGGGTAAGAGGAAAACCCAGATTATGATTGATGATGAAAATAAAAATGTCAAGGCTTAAAATAGGTTAATGCTGGATTTGGCATGCTTTTAGTGCTGTATTAAGTGTTTTTATAGTCAAATTAATAATGCCTTATTTTTTCACCCACATGCTACTATCTCTCTCCCTCCTACTTTCCCCTCTTCTGCATTCCCCTCTCTAGTCTCTTGTCTCACAATCTCTTCCCTCTTGTCTTCTCTCTGTTCTCTCTTCTCACTCTAGTCTCTCTCTCCTCTTTCTCCCACCCCTATACATACACCCACCAGCAGACTTTAGTGTTTGAACGTACCAGCCTATCTTGAAGTGACTGTTCAATATACATTGTATTATATATGCACAGAAGTAATTATGTTGCCTAAGCACATTGTTTCATGACTCACATCACATTGGCTACTGGGACATGGTTGAATCATTAACCTTTGTCCAAAGGGGTTAATCGCCCCTCTACCAGCCCGTGGGAAGTGAGCTGAAAGGGAGATTTCCGAATCCAACCTGGCCCTAAATGGGTAAGGGGAACAAAACAAATCGCCATCCTAGACACCATCCGTACCCCCTGTGCTAGAATGCTTCTGTGCAGGGACGAAGTCTCAAGCCTTGCCTCTAAATGTCTGTGCTTGCCAGTCTCTTCTTTCTGTTTCAGATGCAGAGCATACAGAAAGTAGGAACCAGAGAACATAGAGACTTGAGGAGAAAGGCCAGGAAGATGAGAATCCGCTACCTGCAATGCCGAGGCTCTAGTGCCACAGAGACCCGATCACTGTGGCGGGAGAAGGTCGGGAGATGGAGAGGCCAGCTCCAACCACACAGCGACAAAGAGAAGCCGCTCAGATGCCCGAGCGGCTGCAATACAAACAGGACCGGCCAAGCTTGCCAGTAATGTCGACACATTTCCTCTAGACCACCACAGTCTTGAAAGAAAAAGGAAAGGTCCCCAGACTTAACTGCAGGGTCCCCGATAATATGACCTGGAGACCAAATTTTGTGGAAGTGGGTGGGGCTAAAACCCGCTTTTGAGCCTTTTTCCACACATACATGCCCAGGAATGGGACGAAAGCAAGAGGTTTGGATAGGGATTGTAGACCAACCCTTAGCAAGGGAGGTATATACAAGTAGGGGACAGAAAACGGGAAGTGTGGGTGAATTTGTTGAGGTCAGAGGAGGACGTGGACAGCAACTCAAGAGACCAGAAGAAGGAAGGAGCAGGTGTGTTGGCGACGGCCCTCCAGATGGCGTCACTTCTCTCAATGAGGGAGCCCCTTTGTATTATACTAGTCTGGTGAAGCAGCTAACCAATAGTCTCTGCTGATGGGTGGTAAAATGAGGGAGGAGCTTATAGGGAAGGACTCCCCTCTTGGGGGCAATGACGTTATTATGTAGAAGAGTCTCCATAACCCTTCTTCTCATACGGTTAGACCAAAACCCTCATCTCTACCAGCAAAGGCAGAGACTGTCTGTTATTGTGATGTGTCGTAATTTGTGATGATGGAAACAACGGGGACAAAGAAGAACACACTGACCTTACCAGAAAGCATGAGGACCATTCCCACAACTGTTGTCCATCATACTAACGTTAGGACCAGCTATATTAACTAGACTGAAACAACGGACTGTGCGAGATAGGCGGAAGAGTAGAGAGACAGAAGAGATAAAGGGCGTGGTACGACAGGAGGGCGTCTTGCAGGGATGCAGAATGCCCAAAAACAACTGCTGGAGAAGTGGTAGTTGGAAGTGGAAGGGTGGAAGAAGAACCGGAAGAAAGAGGAGCTTGTCTAACGCCAAGCCGGCCTGAGAGTTTCAGGATGGGCAAGGTGAAGTTGCAGTGAGGTAATCGTGCAGACTTCGAGAAGCGAATAACGAAACGACAAGAAAGTGTCTAGTTAGCCGGTTGTGAGCCGACAACCCTAAAATAGAGAGTCAGTGTGGTGGTTGTGTGACCTATGGTGGGTGGACCGTGTGGTCCTTGAACTGCGCTTAGACAGCCAACACTAGTCTACTGCAGAGCCACAAAGGCGATTGCATGGGAAGTATGAGGAACTGTGGTGGTTGAGCGGCCTGTAATGGGTGGACCGTCTGGTCTGAAATTTGCGCCCAGACTAACTGGCCGCTAAGACAAGCAGGCAGAAGAAGAATGAGAAAAACTAACCTGTGAAACCAGTGAAGAGTTCCTCGAGAGAAGGTAACGGTAACAGTAACAAGTCCAGGAGGGGGCTGGGAAAACTTGATAGAGTGAATAAGAAAGGACTTTCAAGTCATGGTCTAACACACACACTAGGCGAAGGGAGGCATTCTCCTGGCCATAGACATTTCAACCCCAGAGAAGGGAGGAATTCTCCTGGGATGTGGTTTGTTGGTTATGGATTTTTGGGTTTCAGTGGTAGGGATAGTTTAGCGGTTTGGACCAAACTTTTATTTTTACTTGGACATCACAGACTTCCTGACAGACCCAAGTTTTAGATTGGTTTTGGTAGGGAAAACCACACATGGGGAAAGATAGGATTTTGAAATACCCAATACAAGTTTATAGCCAAAACCTCCTGGTCAGTCCTATCATTTTGTCACCACAAGTGGCATTGGCTTAGGAGTGTTAGTGCTTCTGTAGTGTGAGAATGTGTTTCTGAGACGTGTGTTTAGGAAACAGTGTACGGAGTCAATGTGAAAAGACTGGTACAGAGTGAAAGAAGGGTGACTGACTGGTGGGAGGAGGAGGCGGCGTGTTGGTGGGAAAAAGAGAAATGGTGGTAATGGGAGTATTGATATTTTATTTCTATTGCGCTCATACACAAGTGTTTCAGAGCGTGACAAGGCAAGGGAGGGGAACAGGGGAGAACAAAACAGCAATATTACTAGGCCCAGTGACATTGAGAAGGCGCAAGTGCATGGGAGAGGGGGAGGTGAAAAGTGCATGGAAGGGGGAATAAGTGGAAAGCGCGAAGCAGAGGAGAAACAGATAAATAATAATAAATAAATAATAAAGGCAACAAACAGTGGTAGTGCAGCCAGCAATTTGCAAGTTCTAGGTTTTAGGCAGCAGACAGGGTAGGTCTGATAAGTGCAGGAAGAAAAAGGGGCGGGCTGTATGGGTACAGATACAGACCCCAGTGCAAGGGGAGGCCGGAGGCAGTGCAGGAGGGTGGCAGGGTGAGCAGGTACCTGGGCCCGGAGGACAGACTGTGGCCAGGTGCACAGTGCCAAGAGAGAACAGATCAGCAGGGGAGAGGGGGAGCGAAGGCAGAAGAAAAGAGGAAGGTCTTGAGGCGCTTCTGGAACCGGAGATGGCTCTCCTCAGGTTTTAGAGTGGCAGGGAGGCTGTTCCAGATGGAGGCCCCAGCCGAAGACAGAGATCTACCCCCAGCTTGTTTCTTTGAGAAATGACTGACCCTGATGGAGTTAGAGGTAGAGGAGCAAAGAGCTCGAGAGGGGAGGTATTTGCGGAGGAATAGCTGAAGGTATTTTGGACCCAGGCCCCAGAAAGCCTTGTGGACAATGCAGAGAGTTTTGAATTTAATCCTTGCATCCACTGGGAGCCAATGGAGAGATTTCAGAGCTGGAGAGATACGATCCCAGGGCTTGAGGCCAAGGACAAGTCTCAGAGTCCTGTTCTGGATTAGTTACAGAGGACGGAGAGTAGAGGCAGGTAGATTTAGAAAGAGGCTGTTAGAATAGTCCAACCTAGAGAGGACCAGAGGTTGGGATACCATGAGCTTCTGGGGAAAGGAGAGGAAAGGCAGAGTACCTCTGAGGAGGTGCAGTAGGAAGTTTGACTTTTTAGAGACCTCAGAGATGTGGGCGGAGAAGGAAAGGATGAAGTCAAAGATGACCCCGAGGTTCTTAGCCTCGCAGTTGGGGGTCGGAGGAGGGCCAAGGGAAGCCGGCCAGAGAGTGAAGGTGTGCCGATGAAGAGGATCTCAGTCTTGCTGGCATTCAGACAAAGATCATTGGCAGCACACCAATCTTGAATGGCAGTTAGGCAATCAGAGAGCTGCTGATGGGCCCACTACCGTACATAGTAGCCAGGATTATGGGGGATACCCATATAATTTCACTATAGGATGTGCCAAAGAATTCTTGAATTTCTTTGAAGTAGATAGTTATTGCTTTGAGAAAGGCGTACGAAAATCCAAAGGAAATGAATGCTCCAAAAACCACCACCCATCCTCCTCCACCATCAGGCGGGGTGTAGCCCAAGTCTGTGCTAGCAGATGGGGCCATGGTTTTTCAGAATCCTCTGGCGTAGTGTCTGCTCCCTTCTCAGGATATCTCCGAGACCTGCAAGAAAAGGAACCTCCCGCCGGTGAGCAGGACTTGGAGGGTGGGGTGGGGAGGGGCATCGATACAGCAGGGGGAGGGCTAAGAAGAAGAGTGGTGGGAGTAGGACGAGGAAAAAGGGTGGCGGGGAGAAGGAAGAAGAGTATAGGGAGAGGAAGAAGGAGTGAGAGTGTAGTAGTCATGGTGCTGGGCCGTGGTAGTGGTGGTAGTGGGAGGAGTAGTGCTGGTAGTAGGAGCAGGAGGAGGTTTGGTAGTGGGAGGAGGCATGGTGGTAGTGGGAGGAGGTGGCGTAGGAGGAGCAGCAGTAGTTGCAAGAGTCGAATAGTGGAGAGGAGTGCTAGTAGTATGTATAGAGGGAGGAGATTTTGAAGGGGTGGTAGAGTAGTAGGATGTAAAACAGTTAATGTCAAAGAGGTAAGGCAGGAGAAAGAAGGAGTGAAACATTGGAGGGACAGGAAGGTGGTGGGAGGAAACAGGGACAAGCAGGTGGCGTGAAAAGGAGAGGTAGACGTGATTTGTGAATCTTACTGTAAGACACAATCCCTATCTTTCACTAACATTTGTTGAGAGTAGGGAAATCTAGGAAGTCCCTGAGGGAGTTTGAGAGCCTGCTTTTAGAGAAACTACCATTCGACTAAGCCAGATATTAGACAGTAGGTATCAAAAATTAGTAGAACTAACCAGGGTGCTACAGATGTCTGGGTTAGTTATGCAATTCATTTGGAGGTGAGAGAGAGAGGGACAGCCAAAGCCCCCCCCCCCAAATACTTTAATAAAATCCCTTGAACCATCCTTGAGACTCGTAGTATTTTCTTTGCTGTGACATGACATATTGCAGGGGGATTTCCATAGATTGGAATATCCACCCCTCTTCTGTCGTTTAGTTATAGTTTTGTAGTTTCCTGCCTTCAGCCCTTGTCTCTTTTTAGGTTTAGGTGGCAAAAGAATAGCATGTTCTAGGTGCTGTTGTTTGAAATAGATGTTGCATTAGTCCTGCCAATAACAAGGGGGCGTCCTGGGAGTCCCTATGCTGGACATTAGTCCCAGTTACGAGGGCCTTACCCAGATTCTTTAGCTCACTATCTTTCACAGAGAAGAAATATCCAAAGCATATCAGTCTTTGTCCTGCCCTGGGGCAGTCCAGCACCGAAAAGCTAGGCAATTCTCCTCTGAACAAGAGTACCAAAAGCAACCCCAGACACGTGTTTCGGTCTGTTTGGACCTCATCAGTAGGGTGGAGCCATACCTCTCTAAGAATAGTGAGCAAGGGGTCCATGTCTGGATTCCCCCAGTAACTTAGGGTGAGACCTAAAGTTACTTAGAATATGTAAATAACAAGGGGGGTCTTGGTTGTCCGAGTGGGAGGTAGATCTGCATATCTTCTGCTTATTGGTGGATGTGGATGACGCGAGGAGGCTTCTGAGTGGTCACATGTTAAACATTGAAGATCAAGGGGGACAGGATGGATCCTTACGGGACTCCACAGTTGATGGGTAGAGTTGGTGATCTGGAGGAATACTTTTTTAGAAGCTGTTGGCAATCAGCAAAGTAGGATTTTAACCATCTGGAGACGATCTTGCTGATCCCCATGCGACAACGTATATTGTCAGTCAATGTCTGGTGGTTTACTGTGTCAAATGCTGCTGAGAGGTCAAGGAAAACCAGGAGGCAAGGATGCTCATCATCGATGGTTTGAAGGGCATCGTCAATCAGCTTCATGATAGCTGTTTCTGTGCTGCATCGAAGTCTGAAGCCAGATCGGTAGCACTCAAGGAGGTTATTGGCTTTGATTTGTTGGATTTGTGTGGCTACTGCTATCTCAAAGATCTTATCTAGTAAGGAAAGATGGGTGGAGGGTTGGTAGTTGCTGAGGTCGCCTCCGTCCAGTGTTCGTTTCTTGAGAAGCGGGAGGGTTTGGCTGGTCTTTAGGGTCGAGGGGAAGGTGCCTGGAATTGGGGAGCTGTTGATGATTGGCAGGCACAGGAGTGCTTCCATTGGAAGGGTCTTGGGTATTGAAGAGGATGTCATCCGCATACGATGTGGCCTTGAGCGGTGGCAGTGCAGTCTTCCATAGTTACTGTCTTGAAAGTTGTCCGGGTAGTTGTAGTTTTGCCAGATGGGATGTGGGATGTGTCGTGTGCATTCAGTTGTGGGGGGTTGATGTCTGGGTAGGCATACCATGCTGATCTTGCTGACGAAGAAAGAGTTTATGGCTGTGGATTTTTCAATGGCTTGTGTCAGGCACATGGTTGATGCAGTGCTTGATGGCTTTGAAGAGGGATTTGCTTTAATTGTTGGCCTTGGCTATGGTGTTTTGGTAGTAGGTGGCTTTGGCAGTGGTAATAGGTTGTCTGCATGTAGCATGGAGTTCATGGTTAGATGCACTTCAGGGTTTTTGCATTTCTTTTTTTGCACTAGTGTTCTCAAGACTAGACAACACAAACAGCCTATATCTATGGATCACTAATTTCTCAACAGACTGTAAAGAGGTGTCAGTGCATGCATGTTTTAAAACTACTGCATACTCTTCATAGTGTTATTTTTTTGGTGACAAATCGCCTTTCTCGCATGCACTTTACGAAGCTCTTTGTTGCTTAGTTTCTAGGCGCTACGTGGCACTCCATACCTATATCAGGTTTATATTTCAGCAGCAGTTTTGATATTTATCTTGCTGCACACATGCACATTTAAATGTATCAACTTAAACACAAAGTAAATCCTATTTTCATTAATTACGCTAGAGACATGTAAAATTGCACCATCGCACCAACGTTGCCCCTCCCACAGTCACCAATATGGCATGCACCATGAACCCCTCCTTCTTATGGTGATCTTTATCGACCACCCCAACAATGCATATATCAATTGGACAGCCCACACACTTTTTAGGATAAGAATATTGTACTTGTGAAGATTTACCACGCGCCGCACTTAGGCTTGTGAAGATTAGCCATGCGTCACAATTTGATAGATCTGTGGAGATTAGCCACGAGCCACAGTTGGGTAGATTGTGAAGTGAACAATGGTTATCACTAGATAGGATTATGAAGATCAGTCATTTATTTTGAAATCTCTGTATTGGCATTTGTGCAATCATAAAGCATTGTTTCATGTAACATTATGGTACCCCAACTGAATGGGTATAAGGCTGCAAGATTGAATGGCAAACAATTCAAATAACATTAAACAACCAAACAACAAACCAACATGGCTACAGACCAGGGACCATGTAAACCTTGCCTGGGGATAGTGAAGACACCCTACTAAAGGGCATACAATCAAATTGGATTTATATACAATGGGAGAGGAGAGTTTTTCGTTGGTGATGAACACAGTTGTCTTCACATAGTTACGGCGCTACCTTAATTTGTTCAGGGGTTAGTTCAGGGCGGCTTATCGTCCGAAGTGCGGAACATCGCTTCAATCAGTGCACCCCATGCCATAATGTTCTCCGTCGGCTCTTGGATGTTCAGCCTCATGGCTATACGCCATACTGTGGTCTCTGCAGAGCTCCATTTCAAGAAGTCACTGTACCACATTTGATATTGTGGCCCCTTTGTCGATTTCCAAGACATTGCAATACATTTTTTGCCAACACACATGCCAGGTGCATAAATTTGATTATATGACGGAAACTTTCAGGTCTAGGGTATATTCCCAGCAGGCACGTTAGGGGTTCCCATTTAAAGCGCCCCACTTCTGCCCTGATGCAAGCTAATTCAATTCTAGACCAGAATGTCCTCACGTCCACACAGTATCAGAACATATGCATGAGGTCCGCATCTGACCTACCACACCACGGGCAATCAGAAGACCTAGTGGGGTCCAGGAGCCCGCACAGCAGCACAGGCTCACTGGAGAGCACACTTAACCTCCTCCCCACCCTCTCTTCCACCAGCCACCCTCCCAGGCATTTTCATTGGCTGGAGCGAGCCATTGTCATGACCCACTGTGAGGGGGCACAAGTTGTGCCACAAGCAGGCTCCCACCAGAACCCTAAGGGCCTTAAAACCACTGCAAAAGGGCTCCTGGAGCCAGTCCTGGTGCCTTTGGCACCAGGCTCACATGTAGGAAAGAAGGGCTGTTCAAACTAGGTCCCATTTATGTAAATGGGCCTTTAAATCCAACATGGAAGCACCCACACAGTCTAGTCCTAAGAACCAAGCCATGCCGTCTAGTGTTTTGGGTGTGGCAGGCCTGGAACTACTTTCCCTGGTACTACTTTACCTGGGCTATATAAACCACACCCTTACTGCAGAACACGCTTCGTGTTATTCTGCAACCCGCAGTGTGACGCTCACCGTGTCCAGCTCCTGGTCTTCAGCATCTTCCTGTAATCCTGCAAGAACAAGAACACAATTATTCTGTCTTATGCTGAGTGCTGAATGGTGTTTTCTCAGGTCTCAACTGCGCTGCAATCTGTGGAAACTGAGAGAAGAAGAAACATCACTCACCTACTAGCTTACTAGTACTAGCTTAAGGACTTCCGGCGAACCGCTACCACAGCTGCTGTTCGAACATTGCTACTTCAAGTAACGAGAAAGGAAAAAACAATATTAGAAAATGCGCTTCCAAAACATCTAATTCCATCAGTCTTACCTGAATCCCATCGCGCTATGCCATGCTTCCATCCGGAGCACCACAGCAACATCTGCAAAGGAAAAGAGACATATTCAGGTTCGCTTTCAATATTAAATAACCGCACAGCGCGATTTCGGGGACCTGTTTTTCATCGCGCTCTCATCCACTCGCAGCACCACAGCGTCCTGTGAGGAGAAGAAGAAGAAAACACAGGTTAGCTTTAAAAGACAATAAAGGCGCTGCTCTTCGCGCTTTCTCTTACCTAGAAAACGTGCCTCTCCATTCGGCACACCAGCATCAAGAACCTTTGTACCTAAAAAGGAGGAGATAAAGACATTAACAAATTCCCACCATAAACAAAACAAAGACTTACAATTAACAAACCTACCTGCCTACCAGCAGATTCGTGGTCACAGCAGGCCTGGGACCAAGGAAGGCGTACTGCACCAGTGAAGCAACTCGGGCAGCTCGACCAACAAACGTCAAACGCCCCTGCACAAGAAACGCAGGACGGATAGCTCACCCCACAGATAACTAAGATTCATTATTGAGCACTGGGCAACTACGCATCCAGGGTTCCTGATCTCAAAGCCTTCCAGACACCCCCGGGGATATCAGGTGAGCGTTACAGCCATTGGATGCTCCGTGAGACCTGCTCTGAAAAAGGAACAGAAGCTCGACAGACTCAGTGTCTTTGCCGTGCCGAGCAGGATTGTGCTTTAAATCAACAAAAAGAGCATACATTCTTTCTGAAAGAGTGGGAACCCACATGCTCCATCATGGATGCCCCTTCCTCGGCCTCACCAAGGCCTGCAGGGGTTCCCATTGAAACAAAGTTGCCTGAACGTTGATTAGCACCCGCGTTCCTTTTCAGCCCAATCGGGTGCCGCCAGGCTTTCAAGCCCGCCCACTGAAAAAGGTTTTGTCTGTGCCTGTCCGGGCCAGGAAGGGCACGGGAGGGCCCCCACCTCCTACCCCCTTTACAAGCCTTAATGCAGCTTTCTGGGAATCAACCTGCTTCCCCATGAACATGGACTGCTACACCTTTGCGCTCCTTTCTGCTCCACACGTGAATTATGGCTTATCTCGCCACTGGCTCCTCATTCTATCTCTGTGACCCATAACTGTACCTATCTGTCTTTCCACCTTAGTCATCCTACTCTCTCATTGCATTCTGTGTTCATCAAATGAAAAATCGTTTTGCCTTTTGGTTTTATTTTTCATTGCACCACTTCCTGCACCGCATATGTGATCCATTTTAAAATCGTATCTAAGTGGATGTGCTTTACATCTTGGATCCTTTTATACACTACATATGTGATCCATTTTAAAATCGTATCTAGGTGGGTGTGATTTACATTCTTTTGTGCACTGCATTTGTGTTCCATTTTTAACCCAAATCTTGCACCCTATCTATTGCTCTGCATTTGTGCCCTTTTTTAATTACTAGGCCACCTTGGAGTACAGGCCGGGACTATACAGTGCAGCCCCCCTTTCTTTCCTTCTTTAATATATCCTCTGCCACTTTATGGCACTCACCATCCCTCCCATCTTCTCTAACTGCTACACTATCACCTATCCTCCCTCTCTCATGATGTCTGGAACGGAAAAGCACAAAAAAGACATCCTGAGTGCAATCCCTGGCCTTCCCATCGCAGACACCTATGTCGGCGCATCTTCCAGAGAGGTCTTCACTGATATCCTTTTCTCTGTACCCTCTCCATATCTATGGACTCCTCATTTCTACTCTCTCCCCTTTCACGTCCTCTCCCATCAACAGTGGCATCAAGTGGAAAGCCCTCTTTGCTGGCTTCTCATCTTCACGTTGCATCGTTAATGTCTACCACACAGGCACTATCCTGGTTCAGAATCCTCAACCCAAACTCCTTCTCTTTGACCAGATCCTGCCGTCTCTCACTAACTTCCTTCTTTCTCCTGCTTCTCCCCCACCACTGTCTCTGTCCCTCCTCCTCAGATTGGAGTACCACGCCCCTGTACTCCACCTCAGAAAACCTTCAAAGGCAGAGACCTCCTTCACCTGGCGATTTTTAACGCCCGCTCAGCCAACAAACACTCTGCTGACATCTGCCTCCTTCTTGAAGAATCTGACCTAGACATTCTCGCTCTTACAGAGACATGGTTCAATACCAGCTGAGGCACTGCCTTTGACTCCCTCCTCCACATGGCTTCAAGATAATTTCCAAGCCTGGACCTAACCATGCTTGTGGTGGGGTTGCCTTAATCTTTCTGAGTGGGTTCCTTTGTCCATCTTACCCACCCAGCTCTACTCTTCCTTTAAGAGCCTGGAATGCAAGTTGGTCATCTCTCCCGCCACCACCCTGACCATTGCTACCATTTACCGGCCTCCAGGCGCTACCACCCTATTCCTCTGAATGGGCAGATTTCTGTTCTTCCTTACTTTCAGCCACCTCCAATCTCCTCCTCTTGGGTGATCTCAACATCCAATTGGACTCCCCTGTCACAGCATCCACTCTTTTCATTGACCTCAGCACCTCTCTATCCATCTCCATTCCTCTCCATTCTCCCTTCTGGTCCAACCCACTAGGCTGGACACACCATGGACGCCCTCATCCACTCTGACCTCTCTCTCCCTCTCTCTGGTCACCCCTCTCTCTTGGTAAGACCATTCTCTCCTCGTCTCCCACCTGGGTCCCTTCAGCCCTCTGACCGCACCCCCTCGTTCATGCACATCTGCCCGATGAAACGAGTGTCAGCTGCTGCCTTTTATTATACCTTCATCCCCCCTTCAACCCGTACCTCTCAGACTCGACCAACGACTCTGTTCTGAGCAACCTCCACTCAGCCATCACTAATACTGTTGACATTCTTTTCCCAGTCATGAGGATCCACCTGAAACCTGCCTCTAAGCATAACACCTGGTACAACTCTGAACTTGCAGCCCTGATACGAAAGTGCAGAGCGGTGGAACGGAAGTGGCAAACCTCATGCCCACCCTCTGACAAACTGGCCTGTCGCCTGCTCCACAGGCAATTCACACTCTCCTTCCCTGCCAAGAAAAGGGCCCACATTCATGCACAAGTATTTGGTGCATCCAACAACACGGCTGAACTTTTCAAAATCTGCAGGGAACTAGCCAAACCTTCCTCAGTCTCGTCCTCCCCTCGTCCTCCCAGGCCCTCTGCAACGCAGTGGCCACACACTTCGCCACCAAAACTCAGGACATCCACCCTTGTTACTCACGCGCCCAACCCATCCCACACCTCCTTGCCTCCCTTGGCCCCTCACCCTCCTCTTCCTCCATCTCTTCCTTCTCCCCTGTCACTCCTGAAGAGGTTACCAGAGTTGTCTGCTCCATGAAGGACTCTTCCAAACCTGCTTCCCCCTTGCTTATTCCAAACCATCAAGCAGAGCATTGTTTCTCGCTGTCTCTCGCACTCGCTGATTTCTACAACCACTCTTTTGCCTCTGGATCTTTCCCCTCCTCCCTCAGCACTCCCTTGTGCGCCCCACTCATGAAAAAACTACTGCCCTTTCTCCAGCATTGGATCTTTCATGGATTCACATGCTGTGAATATTCCCCGTCTTCAGGCTGGGAAACTCCGGTAACTGTGACTTAGTAATTTTCCTATGGAAAAAATGGACACCTTGAGTGTCCCGTCAGCATTGTTGTGGGTGCTTTGGTGCCCACCAATGGGACGTCGAGTGTATAGCTCCGCCCCAGCAGCTTCCCCTCAGATTTCACCCATCTTCCGAGCTGTTTCTCTCCTGAGAGAAAATAGAATTTCTTCGAAAATAACTTTTTTTTCTCCAAATGTCGTCTTCTGGTACAACTGATGTCGAAATATATTGGTTTCCAGTTCCACCCATTGAAACTTTAGGACCTAAAAAGTATTTATTTAGGCCATGCGAAACTTGAGACCGAAAAAACATTTACGAGAATGACGGGCACACAGAGTGCCTTTACTGCATATAGACGAACCATTCGGCTGACGGCTGCGACATCTGCCAGGGGTTCTTTCAAAAGACCCTTAAGGACAGGAACCAACGCCTTATCTGCTGGCTCAATGAGGGAGCCTATCCGGCATCTGAGGTTTTGCTTGTTATGGAGTGGGAGAACACCCACTCCCTCTGACAGGAGGTCACCGTCAAGACAGAGGTCCAGATCCGAGGAGCCGGTGGCAAAGAAGCAAAAGACAGTTGAGGCGAAATCGTCCTCTTGTTGAGGTCACCGTCGGACAAACTTAGGGAGAAGGGCTCGCACCCATCATCAAAATCTGCGGGCCCGTCCGGAATGTCTCTTCTGTCGAGGGATAAACATGAAAACCAAAGGGGCATCCTCCTCAACCGCGTTGTTCTAGAAGTCTACCTCGACGAGTGGCAAGAAACACTACTCGTCGTCGGAATCTCGGAGATCCTCCTCTGGCCATGAGTCATCATCAAGACACCCGTCGACGGCATAATCGTTGTCGAAACCGACAACGACACCATCAGTGAAGGCATCTCCGTCAGGGACTACAGCCCGTCTCAGTCGGCGACCACTTCGACAACAACCACCTCGTCGACGACCACCACTCCATCGACAACCAAGAAAAAGTAGTCTGCTGAAAAGCCTATACGTCCGTCGAGCACCAGGTTGGAAATTTCAGAATTGCCGACAGAAGGCAACGTATTGTGCCCTAAGAGTATTTTGAAAACCCCAACTGGGGCCACAAGGCAGGACGACCAGGCTCCCCTGGGAATATCTCCTATGGTGTACGCAACTATCATGCCAGAACACAGTCTGCAGCATGAGATTACGTCAGATTTTGAGCCTCCGCCATACGAATGCCAAGGTGTATTTGAATCTGATCCAGAAGAAGGATCTTCTGATTCTCCTATCCAGGGACCAGCTAAAGTGGAAAACACGCCTCGAAGGTCTCAAACACCTACTCTGCCATCAGGAATAGGTGGTATGCAGATACAAAACCCCCTTATAAATCCTCAATTCTTGCTTTCCATGCAGGTCCTTACTACACTGCAGTCGCTATTAGGTCAGCTTGATGCCAGACTTCTGCTTCCTCAAGCTCAAGCAATTCAACCTTATGGACAACCAAACTTACCCCTCAACAAAGGGATCCAACCTATCCCTCTAGAGACCAGGGCTTACGCCCTATGGTGCAAACACCTCCTAGACCTCCACCTCCATGCGCTTTCAGTCCTCGTAGGAGAGAACAAGAGAAAGGGGAATTGGTCAACACAGACCAGCACACTGATCCGAGAGATACTACTTCCGCCGGCTCCTCGTCCCAAGGAGAGCCGACACATGGGACACAGACCCAGACCAAGATGGAGCGGGTAGCCCGGCTCAGCCTTCTCCTCCGGACGATATCGTAGCTTTTCACTCCATGATGTCCAAGGCATGCCAAGAGTTTGGCCTAATTCCAGATGAGGAGAAGAAAGAGTGTTTCCTCTTCGACCATATAGGTAAACGCAGGAAGTTAGTCTTTTCCATACCCATTATGGATCATGTGCGGCAGGGGGGCCTCCAGTCTATGAAACATCCCTTTATGGAGCCTGCGGTTAAAGGAAGGTTAGAGAAGAAGTTTAAGGCTCCAGATACTACTCTGAAATGCCTCGCTTCGCAACTTGCTCCAGAGTCAGTTGTCTCAGCTTCAGCTAGCTGCAAGGCTCGTACACAGCATAAGTGTGCCACTCTGCCAAACGAGGAAAATCAAAAAATGGATGCCTTTGGAAAGAAACTTCTCACCATTGGGGCGACAACTGTTAAAGCAGCCAATGCCCTGGCAATAGTCGCTTGATACGATCGAGAGATGTGGCAATGTCTGGCACCTTTATTTGAACCTTGGCCGGAACAGAAAAGAGTCTATGATGCTGGTGCACAAAGGAGAAGAAGCCTCGAATCAGAGCATCAACATTGCTGTAGACCTAGCTGAAACTGGGTTCTAGCAGATCGGCAACAGGGAGGTCCTTAAACGCCAGGCATGGCTACGTTGCACGGACTTTCGCCAGGAAGTGCAACACAAGGTAATCGATATGTCATGTGAAGGGGAAAATCTCTTTGGCGACAAAATCGATGAAGCCCTTAAAGCCATGAAGGCCGACTCAGACACGGCTAGTTCTCTCACTGCGCTTCAAAGCAGGAGGTCCTTTCACTCCTTTCGAGAAGCCTCCGGCAATGCAAGATTTTCATGCTCCAGAGACAGAAAGAGCTATGGTAGGCCCGGATATTATTCTCAGGGCTACAAGCGCAATTATCAATCCTGCCAGCGCAATAGAGAATACCAAGGGCAAAGAAAACACATATCAGCCACCTCCCAGAGAGGTAGGTGAAGTAAGGCAAAACAATGACTGCGGCAAGGGCAGTCAGGTGGGGGGAAATGTGGTGTTCTACCTCGACGAGTGGCAAACAATAACGACCGACAGGTGGGTGCTAGATACAATCCAGTACAGCCACTTGTTGTTCAAACGCCCACAAATCCCTATCCCCCGTCAAAGGTATGTCACCTGCATCATTACGTTTTACAACACGAGATATGCCAAATGCTAAGAAAACGAGCCATCGAAAAAGTGCTTCCCTCAGCAAGAGGATAGGGAGTGTACTCCGGGTAATTTGTCGTCAAAAAACCAGACGGCAAGTGGCGCCCTATTCTGGATCTTTGAAGAATAAACAAAAACATAAAAAAACAAAAATTCAAAATGGTAACGCTCCAAGAGGTCATAAAAGCCAGTCAGCCCCAAGAATTCCTCGCGGCCTTAGACCTCAAAGATGCATACTTCCATGTGCCAATACATCCAAGGCACCGAAAGTACCTCAGATTTGTAGTCACGAAAGCCATTATCAATTTCGAATACTACCTTTTGGCCTACAATCGACAACCAGAACATTCACGAAGTGACTGGCACCAGTAGCAGCCTTCCTCTGGAAACAAGGCCACCATGTTTTCCCGTACTTGGATGATTGGCTAGTTTGGGTGTCAACATATCAACAAGCCTTATCATCTCTCAACCAAACAGAGATACTGCTCCAACAGTTGGGTTTTACAATCAACTGTACGAAATGCTACACAGTTCCCTCAAGGAGCTTTGTTTTCCTGGGTACTCAATTCCTTACAGGCCGCAATCTGGTCACACCTTCAGTGGAAAGAATCAAAAGGTTGATAACTCTAGCAAGCTCATTCACACCAAAAAAACAAGTCACAGTTCGCTCATTCATGGCTCTTCTGGGAACCATGTTCGCTTGCGTTCTGCTTATTCCCCACTGCCGGCTAGACATGCGGCCAGTACAACGGTTTCTGGTGGCGTCCCAAACCCGGATTTCCTGGTCAGACAAGGTAACTATTTCCCGGACTCTGTCAGACACACTGAAATGGTGGACATACCACATCAACATCGCAAAAGGAATGCCACTGATAGATCCAAATTACCATTTTACCATTGTGACCGATGCCTCCCAACCGGCGCTCATTTGGACCAGCATCAGGTTGAAGGCCCCTGGCCTTTAACAGTGTGGCTCCTGACCACTCCGAATTCGGTTATTTGAATATCCCTCAAGACTGCCGGCGCATTCTAGTAGCATTTCCTATAGCCGAAAATGGAAAAGATTATGTACATGGTGTGCACAGCAACTTAACTTGCAACTGCTAGCTGTAACACCTCATCAGATCCTTCCTTATCTGCTAAAGTTAGCTACAGAGGGTCTGGCAATCTCTTCCATCAAAGTGCACTTTATTTATTTTTATGTATTTATTACATTTGTTACTCGCCCAAACCCGAGGGTATCACGGCGAAATTGTAGGTGAATTCTCACATTTGTATACAGTGTTACAGTCAAATAAATCAACATTTATACTAAGTTGCACATAAAGTCATATAATCAAGTTTCATATACTAAGTTACAATGGGTCAAGGTAGCAGGTCACAGTTAGTTTAAAACACTAGTTGCGGGTCTAAAAGTGCCCCCTGGAGATACATGTGGGCCATGGGTGCTGGATTTAGTATTTCGGTTCAAAGAAGGGAGGTAAACCTGAAGCGTTCTAGTACTGAGGTACAGTAGGACTAGTTAGGGTTAATATTTGTTGAATAGCCAAGTTTTCAGCGCTTTTTTAAATCTTAGTAGGGAGTCCTCGTTTTTGATGCTGAGGGGTAGTGCGTTCCAGTGCGATGGGGCTAGGACTTTGAAGCTACATCCTCCTGCTCTACTGTATTTGTATTGGGGAACTTCCAAGAGGGCCAGTTTACTAGATCTAAGTGTCCTACAGGAGATTTATTTCTTGAAGGTGTTGTTGAGGTAGCTAGGCGCTTTGTTGGTGATGCATTTATGGACGATGCGAAGTGTTTTGAAAATGATTCTTGCTTCAATTGGCAGCCAGTTTTTTTCTCTTCTGATGCTAGATATGTGTTTGGATTTCTTAATACCTAGTGCCGCTCTAAGTGCATTGTTCTGTAATAATTGAATTTTGTTTAAGTTAGCTTTAGAGGTTCCTAGAAAGAGGATGTTGCAGTAATCAAATTTCGTTAGGATCAGGGCTCTAGCAAAGTAATGCAATTTGTAGGGGTAAGAAATTGGCGACTGAGTGCAATGAGTTTTGCTGTGTAGGCTGTGGATGAGGAGAGGGCTGCTATTTGTTTGTGCATAGTGAGGTTACCATCTATATATACACCAAGAGTTTTGGCTTGTTTGAGTACTGGGATCAGTGTGCCGTCAATGTTGATATGAGAGTAGTCAGAATGGAGGGTGCTTATTCTTTTTTGGGAGCCCACGATGAGGACCTCCGTTTTCTCTTTTTTGAGGCAGATGCTGTTTAGAGCCATCCAATTTTGAATTATAGAGTATACTTTATTGATGGTGTAGTTGTCTTGGGTGTAGTCGCCTGTAATGGGGATGAGGATCTGGGTGTCATCTCCAAAGTTGGTGTAGATGACATCCATATCGTCAAGAGCCGAAAATAGGAGTTTAGTGTATGCATTATAGAGGGTGGGGGAGAGGCAGGATCCCTGGGGGACTCCTATGGGTACTACTATAGGGTCCGCTGCATAATTTCCGATGGCAACTCTGGATGTGTGGTCCGTTAAAAAGGATTTGATCCACTCGGTGGCATTGTTAGAAAAATTAAAATCTTTTTTTAGAGTGTCACATAATTTATCGTGGTCTACCAAGTCGAATGCTGCTGATAGGTCCAGTAGCAGTAGGGTGGCTAATTTGCCTGAGTCTCTGATAGAGTCCAGTTGGATTTTCAAATCCAAAATGGCTGTCTCTACTGTGGTTAGGCCTAAAGCTAGATTGTCTAGCTCCTAATAGGTTATTTTGTTGGAGGTTGGTTTGTATTTGGTTGTAGGCTATTTTATCAATGATTTTAAGTAAAAAGGGGACAGTCGTTATATGCCGGTAGTTTGTAGGCACTAATGGATCTAAGATGGGCTTTTTCAGTAGGGGGGTGACCCATGCCGCTTTGATGCTGACTGGGACCTGATTGGTGTGGAAAGAGGCATCCACAAAATTGGTAATTATAGGTGTGAGGGTAGGGGCACATAGTTTAATTAAGTGCGCTGGAAAGTTTTCTCCTTTGCAGTTTGAAGCTTTGAGTTTGGATATAGTACTAAGTACTGCATCATGGGAGACTGGTGTGAAGTTGAAGAGAGAGGTGGTATCTTCTATGTTCATAGTGATTTGGTTAGACATAGTGTGCTTGTCAAATAGGAGATTTCTTTTGGAAATTATTTTATTTTGTAATAGCTTGATTTTTGATGCCAGGGCATCTTGGATGTTGGTACACCATTCTTTACTTGGTTGGACTGGGTTGATTGTGGAGATCGGATTCTCCAACTCCTTGAGTCTGGTGAATAGTTCTTTACTATCAGAGGATGCATTACTGATTCTGGTATTGAAGGCATCTGCTTTATGGGCAATGATGGCTGATTTATAAATTTTGTGTGCGGAGTTGAATGCTTCCATGGCTTCTAATGTATGGGTTTTATTTAGCCGGTGTTCGAGCGATCTTTTAATCCTTCTAAGAGAGACTACTTCCTCATTAAACCAGAATGAAGATTTTTTGTCTTTGCGTTTTGTTTTGTTAACACAAGGAGCTAGGGTGTCAATTGTTTTGGTGAGACAATTATCATAAATGTCGGCCAGGGCACAGGGGTTTTCAGTATTGATCTTTTTGTTGTTGAGGGAGATGGCTAATAATGGGTTGAGGTTTTCTGCTGTAAGTTTGCGTATGTTTCTGGTTACGTAGGATTCCTCAATGACAGTTTTAGGTATGTCTGGTTCATTGCCCAAAATAGTGAAGTTTATACTGTGATGGTCTGACCAGGGTACCGAGTTAATGGAGTCTATGGGCCTCATTACACGGAATGCGGTAAGGGTTTACCGGTAGCAGTAAACCCTTACCGCCTTACTACGAGGTCCCTTTGCGGGACATGACCGTTAAGGAACGGGCCCACAAAGGGACCTTGGTGCTAATTACGGTACCGCAATTTGCGGTACCGTAATTAGCTCCTTCCCCATTCCCATTGAGCCTTATGGGGGCAAAAATGGGAATGGGGAAGTGCCTTGGTGAATGGGGAATTACCGCCCCCGCTCACCTTGGAGTAGGGTGGTAATTCCACCATCCACCAAGGCGGACATGGTAAAATACCGGCGGCAACCATGGTGCTAATAGCGCCATGGTTACCGCATACCGTGTAATGAGGCCCTATGGATACTAAGGTGTTGAGTGGTATTATCCAATATAAAGTTCTCCCTTTTGTGTGGGAAGGGGCGTTCACGAGTTGTGTGAATGCCATGTCTTTGAGTGCATTGTGTAGTGCTTCTGCTTTGTGGTCTTGGGTATCATTAAAACCCAGATTCAGGTCCCCTAGGACTAGACATTTTGTGTTAGGTTTTATAAGTGGCGTTAACAATAGTGTTATGTCTAATTCTGGCTGAGATTTGGCGTTAGGTGCTCTATAGATGGTTATGTTTATAGTAGTTTTATGGTTTGTGGCTAGTCTAGCTAGCAGGACTTCGTAACCGTCAGGGTTCTCGATAGGGCAGGTTCTTATTTTGAGATGGGTTTTAGCAATAATAGCTACTCCCCCCACCTACTGATTTCATTCTGTCCGTCCTAAGGATGGTGTAGTCTGGAGGAATGGCAGTAGAGAGAGAAGGTACGGAAGCTTGTGTAGCCAGGTTTCTGTCAATATAAATAGGTCAAGTTGTTGCTCAGTGATATAGTCATGTATTTATGTGGCATGAGCAGGTATAGACCGTGCATTATTGAGGGCTGCTTTGAGGTGTATAGGAGGGGATGGCTCTTGGACTAGAGGAGATGGGTGTTTGTTGGTGGTCCCTATGATAATGGATTGTTGTTTGGTTGTAGTGATCCTTTTGGGGGGTTTCGATTGGGTCGCTAGTGGAGGTATGCTTCCTGTAATGGCAGAGGTGGTAGAGACACTTGTGCTAGGATGGTTTATGAGTCGGGATCTGAGTCTTTGGGTTCTTATGAGTCCTAGTAAAGGTGTTTGTTTTGTTTGCTTGACTTTGGGGGGGTCCCTACTTGGAGAACAGATAGTGGTGAAGGTCAATGATCTAAGTCTGGTGCATCTGAGTGAACTGAGGACCGGAGTAGTCGTTTTAGGTAATTTATTAGTGGTAGACGAGTAATGTGTTGTGGCTCTTTGTGGCTTTTGGATCCCTAAGTGGTCTGTTTGACCGTTAATCAGGTGGTGCTGTTGGGAAAACGGTTTAGTGAGAGGCAAGTAGGACGTATCGGCAATCTCCAGATTTACACAGAAAAGAAGATCTTCTCTCTACAGTGGCAGGCTAATCAAACACTTCTTAAAAGGCCTTTTTCATACCTTCCCGCCAAAGAAGAGGATTCTGCCTGTATGGAACCTGAACCTGGTCCTATCAGGGCTTATGAAGCCTCAGTTCGAACCTTTGTCGAGAACCCATATCAAATTTCTAACTTGGAATGTGGCTTTTTTAGTGGCTATTATGCCTTCTGGATGTGTTTCAGGGCTCCAAGCCTTCGTCATAGTCCCTCCGTATCTATGGTTCATGAGAGACAAAGTGGTTCTCTACTCACTTCATTCCTAAAGTACCTTCAGAGTTCCATGAAAATGCTACCATAACTCTACCCATATTCTTTCCAAATGCCACTTCACCAGCAGAAAAGGCGCTGCACTCTCTAAGGGCATTGAAATATTATTTGGATCGCACAAAATCTTTTAGATCAACTAAGCAGCTGTTTGTAGCCTTCCAACAAAGGAAGATCCATATCAAAACAGGGCATTTCAAGATGGGTTTCATATACAATCTCCTCCTTCCACTCTAAGGCCAACAGGCCATTACAATCGGGCCCCAGAGGGTACTCCACTGGATCTAAGGCTGCCTCAGCGGCTCTCTGGTCTGGGCTACCCATCAGAGACATTTGCCAAGCGGCAACATGGGCTGTACCCCACACTTACACCAGGCACTACTGCTTACACCAGCAACAGGCTAAGAATGTGCAGAATGGATGGGCAGTCCTTCAATGACTGTTCCAGTAAGGTAAGCTCCGGAGCTTACAGGGTTGTTTCCTTTCTCTACTTGAAAACGTATTATTTTTGTATTAACGCAGACAATTTTAAAGTATCTAATCTGTGTTAGCCTGGTTTCCACCTCCTAACATCTATACTGCTGCAGAATCCATGAAAGATCTAATGCTGGAGAAGGGAGTAGTTTCTAACCTGTAACTCCATTTCTCCAGCGTTGGCATCTTTCATGGATTCACATGTGCCCTCCAGCCTACCCCCTTCAGGCAAACATCCTCTTTGAGAGCTATCCTCCAGCTGGAGTGGTTAAAATCTGAGGATAAGCTGCT
The DNA here is from genome assembly GCF_040938575.1 of Ambystoma mexicanum. NCBI lineage: Eukaryota > Metazoa > Chordata > Amphibia > Caudata > Ambystomatidae > Ambystoma > Ambystoma mexicanum. The sequence continues at coordinate 211,100,572 of NC_090934.1, forward strand.
GGGGCAGAGCTATCCACTCAGTGTCCCATTGGTGGGTACCAAAGCACCCACAACGAGGTTGATGGGACACTCGAGGTCTACATTTTTTCCATAGGAAAATTACTAAGTCAAAGTTACCGGGGTTTCCCAGCCTGAAGAAGTGGAGTATTCACATGTGAATCCATGAAAGATACTAACGCTGGAGAAATGGAGTTACAGGTAAGAAACTACTCCCACCTCCATCACGCTCTTCCTGGGGAAACCACTGGAGAAGCTGGCCATGCCCCAACTCACACACTGAACTTGTTGGTGGTCTCCACGACCATCAATCTGGATTTCGAGCATCTAGAGGCACCAAAACTGCTCTTCTGAACACCCATGAATAACTACTTGCATCTATGGACTCCAACTTCCCAGCTGTCCTCATCCTACTCGATCTCTCCTCTACCTTTGGCACGGTCAACCATTCCATCCTCCTACAAATGCTTCACAATACCCTTGGTTTCTGGTAATGGGCAATCGACTGGCTAACCTCCTTCCTAACTGAACCCTCTTCCCAAGTCATCTGGGGCACCTTCTCCGCCTATGGTGTCCCCCAGGGTTCTATCCTCTCCCCTTGGTTCTTTAACATCTACCTTGCTCAACCGGCACTCCTCATCTCACCCCGCCCCCAACTTCCAGTGTTATGCAGACGGCACACAATTCTTTTTCAAACTTCCTGCTGACCCTCTAGCACTTTCCACTATCCCTGCCTATCTGCCATCCAGTCCTGGCACTCTTCCAACGATCTCTGCCTCAGTAGTAAAGCTGTGATCCTTCCGATTGGGAACCCTGCTCCCTCCTTCTTCCCTTCACTCTGACCTTCCTCCATGGGTTCTCCACCTGCTACTTCTTCTGAAGCCAGAAACCTTGGCTTATCTTCGACTCCTCTCTCTCCTTCCTCCCTCACACTCGGGACATTGCCAAGAAGTCCCACTTTCAGCTCTTCCTACTCAAGGAAACTCTCCCTTTTCTCACTTTCCCCCAGCAGCTCATGGTTACCCGAGCCCTGTTCTGTCTAGGCTAGACTATTGCAGTAGCCACCTCCTGAATCTACCTTTTTCCGCTCTGCGACCCCTCCAGCTAATCCAGAATAGGGCAGCAAGACGTATGCTTGGCCTTAAACCCGGGAACCACATCTTTCCTGCTCTAAAAGGTCTTCTCTGGCACCCTGTTGCTGAACGGATTAAATTCAAATACCTCTGCATCATCCACAAGGCTGTCTGGGGCCGGGGACCACACTATCTTCAACTCTCTCTTACTAAATACTCTCCCTCTAGACCTCTACATTCCTCTGGCACCAACTCTTTGTGTGTTAAGTGTTTTGCTAAACGGAGGGCAGGAAGTCGATCGCTTTCCTCAGCTGACTCCCTCCTATGGAACAGCATCCCCCTCTCTCTTCGTCTTGAGCAGGACTGTCTTAAATTCAACCACTCTAATATTGTTACAGCACGATCACTCGTCCTCTGCTCAATTCTTTAGAACGATATTTCTGTCTTCCAAGGATTGTAATCTTTTCTCCAGGTCTGTGGTGGCGGAGGCAGTTTCCTTCAGTAGAGACTTTGTAGTTGTAACTCGCTGAACCAGCGAGTGCACATCTTGACTCAAAAGTTGGACGTCTACCTTGACCTCATCAATTTTATATTCCACATAGGATCACAGCGCAGGAATAGCAACCAGCACTTTATTGTCCTGAACTTCCTGTTTGGATGTTTGCTCCAGGAGGGAATCTGCAGCCCTGTCCCCCGCTGTGTCAGGGCGCTTCTCCTGCGCTGCAAAGGAATCCATTGTGGAGGATCTAGCAGCACTCTTTTGCTTGGTGGGAGGCATTCCAGTATCATGTGCTGTGCTGCTCTTTTGACTGTGTGCTATTTTGCTTGGCCAGTGGCAAGTATTGAGGTGTGTGAAGTACGCTCAGCTAAGGGGAATTTACTGCTCATCCATTGTCCCCCAGCAAGACACGTCGGGGCGGGGGGGCTCTGCAGATCTTCCCCTTGTTGTCAGCAGAGTGCAGTTACAATGTAAATTGTGCCTGGAAGGAACCCCCCTCTTGTTTATTTGTCTTGTGTTACAACGGGGGTAGAAATGTTAAATTTACACCAACACAGATGGTTTCCCTACTCACCACCTGTATGTAGGGTTAGAGCTGCCAGAAAGTGCTTGGTGACAACCCGTAGCACTCTAGTGCATGTAATTGTGCCAGGACGTATATTGTGGCCTCACTGTGCCCAGTCCCCACCAGGTATTTGGAGGCTCTTTACTGCAAGTTGACCCAGGTTGTCACAACTTCTCACCCTAACAGACCTCTGCATGTTACGGGGTAGGGTGTCCTGTCGAGCCCTTATTCATGCACCATCATCTGTCTTCCGTCCAGGGAAACAAAGAATCTAGGGAGCGCTCCTCCACATAAGGTGCTAGGTGAAGCGGAGGGCCGGACACTCACCCCCAACTCGGTGCCTCCTTCGCTGCCCCCAGCTAACGTCCTCCCAGGACAGGATCTTCGTTCTCACGTCCTGCTAAGCTGCATGCTGGTCACCTTTTATCCTTGGCGTCGAGCTCGGCGGCGAGCGATCTCAGACCCGCCCCGCACCGTAGCCGAACAGTCACACCGGAAATCCCCCACGCATAATGCAGGCTCTTCCAGAAGGCCCTGTGGGGTGGTGCGCTCAGGACGTTTAACAGCAACTCAGAGCAGCCGCCATCTTGTCTTCTTCCCGGCATCTGGATCTCCTCGCTGCTCTGTCCACAGGTCCTTCTGTTTGCGTTCGTAAAGGAGGCAGCGCTGAGTGTAGTTCAAAAATGTTTTGCTGTTTAGTCGAGAAAAAGGAATGGAATGGCTTTAATAAAGGAGGTTATTGTAGGATCCAAGCAGGAGCTTGTGCCACCAGCTTCCTCACTGCATGGATCCTGGCCACGCCTCCCATTATGAAGATTAGTCATGCGTTACATCAGATTGAACTGTGGAGATTAGCCACCTAGAAAAGCTTGGAGAGTAGCCAATGTACTAACCACCCTGCTCCCCTCCAACACACCAACTAAGTACTGTACACACCCACTGGGCTGGCCAAATTATACATAGACACACAGTTTACATAAGTAAGACTTGCATACAACAAACAATCCCTGACACTGCACCTTACCCATACAGACAAAACCAGCCAGTGCGCACTGCCACAACCTTAAATACCAGCCGATCTACACATAAACACACAGACACACCCCAACATAACAAACATCCACACAGACAACAACACAGGCATTGGGCCTTGCCCATACAGAGACAACACACCATTGCACACAATCAACTGTGTGGTAGCCAATACACACAGCTGCCAGTTACTCCTGGTTCTGTATCTATCCTATCACTCTACCCTCCCTAACCAACCCAGTCCTCTTCCTTGCAGACCTACGTAAGCGCCTGAAGGCTACCCCTGGGTGGTAGCGGTGCGCAATATGAATCAACATAACATAACTTCCAACTATCTTGCCAAAATGACTCAAACTACAGTAACATTAGAAAAGCAAAGGATCCCTGTACCTAATGTAGTTCCATTGTGATGCCAGATACCATAATAGTATGCTTCCTTTCAATGTTTTCTTTTCATCTAATCTATTTGTCAATTTCTAATAACCATTCAGTATCAATAAGTACAATTAAGAGTGTATTACAGGATCTGGTGCATGAATAAAACCAACATTCCAACCCCCCAACCCCCAACCCCCACCCTCCTTCCCCTCTCTCTCCGCGGGTTCATTTGTGACCGACTGTCCCAGGAACAGTGTATTCACACATTCATCCAGCCAGCTCGTATCCCAGCAACTATTCCAGCATGTTCAATCACTTATCTTTATCAAGTATCTTGTAGGGTGGTTCCGGGTGGCTTGTGATGTGATGGGTACAGTAGGCAATCCAGTAGGGTCGACTATGCAGTTATGCCTGCCGAACCGCTGTCTTCAACCTCCAGCCAGATTCTCATTAGGGCAGCCAGTTCCCATCTCGCCCATTTTAATAAGTTTGATTGCCAATTATCAACCAGTGGCCCAGAGGGACTGTACCACGACATGGCGATGCGTCTTTTAGCCAAAACTAATGCCAAGTCGATCATTTTTGGCCAGTCCAATAAGCACATGGAATGCGAACATGTGTGCTGTGTAACCCCTTTATCCTGTGTCTTTGTTATAACTGCACTCCAGAAGTTATTTAGCTCTGGGCAGAGCCATGTCATATGGAGAAAGGTTCGCTCTGTCGAGCGGCATTGGGGCAGGTATTTGGCTTTAGGGTGCTTGTCTTATGTACTCCGGAAGGCGTTAAATAGGTCCTATGAGGGATATTGTATTGTAGGAGCTTCATGCAGGCATTACGGGAGACCTTTATGTAGGAGCAAACCCTACGCCATTGTTCATCTAACATCAAGTGCAGCCCAGGCTCCCAATCCTTCAACATCTTGACTTCCCCTTTATATTATAGTTCATGGAAATAGGAGGGCCCCGTCTCCCACTGCACACAACCCAGCCAGCAATCGGCTCCCATCAGGTTCCTCCGGGAGCTATGGCCACACCCTGCGTGATTTACCAGTCAGCCCTGAATGGAACAGGAACTGTCCTTTATGTAACCCCTAGTCTGTTGTGGCGGGTCAGAAGAAGAACACAGACTCTGGTTTTTCATCTCACTATTTTAGTTTATTAAAGAACCAGTGAAAATTCCTAACTTTGCCTAAGCTAGGTTATTCCCTGCCTAACAAAACTAACTAGGCTACTCGTCAGTCGTTGGTGATAGTCCAAATCAAAATAGAGTCCACTGTCCAAAACTAAGCTATCCTGACCCTACCACTATTAGAACAACTAAAGCACATGAGAATGACTCCCTTCTCTTGTAGGATGGCTTTTCACCCAGTTCAGTTCAATAGCATATCCTTGGGTAGTTCTTGGCAACTGTAGCTATCAAATCATACAGTTCAGATATTGAATTATCCAAGGTCTCAACAATCTCTTTCCACAAGATATTTATTTTCCGTTCTCTAAACAAAAGATTTTTTCTTTATTCAATATCCACTTCTTTCCTTGATCTGAATGTGTTTGAAGACTAAAACACTGATTCTTTTGACTTTCATTCACTCTCAGTAATGTATCTTGATCAAAACTAATATGACTTTTAGTTTCCTCATGTACCCCTGGCACTTTCTGCTGACTGGGATGAGGCTGACCTTTCCAGTAATGATTCTGATTCTCTTTGTATACTCTTGATGCTTCCCCTCTATTGGGACGAGTATGAACGTTTCCATAATGATCCTTACTATCTTTGTATATTATTGTCTCTTCGTCTTTACTGGGATGACTATAAGTATTCCTGTTATTATCTTTAGTCCCCCTTTCGGGTCTCCCATGCTCCCCGTTACCTGGATTACTCGGGTATAACGTCACCAGGGCTTTCTGACAGGCTGGGACCCTCTTATCTTGTCAGCATGGTTACTGGTGTCTGTGTTTCCCAGTCTGTCTGCTCACTCCACATTACCTTAGGAAATATAGTGTTGGTGACGTCATGGACCTCCCTGTCCACCACAATGCAATCACTCCACCATGTGTCTGTCTCTCGAGTTCAGGACACCCTGCGACCAATTCAGTCTTCCGCATCCTCTCGCCCCTCCAGCGCCATGCATCGGAGGCTGCATTCTGGATTTTCTACCCATCCAGATGCAGAGTGCAAGTTTCTCTCAGCGTGTTCCTTCAGCTGATTCAAACCTCCCAGGTTCTGTCACTCCTTAGATCTCCGCCTCCAAGATTAATTACGCTGCCGTGTGGCTTCACCGGCGTAGTGCCAGTCCTTCTTTTGTGCTTGAGTTAGACTCAGCATTCCTCCAGTAATCTTGTCTCAGTACCATATTGTCATGATCTTTGCTTCCAAAAGGTCAGGGTTTTCCCAACTCCCTTGGAAGCAGATCCATAACCCAGGTTCCGAGTGCCAACCAGTCCCAATTGGGACCTTTTGGACCCAGTCCTGGCGCCAGTGGCACCAGGCTCATAAATATGCCCAGTCCCAGCGCTGGAAGCGCCGGGCTCATAATGCTTGGGTGGACTTACCTGCAGCAGACCATGCTGCTTACTTGCCTGCCAGTTGAGCCTCTGATCCTCTTCTGTTTGGAACTACTTTTCCTGTTGGGTGGGGCTGGAGCCACTCCCTAGATTCAGAACACTGGAACTCTTCTGGAAGGCAGGAACTCTTTTTTTACCAGGAACTCTTTTCTTACTTAGGCGTGGCCGTGGAAGGAGACACCTAAGCACTACAGGAGGCTATTTAAACCACACCCGGTGGATGAATCTTGCTTTGCGTTATTCTGCACCCTCTGCAGCAGAACGCTCATCGTGTCTTCTGCATCCGGTCCTGGGCCTAAGGAAAAAGGCTTACCATCCTGAATCCAGTCTTCAGCAACACCTATAAAGACAAGAAAGAACAGGTTAGCATTCCGGCATCTGAAAGGCAAAGGCTTACCTACTCTTCGTGCGCTCCGGAGGTCTTCACACTGCATTCCGACATCTGAAAGACAAAAGCTTACCAACTCTTCGCACGCTCCGGAGGCCGTCGGCGCTGCATCTCGCATCTGAAAGACAAAACGAGGTGCGTTCAAAGACATTGGGGAACTTTAATACTCACGTGCCATTACTCCTTTCCACATCTAACCCAGTGGGTATCCCGGCACCCTGCAGCCGCTCCGAACTTGTACCTGCAAAATAAAAAGACAGAGCGCTTTGTGAAGCTGGCAACAAGCGCTTACTTACGTGCTTCCAGGCGCTTCTATTCATCACACGGGCTCCATCTTCAACTCACTTCAGCCCGTCATCCGCCATCGCCGGAACCCTGCAAAACAAGAGACATCATTATTAAAGACTTTAAAGACATTTGAGTTACTCGAAACTTACCGTTCGTGCAGTAAACGACGGACAGCAGTCCTCTGAAGTCAAGAGGCCTGCGCTACCTATCCAGTGAAGAAACTGGCTACAGCACCCTGCCCCGAGGCAGATGCAGAGCTCGGCATTCACTTACCTAAGGTGAGAGCGTTAACCTGTGGGGGTCTACAGGAGAGGAGAAGAGGAAAGAGATAGGGACACCCCAATAAGCCCAGTTCATTAACCCCGTATTTTCTATCTGCAGACATCTTACTCTGCACGTCAGGCATACAGGGCACAGAGGTCCAGCCCAAAGAGCCAATCGGGTGCTGCACATCACCTTTGAAGATACGGTAGTCGCCCAGTCAAGACCGGCGCCTCTGCGAGAATCAGGTGAGCGTTACACATATACATGTTTCTCTATGGGTACAACGAAAGAGCTTGGCTGGCAATAACAGATTTCTAGTCAGTTTTTCATATGTTCTTCCATTAGATGTTTGTTTTAGAAGATGGGATGGTGACCAGTTGTTTAGGGAGCTCATCATTAGAACAGGCGTCCTTGTCCCCAGTGGGGGAGTCTCTTTTCCGGTGCGGTCCTGCTTGCCTTTACCCCTGTGGAGGGTATTTTGTAGTGGGCTCACCTCCCTAGCCTCATTGGCCAACCACAGGGCCACAAATCAAAGTTGTGCCACCAAATAATAAGACTCAAAATCCAGCACTTGCAATCCACCTGCCTCATAAGATTGCCTTAGTGTTGACAAAGTAACCAGTCTTCGAGCATTAACCCACAGAATTTCTCTTATTGTAGAGTCCAATCTCTTGAACATCTCTTTGGGAATGGCATACAGTATATTAACACAAAAATATAGCACCCTTGGGAGGGCAACATCTTCGTCCGAGCAAACTGCCCTATGAGGGACAGAGTTAACTTTGACAAACATTTTAGCTGAGTTCTCAATCACAATTAGAGCGCCAGGGGACCGCTCCAGTGGTGACAGTGCGCGGTATAAATATCCTTTAACATTAACATCTATGGCCCTCAACGTGTTATCCAGGTGCATATCCATAAATGTATGTGTAATTCTGACGCCAAGATAAGTGAACTTCACAGGTTCCCATTTAATCGGAAGGTTACAAAGGTCCTCAGCCGTTACCCGCATCAGGCCCGCCAAGGGAAAGGCACAAGACTTGCATTTATCCTAATACCCCAGAGCGCACCGAAATTATCCAAAACCTCTAGCAGTATTGGAGATGCTACATGTGACTTCCCATCTAGTCTTATCCCTGCTTCAGGTATACCCCTGCATATTATGCACGGTAGTGGTTCCAACACCAATGCAAATAAAATTGGGGGCAGCGGACTTCCCTGTCTAGTGCCCTTCTCCATTTCTCTGAGATCAGTCCACCGGTCTTAACCCTGGTGGTCACAGTTGTGTACAACAATTGGACCCAGTGTCAGACATCACAGGTTTCAGAATCATCTTTTCCAACACTGTCCACATCCACTCCCAATTAACGGAGTCAAATGCCTTTTCTGCATCTAAGGAGAGCACTGCAAAGTGTCTGTCTATGTCCCCGGTTTGTGCTATAACGTAATGTCTCAGATCATGGGGCGTGTTTCTACTGGGCAATAAATCCGCCTGGTCAGGGTGCACCAACCCTGGCACAACAGGCTGCAGTCTGGCAGTCAGTAATGCGCAGAGTAGTTTGGAATCTGTATTTAGCTGGGACAGAGGACAGTAAGAGCCCAGGTTCTCTGGGTCTCTAACCGGTTTATGTACTCACTAGAAGTACTTCTCGCAAAGCCCTCGGTCAAAGGCTTGGAGGAACACCATAAGCAGGTGATCTCCCAATTCGATATATGTTAAAGTATTCTGTAGGCAATCCATCAGGACCCAGGGTCTTCCCATTGGAGAGTTTCGGTATTATCCCCATTATCTCATGGGATGGAACAGGTGCCTCCAGTACAGCTGATTGTTCCCCTATTAATGCTGACATGTCTATCAAATCTAATATAGCTTTAATCTCTAACTCACTATGTGTAGCAGTGTCCGAATATGATGTATTATAAAGTTCTGCAAACGCATCAATAATATCAATCTGACAGTGCGCTTGTAAGCCTGTCTGAGTACATACCAACGCAACGGGAGTCCTGGGTCTCTCATTCCTTATAAGCCATGCTAGTAGTCTACCAGCATTGTCGCCTTCCCAGTGGAGGTTGTTCACCTAAGTGTTATAATCATGTTTGCCCAGAGCATCCCAGGTTTCCAAGGTTTAAATTTTCATCTTGTGAAGTTCCTCTTCACATGCGTCGGGGCCCCTCAATCTTTTTCTAAGTTAATGTCTCTTTCACTGCCCACCAACGTGGCTTCCTTTCAATGGATGTTTCAAAAAGAGAGCTTCAAGACACCCACTGAATTGACATGAAGACTGCGAGATAAAGCTCTTCCCCACAACCGTTCCATTCAATAGCATGTTAATGCTATCTCTGATGGAAAAACAAGCTTTAAAAGAATATCTGCATGAAAACCTCTCAGATGGACTGATTAAAGTCCACTTCTTCTGGAGGAGCATCTTTGTTCTTCGTACCCAAGAAGGACACATCCATACTCATGCATGTATCAATTATGGTGGCTGAAACACAGTATCCCTAAAAGACAAATCCTCCCTACCGTTGATACCAGACATACTCAACGCCGTACGAGACACCCGCTTATTCACCAAACTTGATTTAAATGGCGCATACCATCTTATCGGCATCAAAGAGGGGGACGGATGGAAGACCGATTTTAGGACGCCATTCTGCTACTATAAGTATGTTTTTATTTTTTTATTAGCAATTAGCCTCTTGAAACTTTTTATGCTACAATCAACTCACTTAAAACAGCATCATCAAAGAAAAGAAAAACCAGGGAGGGAAGGGTGGTAAATGATGCACATAATAAAACCAATACTAAAAAGAAGGCAATATAAAGTTTCCAAGATTGATTCCAATCTACTACCTTTCCTATGTATTACCAGATAAAACAGCCAAATTTCAGCGATCCTTACAGCCATACAAGCTACATTGAAATATTTCCTTGATGAAGGCAAGCAAAGCCAAACTTAAGGAAATTATTTTCCCCTCTTTCAGAGTATCCCACCACTCACTAATCGTAGTCGTAGGCGAGTCCACTATGAACTTTTCCAATAGTCTCATTCTACCAGACATTAAAGCTAGACCTAGCAAAATTAAGTGATGCAGTGATTCGAAGTGCTGGTTGCAGAATCTACAGGTGTAATCACGCTAATTTAAGGTTTTTCTAAATTCTGTTACTTCCTTTGTAGGAAACAAGTTTAATCTCAATCACATAAACTAATTCCGTAAATATGGTGAGGAAAACTTTATTACATACAACGGGAGCATGCCTCGTTCCCGGTAATCCCAAAAGCTCTTTCCACAAATCTTGAAATTAGGAATCCGGTTTTGGGTATTACTCCAGTCCTGGTCGTATAGTTTTTTTTTTTTTTGACGCGAGTTGGGATTTTTATTAGGGATTCTTGTGATAAAGTTATACTTTCAAGAGTTGCATGGCATGCATTTTTCCATTCTCCCATGGCAGGGTTATAAAACTGCAAAGCTGCCTTTATTCGGTGGGATGAGGCACCTGCGGTAGAAGGATAGAGCCTTCCAGATAGTTACCTCGTTCAATGATTTTAAGCCCATCTCTTTTCTAATCAGATCGATGGGGAGTGATTTGGGAAGACAGAGAACTTTTCTCCAGAATGAAGCCTCCAATTTAGGCCATGTTGTCCATGGGAGAGAAAGGAGGTTTCAGCACCATAAATAAAAATGGGCGTCACCTTCAATTTGTAGAACTTGATTACGGGTACCAGCGAGAACTTAGAATAGCGCTGTTTAATCATGATCGCCTGGGATGTCAGGTTACTCGTTTTGATCCTCAAAGTAGTTTGTCTGTTGGAGTCTTTTATGCTATCATTTAGACCCAGGTCTAAGTACATCAAGGATGTTGTCTCCATTGTTTTTACTCCTTTTGTGCACCAGGCCTTCGGGTGCAATCTGCTCCCCCTGTTCTTTCCGCGGTCCAGGATTTTCGATTTCTTTGGATTTATTTTAAGGGTATTCGCCTTCACGTAAACCACCAAGGCATCTAATTTGCGCTGTAGACCTATTATTGTTTGATCCATCAGTAGAAGGTCATCTGCATATAAGAGCCGACTCAAAGCCACTCCCGCAAGGCAAGGTGGAAAACACCTTATTTCGTAAAAAGCTTTTCAATGTCCGAGATATATAGATTAAAGATCACTGGTTGTTACGCTCACCTGATATCCCCGGGGCCGTCTGGAAGGCTCTGAGATCTGGAACCCTGGATGCGTAGTTGCCCAGTGCTGAATAATGAATCTGCAATTACAGAAGGGAGGATTTTTGATAACTGTCTCTAATGGGTGAATCTCCCACCTCCCTCTGACCGCTTCCCTTCCCACTGGGTTCTTTTCTCATCTTAGTTATTTGTAGGGTCAGCTATCCATCCTGCGTTTCTTGTGCAGGGGCGCTTGACGTTTTTAGCGAATCTGCTGGTAGGGAGGTAGGTTTGTTAATTGTAAGTCTTTGTTCTGTTTATGGGGGGAATTCATTAATGTCTTTATCTCCGTCTCAGGTGCGAAGGTCTTGATGCTGGCGTGCTGGATGGAGAGGCACGTTTTCTAGGTAAGAGAAAGCGTGAAGCGCAGCGCCTTTATTGTCTTTTAAAGCTAACCTGTGTTTTCATCTTCTCCTCACAGGCCGCTGTGGTGCTGCGGTGGATGAGAGCACGATGAAAAACAGGCCCCTGGAATCCGTTAAGGTAAGTACAGCGCTGTGAGGTTGTTTAATATTGAAAGCCAACCTGAATATGTCTGTTTTCCTTTGCAGATGTTGCTGTGGTGTTCCAGATGGAAGCATGACGTAGTGCGATGGAATTCAGGTAAGACTGATGGAATTCAATGTTTTGGAAGCGCGCGTTCTAATATTGTTTTTCTCTTTCTCGTTATTGCAGGTCGCAATGTTCGAACAGCAGCTGTGGTAGCGGTTCGCAGGAAGTCCTTAAGCTAGTACTCACAGGTGAGTGATGTTTCCTCTTCTCTCGGTTTCCATAGATTGCAGCCCAGTTGAGATGCTGAGTGCTGGATGGTATTTTCTCAGGTAAGATAGAATAATCTTGTTCTTGTTCTTGTTCTTGCAGGATTACAGGAAGATGCTGAAGACCAGGACCTGGACACCGTGAGCATCACGCTGTGGGTTGCAGAATAACACGAAGCGTGTTCTGCAGTCAGGGTGTGGTTTATATAGACCAGGTAAAGTAGTACCAGGGAAAGTACTTCCAGGCCTGCCACACCCAAAACACTAGACCGCATGGCTTGGTTCTTAGAACTAGACTGTGTGGGTGCTTCCATGTTGGATTTAAAGGCCGATGTACATAAATGGGACCTAGTTTGAACAGCCCTTCCTTCCTACATATGAGCCTGGTGCCAAAGGCGCCAGGACTGGTTCCAGGAGCCCTTTTGCAGTGGTTTTAAGGCCCTCAGGGTTCTGGTGGGAGACTGTGGCATAACTTGTGCGTCCTCACAGTGGTCATGATACTGGTGCCAATCTGCAACCTTGCTTGAGGCCTTTTGCTGTGGGAATTTCATCTGTCAGTATACCCCAGTTGTCAAGTCTCGCTCTAAGTAATGTGGCCGTGTGTAGAGCTTCCAGAGCTTCTCTTAAATCTTGTGGGCAACCCCAGGCTTTCAGCTTTGTCCATAGAATAGTTCTATCTACAGTGTCGAAGACCTGTGCCAGGTCTATTGAAGTAATGAAAATTGGTGTGGTCTTTTTCAGTTTAATTCTACACTTGAGGAGGTTCACAAGGAAGAGGTTTAGGGCTGTCCCTACCCCTCTCACGAAGCCCGCTTGCCAAGTGTCAGTGGTTTGTAGCTTCACTTCATTTATTAATGTCCTTCAACAATAGAGCAGCAAAAATCTTCCCCACCCCATCCAAAGGGGCGATAGGTCTATAGTTGACAGGATTAGACCTATGCCCTTTTTAAAAATGGGAACAACAATCGATTGTGTCCATGATGGTGGTGGGATGGTCTTAGTGGACCTGATTATTTAAAGAGATCCATCATAAATGAGGCCCACTGCTCTGGATCCTTTTTTAATATAATATTTGTAAATCCGTTGGGCCCCGCCGCTCTAGAGTTACTTGCATTCGCAATCAGGTCAATTATGTCATTCTTCTCAAATTGGAAAGACCAAGTAGTATGTTGTTCCTCAATTATTCTTTCTGCAGTGTTGGTATTGTTCGCAAACAACAAGTCATAATATTGCTCCCATGCCCTCAGAGATATAGAATTAGATAGTGTTGATTGTTGTGGCGCTATCATGTTATTAAAAATGTTCCACATCTCGGCCGTGTTTTTAGTGGCTGCTAATTTCAGCTTTGACTCCGCATCTCGTTGGCAAAGTAAGAGTTTATAATGCTTGAGCCAGTTTTTGTATCGTTGTTTGTTTACTCTTGCCACTTCTGTAGAATTTCTTTCTGGATGCTTCTTGCCCTCAAAGACTTATTTTATTTTATTTTCATGGTTGCCACCTCCAGGTCAAAAGTGTGTCGAGCTGTGAATACCTTCTTCATACCCACATGGCCCTTTTCCCCAAAGGCCATCAGAGACAAAGGATAATGAAGAATTGATGATGTTTTTCATTCAACTTCCTTACTTAAATTACCTCTAAAAGCATTTGAGATAGCTGTTACCTTGTTCCTACTTATTCTTAGGTGATTCCCTCCTGGTGTAATTCCAATAGCTTCACCATTGGGGTCTTCAGCCCACACTTTAAGAGGTGCCGTCCAGGAGGTTCCACTTAACTTCAGGATATTATGGTCTCTAGATTTGATCCTGATCACCTCTAATTTATCAATTATTTTGTGGAAGTGATCCGAGACAAAAATGTAGTCGAGGATTTTTGTACTGTTACCTGTATTCCATGTTGCCGAAGGGGGGATGCCTCCCCTGATGTGACCATTAATGAGGGCTATATTTCTCCTCGTAAGTTATTCCCTCCACAGAATACCTCTATGTATACACTCTGTGGCCTGACCTCGGGGTGATAATTTATCAACTCTGCTTCTTTGTTGAAACAGTCAATATTCAAATCACCACACATCATAATATCACGGTTGGTCCAAGTTATCCTTGCTTGATCTATCTGATTCATGATGCTTGAGATTAAATCTTTGGTCTTCACCACTAGGGGATTTCAATATAAGTTACATAATATCAAGGTCCATCCTTTTGGGTCCTCACGTCTAAGAGCCCTTATCATTTCAACTTGGATCAAAGGAATCAAGTTTGTAGATGAAACAACCAGCAAGCCGCTAGTTCTCTTAACTGCGGTCAGCAACCCAGAGGTTGGTCTTCCTGAGGCACCTTTAAGAGCCAGATTAATGTGCACTTAAAAGCCTTCCAATATCGGGGCTTCCTGAGCCACATTTCCTGTAAACAGATTATATCATAATGTTCGTAGCTTAGGTCGTGACTTCCGAAAAGGTGAGAAAAGCCCCTGGTATTCCAGGATCCAGATGTCGTTCCCCTGGAAGCGCCTTCCTTCCTGTCCTTTGGTCGTTATGAGCTGGTAGCCAGAGCTTTTGGAAGCCAACTCCAATCATCTTTTACTTGCTGTTTGGCTGCCTGCACAGATGGTTTCTGGAGTACTCTTTTTCTTCCTTCATTGCCAATCACAATACGCAGAGTGAGAAATTCCTTCAGGCCCTTTTGATCTTCAAGATTGAATTCAAAAGGCACGGTTTTATGAGTCCACGTCTTAGGCCTACTTCCCCATGTGCCGCCATCCATCCTTGTTTATTTTTGTCAGATTTTAAGTTTGATGAAATCCTTGTTTCTTCCAGCTGTATTTCTTTTAACACGAACCCCATCGAAAGTAATGTGTCTCCTTCATTCACTAGCAGGCGTTTTACCTCTTTTGACGAGAAGTAAATCAACACCCTGTCATGCCTTTCTTCCTCCAGGAACTCTATTAAGTGGAAGTCCTTGGATCTAAGGCCTTTCAAGGAGGGAATACTATTAATGAGGCGCGCAACGTTTGCACGATTCAAGATAAGCTTATCATTAATTGTTAAGATCCTCTCCTGAAACATTCTGTAGGTTTTGCCAGATCCTGTGATATCTTTTATGCTTGGTGTTGTTTATAATTGCTTATTCTGCTTAGCCGCTGATCCAGACGATCTAACATCTGTAATATGCTGCCTTGTTAATTTAATCCTACGTTGCTCAAGAGTCTTGTATTCCAACCTTGGGGCATGCTGTATTTTTTCCTGCATTGGATTTGCGTAGACTTCTCTGACCATTGACTTTTGCTTAACACTTTGTTCCCCGGGCTTCAGATCCACGGCTGGCTCAAGGCATCCCTTATTGCTTTCTACTAGGCTTTCACCTTCAGATTCTTCCTCAAAGCTTGTAGCCTCTTCGTCCGAGATCTCCTCAATTGAGAGGTCTCCTTCTACTGATCTGTCTAAATCCTGAGGTCCTTGGCCTATTCTGGTGCTATACGTATTTATTGGTTCTGATAGCACCATATTACCATCCTCTGAATAGAAAAAAGATAGCAGGCGCCCCTGTCTCGAAAGAACACGACATGATAACCTGTTCAGTGTTTATTAACCACTTTGAGAGTTTGCAGCCATCTGCTTTTTGCTCACTGTACCTTTCACAGATGGGAAATATCCATTTGCACATCAGTCTTTGTCCCGCCCATATGGGCAGTCCAGCACCGAAATGCTATGGCAACTCTCCTCTGAGCAAGAGTACCAACAGCAACCCCATACACATGTTTCAGCCTTGTTGGACCTCATCAGTGAGGTGAAGCTGTGCCTCTCTAAGTACATTGTGCAGGGAGTCCATGTCTGGTTGCCCCCAGGTAACTCAGGGTGACCAACCCGAAGTTCCTTGCAAATATTTAAAAAAAAGGGTAGCAGGCGCTCCTCTCCAGAAAGAACACGGCATGATAACCTGTTCTAAGATGAGAGTTTGCAGCACACGCTTTTTGCTCACTGTACCTTTCACAGATGTGAAATATCCATTTGCATATCAGTCTTTGTCCCGTGTACATATTTACAAGCAGGCCTCCTGGCCGGCAAATATTCCTTCCGCTGTTAATGTGTCATCATAGCTGGTAAATATAAGCCATTTGTTGTGCTATTCACGGGCTGCCATGAGGGACTACCGTCATCCGATGATTCCATCCCGCTTCCTCTGCCTAAACCCCAGAGGGTTGCGTGTTGACTGGCCTGACTTGCTTATAGCTCAGGCCACCCACCTTAGCTGGCTCTTCTCCGTTTCTTCCCACAGGGTTAGGGCTCAGGTTTGTGTTACCTGAGCCTGTCAGTTTGTTTAGGCTAACGCTTCTCGCCCCTAGATCGTCTTTTAACAGGGTGCTTCACATGACATCTGCCTGCAGGTCACCGTTAATGTCTTTCCTAGTGTAAAAGAATCGCTGCGTACCCTGTAAAGGCAAAGGGGTGATACCCTTAAACTTCCTAATGTCGTAGCCTTTTTTTTGCAGGCTCTGGTTGAGGGACCCTTTTTTTGGATTGTTTTCCACAGGTATAGAGCACTGGAGCATCTTCCCCTTTGTCTTTGTTCCCCACTGTAATCAGGGTTTTAGCTGTTTTTTGCGTGTCATCTCTCGCCATACAATCTTGATTCACTGAAGGGGATGGTGGCTCAGGACTTGTATTCCTGATTTCCAGCTCGGGTGCCTGTAAAGGGAGTTCTGTCGGTATGCAGTGATAAAATCTTGTCAAAAATGTTGCCTTTACAAAAAATCGCTGCAAAAATGCTGTGGTTTGACCCGTTACAGGTGTACCCTATTACACCATTTAATGGCAGCGGGGGGTTGCGGGGATGTCCCCAGTTCCCCTTAAATGGTATAATGGGTATGGGGATTGTGGGGGTGTCTCCTGCATCCTTTACATGGATTGCAGTGGCAAAACCACAGCCTTTTTCCCACAATATTTTGTGTCCACGGTCATTTCTGCCGCGATTTTACCACATGGAACCGTTCTGTCCCCCAATCTTCCATCCATGTTAAACAGGGTTGTTGGAAGTCTCAATTGTCTGCTCGCTAAGTTCCATAATATTACACGAGGAACTCGTTTTTGCCCCTATCTCGAATGTCGGGTAGAGTGGGCATCCACTGTTTGAAGCTGGCCTGGGTGAGGTGACAATAATTGTACCGGAAATCCAACCGCGGAGGGTGCAATTTCCAAGGCAAGTTTTACTGCAGTTTGCCCGGGGTCTAGTTAGAGTGTGGATCATAGGGCCAACGCCCCGCAGCCTCAACGCTTTTAGCAGTCACTTGTTTTGACCTCTTATATTCCCAGAGACTGTGTTCCGAGCTAAGGTTATAAAGTCTGCGTGAACAACAAGCTGGCCCAAGCAGAACTTACCAGCAATGGAAAATTAGCAGCAACTGAATCCAGTATCTGCTCGCTGGCGGTCTGCCGTGGAGTGCAGTAGACTGCTCCTCACTTCGTGTCTGCTTTGCGGAGCACGCAATATTTTGAAGTCTTAATCCAGCAGGGGGTGGATCTCAGGGCGCTCAACACAGCGTCCCCTTA
Organism: Ambystoma mexicanum; assembly: GCF_040938575.1. Taxonomy (NCBI): domain Eukaryota; kingdom Metazoa; phylum Chordata; class Amphibia; order Caudata; family Ambystomatidae; genus Ambystoma; species Ambystoma mexicanum. The sequence continues at coordinate 211,118,133 of NC_090934.1, forward strand.
AAGGTAAAGAACCGGCACAAGCAGCTATTATATATCCGAGCCGTGCAACCCCACTGGATAGATTTAAAGAATGTTGTCTCCGATTTCGCTTTTAGCTTCTCACACAAGGAATAACACTTCCAACACTTCCAAGGATAGTGGACTGCAGTAGACTGCTCCACTTACGCCCCACTACGAGTATTGCATAATGCTGTTTGGCCTGGCCAACGCTGCAGCAGTGTTTCAAAGATTCATGGATCATTTATTATTGTATCTACTTATGCACTCCATTATTGTCTATTTGGATGATCTTCTGGTCTTATCGCAAACACCAGAAGATCATTACTGCCAGGATACAGAAGTACTTAGATGATGAGAACTGAACCACCTTCGAGACAAGCCAGAAAAGTGCACTTTCAATGCGACTTCGGTCCCCTGGCTTGTATGTATGTTATCAGCTCAGTGAGTGTCAATAGATCCTCAGAAGGGCAAGGCAATATTGCCTTGGAGGGTCCCAATGTCTGTCAAGGAACTACAAGGATCCCTTGGGTTGCTAATTTAAAGTCCATCCATGGATTTTCTCATGAAGTCCTACCTTTGACAAATCTATTAAAGAAGAGAACATATTCAACTAATCTGAGGACGCTGAAAGAGCCTTTTGTCTACTAAAGAATGCCTTCACTATAGCACTCGTGTTGGCTCAAGCCGATGCACAGGATGCACTTATCCTCGAGACAGATCCCCCCCCCCCCAATAAGGTAGTAGGAGCGGTTCTCAAACAGATTCAAAAACAGCACAAAGGAGCAACCTAAAGCCTACTTTTCCAAGACCTTGTCAGACTCTCATCAGGAAAAATTACTTTGTCTTGCAAAAGTAGCTATTGGTAATAGATTTGGCCTGTCAAGAGTGGCAACGCCTCCTTTTAAGAGCTATAAAAGGCATGGAAATGGATACAGATCACAGAAATGTGCAGCTGTTGCTGACTTACAAATGTTGCAACAATTGACCAGCTCACTGGGCCTGTTTCTTCTTACAATACTGCTTCACCTTAACCTATATTCCCAGGACACAAAATGTAGTAGTGGTCGTCTGGTTGTCTTGTCTCGGATAGGATGGGATACAGCCAGAAAAGATTGAAAAGCTGCAAACATGTTTCACATTACCATTTTTATCATGGTAATAGCTTCCTTTCTCCAGAGAGTACGGAATACTGAGAGTCAAGAAACCCTGAGCAGGATCTTTTGTGACTTTTCTGAAAAGCCAAGACGGGAAATCCTATTGCTCTGCCATGACTTTAGGATAGCTGGACACAGAGACAATGGGGCTAATTTGAGAGTTAATCCACAGGCAATTTTGGTGGCCATTGATTCAGGGGAATGTTTGTGAATATGTTTGCACCTGCAATGTCTGTGCTCAAGCCAAAACACTTTGTCAACAACCAGCAAAAACATTACCACACGGATTCCCAGAATCGATAACTTTTGGGCTGCTCACTGTAAGGCCTTAAATATTAAGAGAAATCTTTTATCCGGGCATCACCCTGAAATCAACAGGCAGACAGAACATGTGAATCAAACCCTGGAACAATACCGCAGGTGTTTTGCCAGTTAACTATGATGATTGGGTGTCCTTGCTAACCATTGCATACTTTACATAAAACAATTCTCTGCACCGTTCCGTGGGAATGTGTCCGTTGTACTGTACATATTAGTTCCACCACAAAGGAATTTCGAGTTTGCCCAACATTAGTTCCTCTGTGCTTGCAGTTTAGTGAGCTATACAAGAATATACCACCTCCAGTATTCTGAAATACGAAGTACAACAGAACTGTGACTCCCAATATCATTGTGTGGTGTTGAAATATTTAATCGACTGGAAAGGATATGCATCTTGTGAAAGGACAGTGGAACCGACTCATTGCGTTCATTCTTCACATGTGGTCTGCAAATTCTATCTTAAACATCCATGAAAGCCAGGCATTACGAGAGCTGGATGAGAAAATGTCAGCAAATTTTTGCAACGCAGCATGCACTAGTCCCTATGGAGATGCTGGAACTGGACAGGGAGCGTGAAACTAACTGTCCCCACCGCAAGATGCCAGCTGCTGCCGACACATCTTCCCGCACAAAGTTGGCTTCTGTGTAGCAGCACACGTCCGACCCCCAAGACGGCCTTGGCGATAACGGATAACTAAGATGGAAAAGGAAGCCTCATGGATAAGCTAATGCATTGGAAAGTTCTTCCCCATTACACCAATGCTCTATTACCCTTCTTCCATCCTACATCTATTGTTTTCTAATTTCCTATCCTCTCGCTGCATCCTGCTTGCTGTTGCGTCGTGCTTCTCATGAGCCAATGACCGGCCTCACTTCCATCCAGTGTCTCTGCTCCCTCTGTTGGAATTCAGCATCTCTGCTCACTTGTGAACTGAAGGATTCTTCATCTTCCTGAAGATCTTCCATCAGAGGCTTTACTCCCCTGAGGTAGGATTTCCTTGTGTGTACGACACCCTTCGGAGAGCCCTGCTATCTGTTTATTTCAGAGACATCAGTGGTTTTCCTTAGGAACAGACCTCATCTTTTCACAGGTAAGGCGGGTCACTAAGACTATTTTATTACTGATTTTGTTATCCAAGTAGGACACTGCCACCATGAGGTTTTGAATACCATGTGCAATTAGCCCTCTCCAATCTGACTCTGTATCCTTTTCTGCTTCTCACATGCTTCTCACACTTGGATCACATGCAATTCTGCAAACACATCTCTTTTGGAATCCACAGCCTACAATGCCTTTTCAGTGCCGGGACACATGCAAGAGTTTCGGGTGATCCCATAGGACTCTGCATTGGAAGGACTATCTGGATATTCTCCTTTCCTCTTTGGGCTTTTGGTCCTCCCAGGTGGGCAAGGACATCCTTATTCTCAAGAGGGAGGCTCTGGGCTGTGTTTAATCACAGATTGTGGGACAAATTGGTCTCCCTGTCACCAGAGGCTTACTAAGCAAAGGCGGCGGTCAGTCAACTGTATGCAGAGGAGCGTTTGGGTAATTCAAACTTTCCCCACTTCGAACGGCTGAGAATCCTTTTGGAAAATACATCCTCTCTGCTACATCCTGAGATTGAGCTTCACCATTTGTTGCTTTGGTCTAGCGATACTTCATTTAGAGTCCATTTCACAGAAGTTCTATCCCTTTATGTAGTCAAGCGCTTATCCTGGTGGCCCCATATAAAAAAGAGCTTACAGCGTTTAGCACATGGTCATCTGTGGAAGGTTCCGGATGCTATTTTTCCTATGGATCCAACAGTAGTTACTCTGAAGTTTAGGACTTGGCTAAAAATGGCACTTTGACTTGCCACAGCGTTAAGCTCAGCAGGTAAGTTGACCTCCAACCCCTTTGGGTGAGGCAAGACTAACTTAATATACTGTTCCTTCAGAACTTGCTTGCTAGTTCTATCATGTTTAGGATTGGTATTGTCCTCTGAAGACTGAGGTGGGTCATTGGTAGGTGAAGGATCTTGTTCCCTGCGTGTATCCTTGTGAGCAAGTGCAGGAAACCCTTATTCACTTTTTATATATCTGCTAACTGTACTGCAACTTACAAAAAGGCATTTCTTTATCCCACTTCTGAGGGAGGCATGCATTACATACTGTGAGAAACCTGAAGGTGTCTCACCTACTAGTCCCCCGGGATCTGTCATCCAGGTGGCTAGGACACGGCCATCGCTTTTGGATCCAATTCCTGGGGCTGGACCAGTGCAGGAGGATCACTTGGATGGCGGGTCTTCGGGGAGTGGGACACCGAAGGGTGAGGCGCAATATCCCCTTCCTTAACACCTTTCCCCATCCTACCAGGTAGGATACCTGGAAACTCAGCCCCCCCCCTTTTCCGAAACAAACACTTTCTCATGGACAGTTAATCGTGAGCCACAACATACTAACACCAGAGCCGTATATCTTACATGTCGCAACACAAGGGTCAAGCAGTCGGGCAATTACTGATAATTACACACACACACCTGACTTCCGTCACAATTCCCCACACGGATAAAAGGCAAAGCACGAAAGCACACTCTGAGCAATGCAAAACGCACGAGAAAGAGATGGCAGTTTAAACCAAGGAGAAAGGCGGGGAGATCAAAGAGGACGACAAGGACGGAATTACCTTTGACCTTTTCAACACAGGACCACAAATTTCAAGAAGCCTCAAGGAAAAGAAACTTAAAGCCGGAAATTGCAGCTGACCAACAGTGGAGCGTGTATCAAAGGTACACGGGGCCCTCCCATATTGATAGCCAAGGCGGGGAGAAGCGATTGCAACTGTGGTATTCTCCTTGACTCCGACAGCAAACCAACACCAATGAGTGCAGCACAGCTGATAAAGTTCAATAAACACCCTTGAACTGTGATCACTTGTGTCTGTCTTACTTTGATACCATGCCTTCCTTACAATACCCAATGGCAGCCCTGGTTTGAGCTTGGCCTACGACCTGTCCCTCTTTTGTGTTTGCAGTTTTCTGATGGATGCAGAGAAAAGCGAACTATGGAGGCTTGGTTTCGGGAGTTGTAATACTTCTGGATTGCCAGGGGGCTTTGTATTATGCCCCTTTTTTGCTGTAAAATATGATGCTGATTTTAGAAAATATTCTCTTGGGTTTGCTTATCAGTGCTTTAACTGCTAAGGTTTTTGTTCCATCCTTTATTGGGTGTATTGTATATGATATTGCTAGCCTTTTATAATTAAACCGTTTCCCCCTAAATTTACTTATTGTAATTGTCATTTGTTTAATGCTTGAGTTTTTTAAAATTATTGTTGAAACTGCTTTCTGCTGATCCTGAGAGGTGGCCTTTTGTGAGAGCAATGGACTTACCTTTGTAATGTGGTCCTGAATTGTGGCATCTTGTGAGAAGTAAAGATTTCTTGGTACTGGAGCTCTGTCGAGTAAATATTACTGTCCTGAATTATTGGAGGGGTTAACACAATATGTGTATTGGTGTGTATGTGTGTGTGCACATATATATTTATGGGGTTTGTCAATCTACTTGGATTCACATGTTTTGCATAGGCTACCATTTAGTGGTTTGTGCATAGTATTACATAATCTTTTGAATTCTAAACATCTGCGTTGACAGGGGTGCACCTGCAGCACTATCCTTATTTTATGTGTGCGGGTACACATGATCCATCACGCGTCAATGTCCTCCTATTGTTTTTTCAGCCATTAAGTTTGAATACTAAATATGGAGTCTGTGAGATTGTGTAGCAGTGAAACGTCAAGGTCTAATCAAGGTAGAGTTCACAAGATTTCGACATGGTGTACAATGGCAGAGGCGGTTGCATTCCACACCAGAGTCATGCCAAAATGAGATGCAGTAGGGAGAGTGGGGGTGGTCCAAGACGCACATTTCTAAATCCTGTTTAGAGAATGCCTTTAACCCCATTTATAATTGACCCCTACATTTAATATCATAAGCTTGTCTGTTTTCTCACTACCCCATGGAGAAAATGCCCAAACAAATTTTGCCCATTATGGAATACTTAGAAAGACACGCACCGGGTGTGCAATGGTTGCCTCCAAAGGGATCCCGACAACTCTTGGTGCGCAGCTTGTATGCTTTTTTAAACCAAAGACTTTAAAAGAGCGTTGTACGAAGCATTGGGCAGCCTATGCAATTCAGGCTGAAAAGAATGCTACAAATGGTCAATTTCGAGGCTGAAGTAGATGGCGTCAGCTTTGAATGTGATGTTGAAGAGCAGGGTACAAAGGAAACGTCTATTGTTTCCTCACAGCCAGCCCACAGGTCCGTAGAGCTGACATCAGATCATGTTGTTGAAACAACCCTGGCGTCCATCAGGCTGCACAGGGCAAACTCGAATCCAAACCAAAGTTGGAGGGCCGGGAAGTATTTGTCTGAGATTTTTGCTTCAACCCTGAAAGAAAAAATAACAGAACTGTTACGCTCACCTGGTCTCTGCGGGGACGTTGAGGCACAGTTGGAGCCCTCCCTCGACTTGGCTCCCCTGGATCGACTCTCTCCCCAGCTGCTGCGGAATCAACTGCTCTGGATGCTGATATTGCCCCTGAGAGAAGATGAGAGGCAATGAGAATGGCGTGGTGGTTTTGTGATTCCCCTCGACCCTTTCGTGCAAGAACGAAGTGTGCAAGCGTTTACCCATGCAAGCTCACCTGTTTATTTGTAATGCTGAGCACTCCGTCCTGCTTCTTGTAGCCGGGGCTCTTGGAGTGGACCTAGTTACTTCACTGGCCCGTGGAAGTGGCGATCCAGGACGGCTGCGATCAACCACTTAGAAGGTGAGTCTTTTAGCAATGATTATTGTTAGTTAATTATAATGTCTTTTGCCGTGATTGAAATTCGTAATGTGTTTTTTGCTGTGATTATAGTTCTTATTCTTGAAATGCCTTTTCTCTCATCTATAGGTGTGAAGATGGCTGCTCGGAGTCGCGGTGTTAGGAGCGAGTCCAGTGATTCCCCAGAGGAGGATGAAGCCTTTGAACTAGATGGTAAGTTGGCTTTTAATGTAGAATGCCAGGCTTAGGTATGGCGCGGCCGAGCGTTAGTTATTTATATGACTCCTAACCTGTCTGCTCTTTTCTCTTGCAGGAGAAGTCTGGCGGCGTTGAGCGGAGGCTGGCTGTTCGGAGGCCGGTCCGCGGCTGCAGGATGGAGGTTCCACGAAGATGAAGAATGGAAGACAAGCTCCCGCATAGCTGGACGTCTGGATCAGGTGAAGAAGCGCTCCAACTCCGATGGCGATGGGTGTCAGGTGAAATGCGATGCGCTGCAGACTATGGAGGGCAGGAGATAGGTTAGATGCGCGTACAGCAATGGTGTAGCCGGAGACAGGTAAGGTGCGCCTTCCGCGATGGTGCAGGTGGAGTCAGGTAAGATGCGCCTTTAGTGATGGCGTAGCCGGAATCAGGTAAGATGCACCTTCAGCGATGCAGCGGCTTGAATCGGGTAAGATGCGCCTTCAGCGATGGAGTAGCTGGAATCACGTAAGATGCACAACGAGGAGGAGAGCAGGGTAAAACAGGTAAGGACGGCGGTAAGCGTTACGCTGCAGAAAGCAGACTAACACGAAGCACCAGTGTGTGGGCAGGTTGGCCTTAAATAGGCTGGGCCCGGCCCTTCCCTTTGGCCCCGCCTTGTGGCTCCACCTTGCCACTACGAGAGGTTCTTGCATGTGTTACCCAATGATCCTCTATGGCCACGCACGGCCCTGATGCATGTGCCTTAGGCACAAAGTGTGCAAAGCACACTTTTCTATGAGCCTGGTGCCAGAGGCGCCAGGACTGGGTCCATTTGGACCCTGTAGGTGATGAAGACATGGGTCTTTGCCCAGTGGCCATGACAAAAACACACCATTTCGGCACCTAAATCAAGGCCATTGAGTGAACACGGTGGCAGTTTACTTAGACAAAAAAGTACATCAGAATACTTAATGCTTACGTCGAAGCTGAAACACAGCATGTACGAGCAACAGACTTGAGTTTCTCATTTTTGGCACACTGCAGGCTCTCTAAATTGAACCCAGACTATAAAAGCTTTAAAATCGAGAACTGTACCATCCCAGTGCAGAATAAGGTAAAAACATCGGGGTGCCTCCTAGAATGTGGGTGCCTATGTTAGCCAGGTCAGCCGGAACTGTAACTATTATCTTCGCCTGCTCAACAATATATGGCCCTTTCTAGCTGAAAAGAATTGTGCCATCATCGCTCGAGCTACTATTTTATTGTAAAGCCTTATTAACCGGTGCCTCCAACTCGTGTCTGAAAAATTTCAAACTAAACAGACTGATGCCGTGCAGATCATCTAGACTAGCGAATCCAGAGAAGGGACCATATCTCAGATCACAGGAGAGACCTCCATTGGCTACAGGTGCGGGACCGCATCAATATTATTTTATTTTTTACATTTATGAAGTGCACAAGGCGGCCCTGAGGCATCATGGCACTGTTACAATAGGGCTTAGTTACAGAACATCATTGACAAGCTGTGGGTGGTTTTAGGTGCAGTGAGAAAGATACAAGACAGTACACAGTTAACAATGACATTTACATGATGTGCAGCTTTGATCGTAAAGGCCCCAGAGTTAGGGGGGAAACAGGTTAGGTTTGTGGTGAGATTAATACAAAGAAGATCGTGTCCTGTACAAGATGTGCAGCTTTAATCCTGAAGGTTCCAGAGTTAGAGGGGAACTAGCTGAAGTTCGCAGTGAGCTTAGTTTAGCGGCGTAAATTAGTTGAATAGCTTGGTTTTGAGTGATTTGCGGAATGCTGCATGTGAGGTTTCATTCCTTAATGTTGTGGGCAGGAGATTCCAGTTTTTCTGGCCCTAGGAATAGGAAGCTCAGGCCTCTAGCTTTGGCTCTTTTGAAGATCGGGACGCAGAGCTGTTTGGAGTGGTGGGACTGCTTAGGTCTGTCTGAAGTGGCTAGGACTATTTTTTCTGATAGGAATGTCGCTGCTGTGAGTGATAGACATTTGTGTGTAATTGCTAGGGTCTTAAAGAGTATATGCTCTTTGACTGGGAGCCAGTGGGCATCCCTTCTTGTCTGGGAGATGTGCTCCCTTTTGGGAATGCTTAATGCTGCTCTGAGGGCATTGTTTTGTGTGATTTGAAGCCTGTTTAGGTTTTTGGCAGACATGCCCACAAACAGGACGTCACCATGATGCAGTTTAGCCCCAATAGTAGCTCTGGCAATGGAGAGGCAGTTTTTGGAGGATAGGTAAGATTTGACCTCATTGATGATTTTGGTAGTGACTGCTGCCAAAGAGGCAGTGGTGCTCACTTGGCGAGTCATGTAGAGAGAGGAGTCAGTGTAGAGTCCCAAGGTTTTGACTGCTGGAGAGACAGTGATTAGGGTGTTCTCTATCCTGAAGGAGTTGTATTGAGTGTCAAGCTTGTTGAGATTGTCCTTGGGGCCTAGCAGGAGGATTTCTGCTTTGTCCCCATTGAGAAACAGTCTGTTCGCTGCCATCCAGGCCTGGATGGAGGCATCGATTTTACACAGTGTAGCTGCGTCATGTTTGTAGGAGCCAGTGAGAGTGTGAAACCAGATATTATGGAGAAGCCTGGTTTGTTATCATTAGAGAATCATTACCCATTTAGGGTTTAGTTATCCATCATTCTGATTAGTGCGATATTAGTTATCCATTATCCACATATTATGTAGCCATTTGAATTTGCTAGATAATGAGGCCTGTTATATTTGAAGTGCCTTAGAGAGACATGTAGAGATATGTTATATGTATTATGTATGCATTTAGAGACACGCATGAGTGTGCACTTAGAATATGCATTGAGCATGGAGTATATCACTTTACATTGTGGGAGAGAGAGAGTAAACGATAGAAAGCATGAGGCCTATGGCATTTTGAAGCCATCCTGAATGAGACAGACAGAAGAGAAGCGCCACTTGGTTCTGCAGGGAAGTTGTTTTGAGTTACAGGGGAATGAGGAATGCGTAAACAGTTTGATTGTTCAGACACAGATAATGTGACTCTTGTCCGAGTGGAAAACGGAGAAGGGCTGGCTTATCAGGCCTGCCTGGCTGGTGTTTGCAGACAGAGAAGGTGGGGGCCAGAGAGCGAGGAGCTTTGCCTCAGACAGAGACATGCAAGGAAAGAGGGATTTCAGTGGAGTGAAAAGAGGGATATTGAGAGAGATGGATGGATGTTATGGTAACACGCAACACAGATAGCATGTACAAGATAGGCTGAAATGTCACGATGACAAGAACACGCAGTGCATCACAGACTTTCAGGCACTGTTCAGATTTAGAAATGCTGACAGAGAGAGACATGTAACCATAGAGATTTATGTACGTCATTAAATAGTATATCCAGAGGTGAGGCTTTGGGATATTTAGATGGAGCTGACTCTGAGATTGAGAGAGGCGTTTGGTGTGGCATTGATGGAGGCATTGGCATGCAGCCTTGGCAGATCAGCTTGGGAGAGTTTGAGAGTTTGGCAGAGACATTGAGGCAGTTTGAGTGACCAGACTGGCAGATAGAGTTGGCAGGAAGACCAGACCACTGAGAGGCCAAGGAGAGGCCCTGACTGACTGGTTGCAGAGTGGGAAGCTTGCACATGGCAAGAGGGGAGTATTGATCTGAATAAGACACGTGCCAATGGGGAATTAGGACAGACACTCAGAGCTTTTGGGTTTGATAGGATGAGGAAATGAGAGAGAGAGAGAGAGAGAGATAGATAGATAGATAGTATTACTGGCATGCCCTGTGTCGACGCCCTTTTTCGAGTTTCGAAAAACAAACTGTAAAACTCTGCAGCTTTCACTAGATGTCGGCCTATGCACAGCATGTGAATCTAAGCAGATACAAGCATCAGAAATACGATTACGGTGAATAATGTATCCCATATATGGATGTGTGGATTGGAGAGGAATGCTGAATGCTGACACTTGCCATATGTATGAATACACTGGATAAGTTGCTATTAGATAGCTTGCATTAGGAGCCTGTAAGGCTATAGTTATTGCATTGCATTGTAGATTTGCACCAAAAGCATAAAGGTGCAAATTCGAGATTTGCATTATAGTAGTGTTTGCATCATGCATTGCTGTGCATGAATAAAAGTGTTTTCATTGCTGAATTGATTCATGTGTTTTCTTTGTGTCTTATGTTTGTGTGTCCATAGCATAGTAACTAGGAGTAACACAGTGCACAATTGCCCTGGGATACAAGAGCAGCGGGGTCATAGTGATCCACCCCCCCCTCCTCCCCGAGGTAGATTTGGAGAACTAACAAGAGGGAGAGGGAAGAGGACTTGTGTGTCATCGGCATTGTTGTGTATGCTATGCAACGCATGTCCAGGTCATTGAGGAGTGGTAGAGTGAAAATATTGTACAAAGTGGGGGTGCTGGAGCCCTATTGGACTCCGCATTTGATGGTGGTTGGTGCAGCACAGGCCTGGTCAGAGAACACTCTCATGAGTCTCACTTCAAGGAAGGAGGTGATCCACGAGGTAGCTTCAGGGGAGAATTGGGCTGGATTCCTGAGTTTTCTTCAGAGGGGTTTATGGTCGACCAGATCAAATGCTGCAGACAAATCGAGGAGCGGGAGCAGTGAAGGCTTGCATTTGTCCATTAACTCCCCTAACTGGTTATTGGGGTCCAGTAAGGCTGACTCTGTTCCTTGGCCTGGACAGAAGCCTGAATGTCTCTTTCCAACGATGCAGTTCACTTCAAGGAAGTGTTGGATTTGTAAATAAGCAGCGTTGTCTAGAATTTTTAACAGGAATGGAACAGTAGTGATGGGTCTGTAGTTGTTGGGTGATTCAGGGTCCAAAGTTTTTTTTTTTTTTTTTAGCAGTGAGCGATCCCATGCCTCTTTCAGGCAAGAGGGGACGATGCCTGCGGTGACTGAGGCATTAATGATGGCAGTCAGAAATGGAGCTAGTATATCTGCGCAATCCTATAAGATTGGCTGGCCAGACATCACCCTTGCAAGTGGAAGGTTTAATTTGTTTCATGATGGCTAGTACTTCGGTCTCTGTTACTTCTCTGAAGGAGAAGAGTGTTTTATCTTTTGTTTCAGGGTTTGTTATTGGTGGAGTGGGCTTGTTGGCTTTGGACAATGCGTTATAGTGGGAGTACATTTTTTCCTGAAGGAGATCTATTTTTATGAGCGTGGCCGTTTTGATGCTCGAGCACCAAGCTTCGTCTTTCATGGGTTCTTGAGTGCTAGTGACTGGGACTGCCATTTCCTTGAAAATGGCAAACGGTTCTTTTGATTCCGATTTGGCATTTGAAATTCTAGCATTATGGGCTGTAGATTTAGCTAGCATGATAGCTTTTTTTGTATTGCGAAGCAAGTAATGTGTAGGCCTCTAACGTGGACTTATGTGGTTCAGCTTGCCATTTGGTGAGCGCCTTGCGCTTGAGGGAGCCTAACTGATCTAGGAGATCAGTTGTGAACCAAAAATGTGCATGTTATTTCCCTTTGGCTTTCTTGCTCTCTAGTGGGGCAATGGTGTCTACCGCTGTTTTGATTAAGGTGTTTTAGAGTTCTAAAAGCGCCAGAGGGTCATTGGAGAATGGAGGCTTAAGGGCCTGAACCTCTAGAAATGGGAGGATCCGGTCTCTGTTAATTTTCCGTGAGCATCTAGCTAATGCTAGTCGGACGGGCGGGCATGTTGGGTTTGGTGGTTTTAGTAATGGTCGGGATTGAGAAATGAATAAGGTGGTGGTCCGTCCAAGGACAGGGAGTGTTGGAGCTGATGTCTGCTGAGCAGTTGTGGTCCGCTACCCAATGTAAAATACGTCCTTTGGCATGGGTGGGGTGCCTGGTTTTATGGAGGAAACCCATGTCCTGGAGCGCTTTGGCCAAGGCCTTGGCTTGTTTATCTTTCGGATCATTGAAACCAAGGTTAAAGTCCCCCAGTAGGATGGATTTTGTAGAGTTTTGTAAGTTCTCGCCTAGGAGATGTAGTAGGTTTCCATGAAAGTCAAGTAGTGGGCCTGGAGGGTGGTAGATCATATGGATATCAATCGTGCAATTTGGTGAGAGGTAGAGTTTAACCGATTGGACGTCTGCATTCCCGCCTAGCGGTGAGTTTATTTGTCTAACTGAGAGGGATTCCTTTGCTATGAGGGCCACTCCCCCTCCTTTAACAAGCGGACTGTCCTATCAGAAAAGTGTGTAGCCGGGGGGGAGGTCTTTAAAGTTGGCACCCTTGTGCGTTGCTGTCTTTTTGGAACTGCCCCTCCGTACTTAAAGTGCTTAGTCTCCCTCTACTCCCCTACCAGATCACTGCGCTCCTCCACCTTGTCGCAGGTTAATTTCCGGAGTACAAACGATCAAACGGATTAGGCAGATCGTTTCCAGTTTGTGCTGCCAAGTTTTGGAATACCCTCCCATTAGCGCTTAGGCTGGAAGAGAACACAAGGGCTTTTTGCAGAGCATTAAAAGCACTTCTTTTTAAGTAATTGATTACTGAATCCTTTCTGGGCCCTCCTAGGATCTTGATTGTTACGTCCTATTTTATTGTATGATTGTATAATTATCCTGCCCTGATGGCTGCAGGCTTTCGGCGCGCTATAAATGAATAAACATACAGTTAAAGATGTATGGGGACAAACTGATATCAAAAGACGTTTTGACAAATAAAACTACTTCAAATGGATTGTGTCCTCCCACGCATTCCTCATTTTATGATATTATATCTCTCCAGCTTTGCTACTTTGGAATTTTGTTTTGACAGAGGTTGCTGTATGCAGAGTCGCCGCGTCAAAGTGCCTCGAGGGTCTTCCTTCGACTGCCGACATCATCATCAGCATAAATAGCGCATGCGGTGCCCGTTGGCTTCAGTTCCATTTTTCAGAGCTTACGCTTCGTGTAATTACGGCGTGCTTCAGGTTTTCGTGAGAAAAATGTCGATGTCGACAAAGAGTAAACCGCAACATTTTCTAAACTGCCTTCAGCGCCGTTGGCGGCTACTTTGACTTTGTAGAAGCCTTTCACCATGTAAGACAAGGTTTATAGACCTGTTCCTAAGAAACGACTATTTTAAGTCTATGTCTGCAATTTATGAGGAGGATCAACCCTGTGATGAGGTTTACCCTCCTTTTGGTCTGCAGTTTAGCACCCCCAATGTGCCAGAAGAACTAATTTCTAATGAATCAAGAATGAGAGATTTGTACGACAATCTCCAGTCGGCTAGTGGTTTGGACACCTCGCCTGAACTGGAATTTGGCAGGCCTGACCCCTCTGAGCACACAGATTCATCGTATAGAAATCTCATGAGTAAAGTCTCTGGGTTTATGGGGTGGAGTAGACCTTCTCCATCATACGAATAGGATGACATGACTGACATCTTGGAACAGGGTCCTCAGAAATACACTATTTTACCATTCCCCATGGCCCTGCAGAGAAGAGTCACTGCTAATTAGGAGACCACGGAAGCTGGGCCTGCAGTTAACAAAAACTTCTCAAGGAAGAAAAGGCCTTCCAGCAGTGACCCAGAATACCTGACTAATCATCCCACTCCTGAAAGCTTGGTAGTTCAGGCAGCTACGTCAACCAGACAATCGGCTTATCCTTCCACCCCCCTGCCAGGGATGACAAGAGTGTAGATGCCTGGGCATGTTAAGTTTTCACTGCAGGCAGTATGGCCTTAAAATCTACTAATATGACTTGCACTCTATCTAGATTCACTTTAACCCTGTGGGATTGTGTTGCCATGGCGTCTGATCACATCCTGGAAGGTGAAGAAAGAGAGACGTCTTCCTGGCGATCATTAAAGATGGTAAAGAGGCAATGGGAGAATGTCTCGAGTCAGGTGTGGATACTGCTGACAGCATCAGCAGATCCATAGCTGCTGGCACGGTATTACGCAGGTTTGCGTGGTTGAGGAAGTCTGGGTTTGCACCTGATGTGCAGGCTACACCTCTCAACATGCCTTTTGACGGCTCAAGGGTGTTTGGCAGCAAGGCGGATGAGAGTTTGGAGAAGCTGCAGACCTCGAACAAAGAGGCTAAGTCCCTTAGCGCAGCCATTAGACAACCTCAACAACCCTATTCAGGCTCATCGTCTTGGGAGAGGTAAGTCCTTTAATTTCTATTCCTCAATTGGAAGCGGAAGAGGACAAGCCGGACAAAGGGGCCACAGAAGATTCCCTCGTGGTGGACGAGGAAGGGGTGCTAAATCAGCCCCAGCAGCGGCAACCTTACCTTCAGCCGCCTCTAAGCCAGGCCTTGACCTACAAGACCCTGGTTGGAGGCAGAATTTCTCAGTATCTGAACAAATGGAAGGGCATTCATTACTTAATTTGCATGTGCACTGGAAACGGTAGCCCAAAGTGACTGCCTTCCTATCAAAAAGGGCCTCAGGATCATCCACTGGGATACAACTCTGTCAAAACTCTGGATCCGCTCCTTGTGCAGGAAATGTTAACCCTGCTAGAGAAAGGTGCAATAGAACATGTACCTATAGCCCAAAGGAACAATGGTTGGTATTCCCCATATTTTCTGATTCCCAAGAAGGACGGAGGATTGAGACCCATCTTGGATTTAAGAAACTTGAACAAGTTCCTCAGGAAGGACAGGTTTACGATGGTTACCCTTTCTCAAATCCTTCAGGCTCTCCAACTCAAGGACTGGTTGGTGTCATTGGATCTTCAGGATGCTTACTTTCATGTGCCAATCCATCTCAACCAAAGAAGGTACTTGAGGTTCACGGTTGGCGGTTCTCACTATCAGTTTCGGGTTCTGCCATTCAGGCTGACCTATCCCGAGGGTTTTCATCAAGTTGATTGCGGTAGTGGCAGCGAGTCTCAGGAGAGGGGGGATTCACATCTACCCCTACCTGGAATGATTGACTGATCAGGGCTCATTCACCCGAACAAGCCCAGGAGCATCTCTGTATTACCTGCCACTCCTTCCAAAGACTGGGCTTCTCCCTCAATTACAGGAAGTCCCACATGATACCATCCCATAGACTCCAATTCAATGGCGCAATCCTGGATACTTCCTCAGGGAAAGCCTCTCCTCCCGATGTGAGGGCTCAGCACATTCTGCAGATGTAACAAAATTCCAGAATGCCCAGCATCTTCTGGCCTTCGATTTTCTGTTGTTGCTCTCGGTCTCATGGCATCCTGCATCGTCCTGGTGCCAGAGGCCCACTTGAGAATGAGATCCCTTCAGTGGGCTCTCAGGACACAGTGGTCCCAATCCTCAGGCAATATGTCGGACCAACTGCAAGTTCCGAGCAGAGTTGCTCAGGATCTTCTGTGGTGGGCTTGCAAAGACAATATTCTCAAGCGACAATCTTTTTGGCAACCATGGCCAGAGATAATGGTAGTGACGGACGCTTCACTCACGGAGTGGGGACCCCACACCAACGAACTGGCAATCAGCAGTCTTTGGTCTCCATCAGAGTCCAAAATACACATAAACCTTCTGGAGCTGAGGGCAATCAGACTAGCACTGAAGGCCTTTCTGCCCTGTGTACGGGGAAAGAAGGTCCTTATAATGACGGACAACACGGTGGCTATGTACTACCTCTACAAGAGAGGAGGTGTAGGGTCACTACCACTGTGCAGCGAGGCAATACAGCTCTGGTTCTGGACAATTCAAGAAGGAATCTTTCTGTCGGCACTTCACCTAGCCAGAGAGCAGAACACAGCAGCGGAAGCTCTGAGCAGGCAGAGCACAGTCTCCCACAAGTGGGAACTAGCTTAGGAAGTCCTTCAAGAGATCTTCACCCTTTGGGGAACTCCTCAAGTGGTTCTGTTTGTGACCGGTGTCAACCGGAAGTGCGAACAGAACTGCTCCAGGGAATTTCCTCCAAGAGGGGCTCTCGGAGACGCTTTCGTAGTGGACTGGAAGTTTCCACTCTTTTACGTGTTGCCTCCAGTCCCCGTCATTCCTCATGTAATCAGGAGGTTGAGCATGTTCGAGAAACAGATGATCCTAATTGCCTGGATTGGAGCGGGGGGCGTGGTACCCAGACCTTCTGGACATGTCCATCAGCCCTCCAATACGTCTTCCACAAAGAGGGGATCTTCTCTCGCAAGAGGAGGGTCGAGTTCTCAATTCATAGGTCAAGACACTCAAATCTTTGTACTGTTGGAATACGTACAGCAATTGGTGCAAGGATAAGAATATATGTCCATTTTAATGTGACACACCCATGGTGCTCTCTTTTCTAACACACTTAGCCAATCTGGGGCTCCAGATTGGAACCATTAAGGGATATCTAGCAGCGCTTTCCATTTTCAAGTGCTCCTCTGAAGTGGATTTGTATTTTAAAATCCTGTTGGTTGTACAATTTTTGAAGGGACTTACCAACGTATACCCTCCAGTTCCATTCAAAGTACCTGTTTGGGATCTAAACCTTGAATTAAAGTTCTTATCCCATTTGAGGCTTTACATTCATGCCCTTTAAGGCTCTTGACATTAAACACGGTTTTGCTTATCACAATATCATCAGCCCGCAGGGTAAGCGAGTTGCAGGCTTTCCTTGCAAACCTCCTCATACTACTTTCAATAAAGATAAAGTTATTGGGCCTCATACAAATCGCCCGGTATGGAAACAACGGTGGCGGTAAACCCGCCGCCACCGTTGTTTCCATGCCGGGCGATCACAACTCCTGCAGGCGGGAGGTGATGTTCCCGCCAGGTCTGACCTGGCGGGTTTAACACCGCCCGCCTGCAGGCGGACAAGGAAACACCGGCAGCATTACGAGATGCTGCCGGTGTTTCCATGATCCCCATTCCCATTGAGTCCTGTAGGACTCAATGGGAATGGGGATTAACACCATTCCGCATCTGTGATTCCCGGGAAACTGGGGTTGTAATGCCCCGGTAATTCCTGGAATCACGGAGGCGGAATGGTAATATGAGTCCGGCGATAACCAGGCGTTTTTACCGCTGCGGTTACCGCTGGACTCGTAATGAGGCCTATTCTCAGGGTAAAAACTTCTTTTTTACCAAAGGTAGTCTCCGACTTCCATTTGTCACAGAAAATAACCTTGCCAACATTCTATCCACCGCCTCATTCAGGTTAAGGAGAGGAAAGACCGCATAGACTAGTCCCAAAAAAGGCTGTACGTTTTTATATTTCAAGAATGGCTAAATTCCGCCAGGTTGATCAACTTTTTATCGGATATACTGGTCCCAAATTGGGCCTTGCAGTCACCAAACAAACAATATCCAGATGGATTATCCTGGCTATTGGTGAATGTTATAGATTAACCGGTAAGGACCCACCTTGGGGCCTAAGGGCTCATTCCAAAAGGGGCATGGCATCCTCTGCGGCTCTTCAAAGGGACGTGCCAATAAATATTTGCTCAGCGGCCACTTGGTTGACTATCCATACATTTGTTAAACAATACTGCCTGGATTCTTCCTCCAGTCAGGGAGGACTGTTTGCAAAAGCCGTCCTCCATTTGGTCCATGATTAAGTCTAAATTAATTGATACTCCCACCTCCAAATTGTTACTGCTTTGGGAGTCTATCATAAGATGAGGAAAACGTGGGAGGACACAATCCATTCGAAGAACAGGTTACTTGCACCTGGTAACGTTCTTTCGATTGGATGTTCCTCCCATGTATTCCTCATCACCCCTCCCAGCCTAACCACCCCTCCGTAAAATGTATGTGTTATTATACCCTACGCTTTCTGAGAGCCTATGGTCTTGGGTACGCCTGGTAACTTTGCTGCAAAGGGGAAAAGAAAAAACAGAACTGAAGCCAACGGGCGCTGCTTGCGCTATTTATGCTGATGATGTCGGCGGTCGACGGAGGCCCTCGAGGAACTTCGACACAGCGACTCTGCATACAGCGCCCCCTGTCAAAAATGTTTTCCAAAGCAGCAAAGCAGGAGAGATATAATATAAGATGAGGAATACATGGGAGGAACATCCAATCGAAAGAACATTACCAGGAGTAAGTAACTTGTTCTTCTACACTGATGGAAGGAAAGAGTACACCTGTTTTGGTGTCTGTGGAGGGGAAAGTATCCCTGGCATCTACTATGCAGAAAAAGGGTAACATCTTCTCTTCACGGTTGGAAATTGAAGACATGTTAAAGAAAACAACACATCAAGCAACACCTCAGGGAACACAGTGGTCCGAGGAAAGGTTTGCCTCTATTATGGGGACAAATACCATCATTCATTGCCAACAACGTGAAAAGGGTTTTTCAGTCAACTCTGAAAAAAGCTAAAGTAACACCTGAACATGTTGAGCATGTACATGAGGAAGTAGATATAATTGTAGAGGAAGATATACAGATGAGGAAATAGTGAAAGAAGAGGAAAACATTGACGTTGACCTGTAGGATTATACCCTTTCTTCACCGGACATGATGGGACGGTACAACGTCCTTTCATTGCGGGACATTTTTTTCACTGGGTTTTTTACCGCAAATTGTTTATAAAAAAAAACCATCACATTTTTGGGGGGAGTTAGAAAATTATATATATGGGATGTGGGTTTTTGGTAATAAATATAAAATGAAAGGGAATGAGGGGTTATGGAGGAACTCCCCTCAAAAATAAATTTTAAAAAATTCAATGTTTTTTTTCGATAAAACATTTGCTGTAAAAAACCCTGCGAAAAAACATCTCTTGATGAAATGACATGGAACCGATGGGACCACCAAACTCGTCTTCACCTACAGAGGATCAGGTTTTGTATGCTGCTCTTCTTAAAAGAGCTGCTACAAAGTTGGATATACAAATAGAAGTACTGGAAGAGGAAACTGACTTTATTGAGGATATTTTAAAGGAGAGTAATATTTCACAGTCTATCCCTCTACTTATGTGTATTAAAAAGAGTTTTCCACTAATTACTTAACGCGGTTAGCCTGTGCATTGAGAAGAAGTAGAAAGCGATTTTTAGTGACCCACTGTACAGTAGAGGACACCTTAAAGTGGACTCTTTTGGCTCATTCACCTCCAACTCCCTCAGGGCCAGTCGCTTCTCCTAGCAACAAATTGGTGGTAGATCTCTCTTTGGCAGGGGCCTCCCTCTGGAACAGGCTTACGGCCTCCCTGAAACTTGAGGAGAACCAACTCTGGGTTCCGGAAGCACCTCAAAACCTTCCTCTTTGCTTCTCCCTTCTCTCTCCTCTCCCCTGCTAAATTCCTGGTTGAAATTGCACCGGTTACCTGGCCACCCTTTCTGATCTCGGGCCCAGGCCCCACAATTTGCACACCTGCACTGCATCCCTGGCAACCCCCGCACCTGGGGACTGTTGTTCTGTATCCCTACAGTCCCGCTACCAGCACTTATGTCTACTCCTACCTGCACTTGCCACCATCTAGCCTTTCTATTATCCTATTTATTCTATTGTCCCATGTACTGCACCTTCCCCCTCGCACTTTTCCCTTTCCCCCTTCCCATGCACTTGCGCAATCTGAATGACACCTGGCCTAGTAAGATCGTTGTCTGTCTTTCCTCTGTTCCCCCTCCCTTGCCTCGTCGTGCCTCGACTTGTGTATAGGCACGTTATAAATACCATATCAAATCATACCTCACCTCTACCCGGAAAATGGGTGGTGCCCCTTTACTAGTGAGTGCCCCCCTCCCCCGGACAAAGAAAGCAAGAATATCTATGCTTTCAGAAAGAAAATGGCTACATCTGAAGCTCACTAGGTCAAAATTGATAATGCTTCTGCCCTTATTGCAAGGTATAGTCTAGATCAATGGGACGAAATTGAACGTCTCGCAGACCAGGTGGCTGAACCCATCAAATCAGCTATGATTGAAATTATAACTGCGGGAAAACACTCTACTAACGTAGTTATTAAGAACACCTTAGATACGGCTGGAAGGCTAATAGCTTGTTCAAGCATTATTGAGAGACACTCCTGGTTTAGGGAGGGTCAGGGTTTAAAACCAAGATGCAAGCAAACCTGCTGGACAATCCAATAGAAGATAACAAATGGCTAAAAAGGAACATAAGAGTCTGGGCCAAATAACAGGCAAAACATTCTAACATATGGTCTTTCGCCAGCAGGCGGTGCTTTCGGTCCCAACCTTACAATTAACAAGCATACCAGGCAAACGTCCCTCAAAGTACTTCTAGTTACCAGAGTTGTTCTCCCCAGGGTAAAAGCAGATATGCAGGAATGCGTCAACCTCGCAGAGGTAGGAGCACGTGGAAGAGGTTAGCCCTCAAGAGGGGCAGCCTCTGTCACAAAATGACGGCCCAGTAAGAGTCCCCCCAATGAGCACGCATAACTTATATCCACACTTGGGAGGGGATAACTTCAGACAAGTGGGTGTTAAGCACAGTCAAGGAGGGGTACTGCATCATGCCATTATCAAAACTGCATGATCATCCGCCCAAAGCAAGACCAGTACCCCAAGAGCATCTAAAGCTTCTGCAGGAAGAGATCCAGACACTCATCTTAAAAGGAGCGATGGAACAAGTACCAGGAAAAAAAGGTTAACCCAGGAATATGCTCTGTTTATTTTCTAGTACCCAAAAAGAGACGAGTGTTGAATTGAAGACCGGCCAACAAATATGTAAAGCCACAAAGATCAGGCTGAAAACCCTACATGAGATTAAAACAAAAAATCGGGCGTCACCTCACTTGTCTGCGCTACCAACTTGAGTCTGACTTAGAGTAGTTTTAAAATTCACAGGTAGGTATGTCTATAATACGTTTCCAAAATAAACCAAATTGACATGTAGCTACTTAGGATAAGAGGACTTTTAATGTTGTATAAACACAGAAAACGCCTAGCGTGAGCACAAAAACGCCAAACGCCTAGCGTGAGCACAAAAACACCAACACGTGTTTCAACCCTAAACTGGGCCGTCTTCAGGGCGTAAAGTAAATATGGCTAAAGTTAAGCCCGTGTAACATGATATGATATGATCGTTTATTTATATAGCGCCTATACACAATGTGTTTCAAAGCGCTTCAAGGCAAGGGAGGGAACAAGGGAAAATACAACCACATTCTTACAGGCCATGAACAGTAAGGATGTGAAATTAACTATCGTACTCGGCCTGACGACATTTCAGATAGTGCAAGAGCTAAGACATAGATAAGGAAGGGAGGGGGAGAGTAGGAAGGAAATGGAAACAGACAGGCGACTACCGTACTAGGCCTGACAACATTTCTGGTAGAGCCGGAGAAAAACAAAAGGTGATGGAGAGCGGTGCAGAAAGGGAGGGGAGGGACAAAACAAGCGACTATCATACTAGGCCTGACGATATTTCAGATAGTGCTGAAGGGGTGGTGGGGAGGGAAAAAACAGTAATGGGAGGCTGGAGGAAACAGACGAGGTTGCTATCATATTAGGTCCAGGGACAATTCTGATAGAGTAAGTCCATAGAAGAAAGGGGAGGAGATAGGAAAAGGGAGAAGGGAAAGGAGAAGAGAAAAGAGATTAAGCAGTAAACAAGAGTGGAGAAGCAAGCCTGGAGAGCGAATACAATTGCAGAAGTCAGTAGTAACACATAATGGTGCAAGCCAGGATACAAGATGAAGATGGGAACAGCATGATTCAGGGTCACCATGAGTACAAGATGCAAAGGAAGTCCAGCATGAGAGTTGAGAAAGAGTGACGCACCGTGAATGAATGAAGTCTTAAAAGTCAAATCCAGCATTGGCCACAAGACAGTGATGGTGAAGGAAGGCACCAAGTGGGCGGGGCCTGCTAAGTGGTGAAAAAGAGCAGCAGGCAGGAAGGTACCAGGTGGGCAGGGCTTAGGCCAGGTGACCTAGATCCACTTGCACCTGCTTCCCATCTGCAAAGGAAAAGAAGCTGGAGGGCTCCTTAAGTAGGGAAACAGAGCGGCAAGCAGGAAGGCACCAGGTGGGAGTGGCTTGCTAAGTGGTGAAAAAGAGCGGAAAGCAGGAAGGCACCAGGTGGGTGGGCTTGCTAAGTGGTGAAAAAGAGTGGCAAGCAGGAAGGCACAGTTGGGCAGGGCTTGCTAAGTGGTGAAAAAGAGCGGCAGGCAGAAAGGCACCAGGTGGGCGGGGCTTAGGCCAGGTGACCTAGATCCACTTGCACATGCTCCCCATCTGCAAAGGAAAAGAAGCTGGAGGGCTCCTTAAGTAGGGAAACGGAGCGGCAAGCAGAAAGGCACCTGGTGGGCGTGGCTTGCTAAGTGGTGAAAAAGAGCGGCAAGCAGAAAGGCACCTGGTGGGCGTGGCTTGCTAAGTGGTGAAAAAGAGTGGGAAGCAGGAAGGCACCAGGTGGGTAGGGCTTGCTAAGTGGTGAAAAAGGGCAGGAAGCAGGAAGGCACCAGGTGGGTGGGGGTTGCTAAGTGGTGAAAAAGAGCAGCAAGCAGGAAGGTACCAGGTGGGCGGGGCTTGCTAAGTGGTGAAAAAGAGCAGCAGGCAGGAAGGCACCAGGTGGGCGGGGCTTGCTAAGTGGTGAAAAAGAGCGGGAAGCAGGAAGGCACCAGGTGGGCGGGGCTTGCTAAGTGGTGAAAAAGAGCGCCAGGCAGGAAGGCACCAGGTGGGTGGGTCTTAGGCCAGGTGACCTAGATCCACTTTCACCTGCACCCCATCCCTGTATTGCAATATCTAATCCAAAGACATTACAAGATTAAATTAAACATTAATTTTGTTTTAAAAATTTAAAATTAAATATCATTCAAAAGTAAATTGGTGCAAACAACATTGGAGAGGAGAGAAACAGAAGAAAAAGAGGGGAGAGAAAACAAACAAACAAGATTATCAGTCGGATGTCCTCTGTGTTTTATAGATTCATCATGTCTGCGACAGTTGGTGCGCTAAAACATATCCCAATTGGTGAGTTAAAAAAGGGTTACCTGTTATTTCTCCAAGAAAGTATTGGACTATATTCCTGCATCTGCTGTCTTGTTAGTTTTATGAACCGCTTGTTACAACTGGGTTTGCAGAAAGAATGATTCCATCTAAGATATAAAGAAGTGGGTACTAAATGTTTGAGTCCAGTGAGGCTCCAGAATGTAGAAATGCATGCAATATAAATGCTTGCGATAAAAAATGCGATGTTAACGTTAAGAGCATGTTAGTTAAACTCAAAGACATATTAGCGGTCTTACCCGCCTTTCCTGATTAGTTGCTCGCCATGAGATGCGTTTTCATAACTCAGAGTGGTCTGAATCAGGTGGTTCAATTTGATGACTCATTGTCAGCTTCAGTAACTGTAAAATAATACCCCAAAATAAGGTATGTGTAGATAAAAGGTAATGAGAAGCCCAGTGACAAGTCTATCCGTTTCAGATTGATTCTTACGGAAGAAAATACAGAAACCACCTACATGAGATTAGACCACTAGTAAAAAAAAGGAAACTTCATGACATTAGATATGAAAGATGCATGCTTTCTTATTTCAATGTTCCCATGTCATCGCAAGTACTTAAGATTCAAAATTTCGAAACAACCATTTCCAGTTCAAGTTTCTCCATTTGGGAATTCCATCGACACTGTGTGTATGTTCACCAAAGTGCTTGCTGTGGTTGCAGCACATGTGCGTCCCAAGCCAATTCCAGTTTATCCTTACCTAGACGGTTGGTTGATAACAGGTCAGTTTGCACAGGAGTGTCTAGCTCATACGCAGCACAGAGTGGATCTGTTACACAGCCTGGGGTTCTCAATGAGAAAAAGTCCAGTCTCACACCACGCAAGATAAAGGTAGGGGCACTTTTAAACACTCACATCATCAACAGCCTATCCTATGCCAGAAAGGATACAGGCATTGCAGCATTCCCTCCACAGTTCAATGTGGGTCAGATGCTAAGGTCATGAGACTTCTAGGCATAATGGCATCCTGTATATTCATAATAACCCTATGCACGTCTCAGGATGTGCACAATATAACAGTGGCTTGCGTAGCAATGGTCACAAACACAGGTCAGTGGGACGATCTAGTGGTAGTCTCGCAAACAGTACACAAGTCTTCAGTATTGGTCAACAAACAATATGAGCAAAGGGAAGGCCCTTAGTTTCTCTTTCACCACAAATAACAATAATAGGATGGAGAGTCATTGTCTGCTCCTCACTGCACAAGGAAATTAGAAAAAGGACCACATAAACCAGGAAGAGCTGCTAGCAATAAAAATGCAACTGATATATTTTCAGATGATTGCAAAGGGGAAGAGAATCCTCGTATGAGAGGGACAGCACAACACAGTGTTTTTCATCAACAAACAAGGTGGAACACACTCAAAACAACTGTCCACTCTCGCACAGAACATTTGGCACTGGTGTATGAAGAGGAACATGTTCATCCAAGCACATGTTCCAGGGTAACACAACTGTCTGGAAGACCGGCTCAGCAGAGTTCTTTGACCAGAGCACAAGTGGGAACTAAACACTAGTACTCACACCTACTAGCCATGTCTCCATGTCCACCAGTAAAAATCATCCAGTACAAGGCCTGCATACACAGAACAACATGGATATAGAACACCAGGGCATAGAATTTGGTCTTTACAGCTGCCATCATAGTAAATAGATAACCTACAGGAAGCAAGACAAACCGACACTGCTATTTCAACAAATGGAAAAGATTTGCCATTTGATGTAGGACAACAGATCAATCCCATACATTGCTCAGCCACAGATGTGGCAATATACCTGAAGTATCTATTAGATTTAGTTCAGATCTAGTTTATAATTCACTCAAAGTACAATTAACAGCTTATAAAACATCACAAAAGAAAATATCATGGTGGAAGATACGAGTAGTTAAAGCATTCATGGAAGGAATCAAATGCCGCCTATCCACCAGTGTCTCATCCTAAACCTTGGTGGGATTTAAACACAGTGCTTTCAAGGCTTATGGAACAACCGTTTGAACCAATGCATAAAGCTGCACTAAAGAAACTCTTATAGTGCCTTCCCTTATCACCTTCACAACTATCAGAAGAATCAGCGAATTACAAACCCTAGTAATAATCACAATAATTTGCATTCATATAGCTCTGTGAACTCCTGGGCATCTGAGCGCTGTTTATTATTACCCATTGGGTGTAGCTAAAGCAGCTATTGCAGGGTAGATTGTTAAATGTATTCAAATATGCTACTCTATAGCAAACAAAGCACTTCTGTTTACCCCTAGAGAACATTCTGCCAGGAGTACGAGAGCTACATTGTCTTTGCTTGCTAATGTCCCTTTAGAAGCCATTTGCAAGGCAGCTACATGGAGTTCAGTATACACTTTTACTCAGCACTATTGTTATGTTATTACTATTTATAGAGCACACGGTCACCCGAAGGCATCTTGGAGCTGGAGAAGAGTAACCACTGAGCCAAGGGGGCAGGAAAAGACCACTAAGAGGATGCTCAAAAGAGATGAGTCTTCAAAGACTTACGGAAGGCCAGATGGTTTGACAAAATGTTTATAGCAGATGGCAGACAGTTCCACAGCTGTGCCGCTGTGATAGAAAAAGCACGCCCTCCCAGCCGAGAACGACAAAGGAGGGCACACATAACATGCCAGCAGTACCTGATTGCAGAGGGCGGTTAGGAACATAGCGCTCAAATTTTACATTATTGTGACGATAAACAATCAAAAGCAGATCCTCAAGTAGGACTAGCAATTTTAAAGTCTTTGTTTACATGTACCCGTTTTGCTCCCCCACCGCCTTCTCAAAATACTGCTTGTTAGTCTATGCAAAGCATGTAAATCTAAGCAGATTCACAAGCCCCAGAAGGCAAATATTACTTACCAGTACGCAAGGGTTGTCGGGGGTGGCTGACGTTGAGTTAGTGCCAGTACGGCTTGAATATCTGCTACGTTACGATACGTGAGGTCCTTTACTCGTACCGTCGTAGCAGCAGAGGTGACTTGGTCTGGGGAGTTACGTGGAGACCCGTTGAGACTTGTGGCAGTGAGCCGTGTGATCCGCGAGATCGGGCTGTCTGGGCTGCCTACAACTGTGGAGTGTAAGCGGATTCGACCTGACAAGCTGGCTTGATAGCAGCAGTCACAGAGGTATTCCCTGGCCGTTCGCTCTAGCGGCTCAGCGGCGGTAAGCCCCTCCCATATTGGGGGGAAAAGCGGCTAATTCGCTCCACTTTAACTCTTACTCACGGCTATTATCCACTCTCCCTACCTTTCACAGCCCGTAGCGGCTCTTAGTTGTTGGCTGGTTTGGCTGGGGATTGGAGTATTTCTCACTGCCTATGTTCCTGGGGACTGCAGGGGTTTGCCGTTGGCTTGCCTCTTTGACCCAGGACCTGTTGGGTTCTCTGTGCAATCGGAGCTAGCCCCCATATCAGGGATTTGAAATCTCTGAGCGATATATGCCTAGTAACATCATGATAGACAGTATTATGCCCCTGAGCTAGAACCTGATGGTGACTGCGTATACTATCTCTGAGCCAGTCGGCTGCTTCGGGAAATCTGTACACGAAGGCACTCTTTTTGCGTGGTGCTCCTGAGCTTAGCCTGTGCTGCTGATCCCCTCCACTGCTGGTGACTGTGGATTCATTTATCTTTGAGCCAGTTGTATGTTGCGGATATTAGGCGTGTGCTCAGCACTGTCGAATTCTTAATCCTCATCTAGGTATCTCTGATAGAAGTTGCACTACCTTATTTATCAATCAATATGTAGCTGAGGAGCAAACTCAAAGCTAATAAGAAGACTGGAATGCGGGGAATTATGCAGAGACGGTGGAGACAAGTATTCAGACCCTGCTAACCAAGGATAAGAAGATCACTGATTTCTTTGGTGAACATACTGCAGTGGGTGAACATACTGCAGTTGTGCAGATTCACGCAGAACCACCAGATGTTGTCCCTAACTTAAGTGATGTGTCTTGTACCGTGGCTGAATTTGATAAAAATAATTCCTTACTAAACCTATGTTATAGTTTAGAAGGCCAAATCAAGAATCTGGAGAGGTTGAAGGCTCAAGGGCCTGAAACACAGCAGGATATTTTAGATGGCCCTGATGCATTACTAGTGGATATAACACCTAGTACCCCCCCCACCCACTTTGGCCACGGATAGACTCATATTCACTTTGCCTCACTGGCCTTGCGGATGGGTCTAATGTGGCTGCTAGTGAAACTCAAGATAATGTATCAGCGACTTTCAATCGTAACTGTGATAAATGTAACATTGAATCTAAGCTCAAAGATCTAGATACTCATAACACAGCAACTATTTTTGCATTGAAAATTCTATTAAGGCTATGCTATACTATTGTCTCCCAAGTTAGAAATAATGCTGAACTACTGAAAGACATGTCTAAGGTTGATTCGACTGCAAATGCTTGAATGCCAAATATAAGAACTGAAGGCTTGCCTAGTAAAGAACTCACTGTTGATATGTGAAATGAAAACTTAGACTCAACTTTGGTTGAAATCCTGGCAGGTAGGGAGAGTGTAGATGGCTGCCTCCTATCTGAAAAAGAGAGAGGCGAAGGAGGCATAAAGCTAGTAAACCATGGCAGTTGGGGAGAGGGAAGTGGTAGAAGTAGATTATGTGGAGAAGAAAACGACCACTAAAAGAGGTAGAAAGAGAGCAGCGAGGAGAGCCCTCAAAAGGGGCAATTTGACGTCATGGCTTATTGGCTCAGAAAATAGAAAATCTCAGGTGGTGAACTCTCCGGTTGCTCCTGCGAATGGGGGTGGGGGCGGTTTGATGAGTCCAGTGATAGCTCTATGGATACAACTGATAACTCCTCAGTATGTAGTAATGTCAGTGAGGCTGAATCTGAGGAAATCCCCCTGCGTATATAATGAAGCCTGAGGTCAGGTTTTTGAAGGTAGTTCAGGCATTGCCCATCAATAGTGGTAAGAATACTAAGAAATCGCCTCAGAATCTTGCCCATCGTTTTAACAGGAATGAGTGTCTACCTACGAGACAATTCACTATTAAGCAGCAATAAGAAAAATAGAAAGTCTATCAACCGAAGTAAACTGCTTGAAATTCTTAATGCACAACTCCCACTGAGAACATTGATAACTTGGGACTTTTAAGTTTGTTGAGCCACGTGGAGGCATGTTTAGTTGGATACATTGTTACTCTGAAGCGGTGGTATGCCTTGTTAGAGATCACAAGGACAAGCTGAAAAGTAGTGAATGACTACTTGATGTCAGTGAAGAGGCTGATGTTAGGCCCAGAATAAAGGGAAGTGTAACGCTCACCTGGTTCCCACGGAGGCGCGGCGTCGAAGGCGCAGAACTCTGAAGATGGACATGAAGGGCCCCTCTATTCTGGCTTCCCTGGCTCGTTGGATACCCTCCTGTGCGTGAAAAGGGAGTATTACCAACTGTGGAACAATGCTCAAGCCTCCCACTCCCTTCCAACCCTCCACGATACCTCCTCGACGATTCCCCGTGAAGCCTCACCTTAGGGTTTGGAAGGATGAGCTCTGCATCCTGCTTCTGATGCAGGGGCGCGTTGAAACCCAGTTACTTCACTGGATTGAGGATTGATGGGAGTTCAGGTAAGCTTGACTGTTCAGGTAAGGCGCTGTAAAAGTTCTGTTCAAAAGTTCAAGCTTAATAATAATGTTCGTTGTCTAATTGCAGCAAGCGCTAATGCTTATGTCTTTTTCCCCTTAGGGGCCGGGGTTCGGAGTGCCGGAGATATGGCGCCGACCCGAAGTGAAACAGTTCTGGATGAGCGCTCAGGTAATGTCTTTGCATTCGCTCATTCAATGTCTTTGTCTTTTTTCCCCATAGGGGCCGGGGTCCGGAGATGCCAGGAAGCGGCAGGACCCGAAATGCAGTGGGAATAATACAACAGGTAAGACTTAAAAGGAAACTGAGCTTTCCTTATTCCTTTTCTCCCTCTCACCTTTGTTCTTGTCTTTTTTCCTCTAGGCGCCGGGGCGTAGCTGAATCCGGAAGATCGCTGCTGAAGATGGAAGCGCCTTGCAAAGGTGAGTAAAATGCAGCGCTGCAGCGATCGAAACGAAATGCCTTTAAAATGATGTCTTCCTTTTCAGGGCCGTTGGAGAAATGACTCCGGGATGCAGATTTAGCAGGTAAGGGCTTTTCTTCTCCTATTCTCTTCCTTTCTCCCCTTGCAGGTGTTCCAGGGTGCTGGCAGGCGTGGCTGAAGTCAGGATGCTGGAGCTGACACGGTGAGCGTCCAGCTGCAAGGTGCAGAACAACGCAAAGCATGTGTGGCTGTTCGGGTGGGGTTTAAATAGCCTTGGAAGAAGTTCCTGGTATGTATCCTTCCACCCGGGTGGTGAAGTAGTCCTACAGGTTAAGTAGTCCCATTCAGGCCTCAAGAGGGCCTGGATGAAGCAGCAAGGTCTGCATCAGGTAAGTGTGCACCCAAGCACTTAAACACATATCCTCTTCTATGAGCCTGGCGCCCGCTATGAGCCTGGCGCCTAAGGCGCCAGGACTGAGTCCAAAGGGCCCCGACTTGGGCCCGCTGAGACTTCCCTGGGGAAAATGATGTCTGCCTCTGGGGTTGCTGGGCCCGGCCTGGCTCCTTAGAGGTAGGCATCATGATAGTACCCCCCCCTCAAGGCCCCTCCCAAGGTCTTTTCCTCGGGGGGTTTTGGTTTGTGCGGGAATCTTCGATGGAATCTTTGAATTAATCGTGGTGCGTGAACATAGTTACTGGGTTCCCAAGATCTTTCCTGAGGTCCATATCCTTTCCAATCAACAAGATAGAAGAGTTTCGACTTAACTATCTTGGAATCTAAAATGTCTTTCACTTCGAATTCTAATTCTCCATCTATTTGGACAGGGCCTGGGGGCTCAGACAGTCTGGTTCCAGGTTGTACTGGTTTTAGAAGAGATGCGTGAAAAACGGGATGAATCCGCATGTTGGATGGTAAATCGAGTTTAAAGGCCACTGGGTTGATAATAGCTTTGATGGGGTAAGGCCCAATGAATCTGGGATTAAAAGTTCGCTGACCCTTGAGGGGTAGATGTTTAATTGCTAGCCATACCTGATCTCCTACTTGGTAAGGAGGAGTTTTACTTCGGTGCAAATCAGCGTTTTCTTTATACTTTTTCTTGGCTTGCTGTAAGTGGGTTGTAGCTTCTTTGAAGGCTTGGGTTATTGTGGAATGTAGGTGATTTACTGCAGGCATCTCCAGGGTCAGAGGTGGATCTAGGTCAGAGGTCCGAGGATGGTGACCATACAGGGTATAAAAAGGAGTCTGTCCGGTTCCAGAATGCACTGAATTGTTGTATGCATATTCTGCAATCCAAAGGATGTCCTTCCAATTCAACTCGGATTGGTGTAACATGCACCGCAGATATTGCTCGAGAGTCTGATTGGTTCTCTCAGTTTGTCCGTCGGTCTGGGGGTGGTGGCTGGTGGATAACCGCACGTCTATTTGTGCTAGTTGGCAACATTTCTTCCAAAAGTGGGAGATAAATTGACTTCCACGGTCTGAGACTAATATGGAAGGGAAACCATGTAACCGCACTATATTTTCCATAAATTCCATGGCCAAGGTGGAAGCTGACGGCAATCCTTTTAAAGGGATAAAATGGGCCATTTTGGAGAATAGATCCACTATTACGAGAATCGTGTTGTAACCACCACAAGGAGGCAGGTCAGTTATAAAGTCCATTGACAAGGTGTGCCAAGGTGCTGGTGGAATGTCCGAAGGTTGAAGTAGGCCGGCTGGCCTTTTCTTTTGACTCCAATTTTGGGCACAGATTCCGCAAGACAACACAAATGACTTTATGTCTTTTCTCCAAGAAGGCCACCAGAAGTGGCGTTTGATCTTTTCTTCTGTTTTCGCGATACCGGGGTGTCCTTCCATTAATGATTCATGATGACGGGTAATGACAAGTTCCTGCAATTCTTTACTTGGCAGAAATAACCGCTCTTGGAAGTAGGGTAAATCATCCTTAACGGTGTAGTGAGGACCCTTTTGACTCCATTCCAGTAAGGCAGAAGAGTCAAAAAGCTGTTTTACTTGAGCTTGGATGTCCTCAATGGTTTGCAATGAAGTCAAGCCCAGAATTCTTTGTTCCGGTATGATTGGCACAGGTTCTAAACTCGAATTGGGTTCTTCCATGCCTATCCGGGATAAGGCATCTGCCTTACCATTCTTGCAGCCAGGGCGATAGGTAATTACAAAATCAAATTCCGCATAGAATAAAGCCCATCGGAGTTGTCGCGAAGATTGAGCTTTGGCCGTCTTTAAATACTGCAAATTTCTGTGGTCCGTAATTACGGTGATGGTGTGTCTTGCACCGAGAAGATAGTGACACCAAGCCTTGAAAGCTGATTTAATAGCCAGTAGTTCTTTGTCGGTAATTGCGTAATTGAGTTCAGGTGGAGAGAATTTTCTGGACCAAAAGGCTACAGGGTGTAGTTGGTTAGTTTCTGGGTCTCTTTGCGACAGGACAGCTCCCATGGCCGAACTGGATGCATCGGTTTCCACAATGTAAGGGAGATCTGGGCGCGGGTGCTTCAATACAGGTGCAGAGGTGAATTTGGTTTTCAGGTCCTGAAAGGCTTGTTCAGCCTCAAGAGTCCATTCAAAGCGTTTATTTTTTTTTAGGAGAGCTGTGATGGGTTGAACAGTTCGAGAAAATTCCGGGATGAACCTTCGATAGAAATTGGCAAAGCCAAGCATGCTTTGCACTCCCTTCACAGAGCTAGGAGATGGCCATTTGAGAATGGCGTCCACTTTCCGCGAGTCCATTCGGATTCCTTGAGGTGTCAGGATGAATCCGAGAAACTCCACTTCTGTGGTATGAAAAACGCATTTTTCGAGCTTGGCAAATAATTTGTGCTGGCGCAATTTCTCAAGAACTGCCCTAACATGGTTTCTGTGATCAGATTCTGAGGAGGAATACACCAGGATGTCGTCAATATAAACGATGACACAAACATCGATAAGTTCCCGAAGAACATCATTCATGAAGTACTGAAAGGCGGCAGGTGCGTTGCACAAACCGAAGGGCATTACTTGATATTCGAAGAGCCCAAATTTGGTGCGGAATGCAGTCTTCCACTCGTCGCCCTCTTTTATACGTACCAGGTGGTAAGCTCCTCGGAGATCTAGCTTGGGTTACACACGAGCATCTTTTACTTGGTCGATAAGCTCAGGTATCAGGGGCAAAGGGTAACGATTCTTAATCGTTATCTGATTTAGGGCGCGGTAGTCAATACAGGCCCTAAGGTCTCCTTCCTTTTTAGGTACGAAGAACAAAGCGGAAGAGACTGGTGACTTTGATGGGCGAATGAAACCATTGGCCAGGTATTGATCCAAATACTGGCGCAAATGCAGGTTCTCAGGTTCAGTAAGAGCATAAATCCTACTACAAGGTAGTTGTGCATTGGGTACCAAGTCGATTTGGCAATCGTAAGATCGATGGGGAGGTAAGGTGTTAGCCTGCTCTTTCTGAAAAACGTCTTGGAATTCTTGGTATTCAGATGGTAGCTGTACAGGGGTGGAAGTTACAGAGGCTAGACCCATAGCTGGATTCCTTGGGTAACAGGTTGGTTCACAATCTGGAAAAGTTATCTTCTTTGCTCGCCAGTCTATTCTCGGATTATGTGTTTCTAACCAAGGGATTCCAAGAAGTACTTGAAATTGTGGGGCCTTGATCACATCAAACACGATTGCTTCCCGATGTCCGTCCTGACCCACCAGAGTGATTTCAACTGTGGAATGCGTTACAGGCCCTGAGGCTATTTCGGTTCCATCAACTGTAGTAATTACATCTTGGGTTACTTTCGGGCGGAGAGGAAGCTTAATCCTGGAAGCCAATTCACGGTCTATGTAATTTCCAATAGCTCCACTGTCTATGTATGCTTTTATAGCATGCAACTGCTGAGGCTGTTTTGGGTTCACAAGCACCATTGGCATGACAAAATGCGAGGTCAAAGAGTTTGTTTTCAAGCTCGGCAAGCGGACCCCTACGCTTGTCGGGCTAGGCCGTTTCCCGAACCAGGTGTCAATAACTCGTTATCAGTGGCTCCAACCACCTTCTTGGGTGGTTTAACTGGACAACTTTGAAGAAAGTGACCGGAAGTTCCGCAATACAGACAAAGTTGCATTTGTCGCCTTCTCTCTCGTTCCTTCTGCGTTAATGGTCCTTTAACACTGCCAATTTGCATAGGTCCGGAAACGTCAGTACTCTTGGAGTTAACGTGGGTCTTGATAGGTACTCTGGTTTCATACTTGAGCCGATCTGCTTTTCTATTTTGAAGTCTGTGATCAAGTTGAACCACTAAGTCTATGTAGTCTGCGCAGGCCTGGGGTGGATCTACTATCTGAGCTATAACATCTTTAAGCTCTCCGCGCAGGCCTCGATGAAACAATGTGATCCTTTTATTTTCAGGCCAACCGGTTTCCACAACTAGTCTATTAAAGGTGGCGATATAGGACAAAAGATCCTGATTACCTTGTCGTAAGGATAGCAGTTCGTTGTCAAGGGCCTGTCCCTGCGAGTGTCGAGCGAACAATCTTTCCATGCTGGCCTGGAAGCCCTGGAAATCCCGGAGAATGGGATCATCCTGATTTACCAATGGAATAGACCAATCGGCAGCACAGCCACTGAGGTAAGATAGTACAAAGGCTACTTTGGTCTGGTCGTTGGGGGAAGGCCCCGGGCCTGCATAAAAAGTGTAAACGGCATTGGTTAAAAAAAACGGCATATTTCTTGGGATCCCCCGCAAAACGTTCCGGCGGGGCCAATGGCATGTGTCCAGGTAGATTGATTTGTACCGGGTTGTTCGAACCCATTGTTGTAGAAATATCTCCGGAAACAGGTAAAGGAGTGTGCTCTGCCTGGCCCTGCAATAACCTTTTGGCCAGATCATCAGTTCTTTCCTTGGATAGGATTAGTTCCCTTCTGAGAGCATTAGTCTCCTGGCGGGCTGAGTGCACTTCTGCCCGTAATTCCCCTAAAAGATGGGCCAGCTGATCTGTCTCGGAAGTCTCCATAGCGCCCAGGTGGGAAATTGTGGTAAGGCTTCGCGTTCTGTAACGCTCACCTGGTTCCCACGGAGGCGCGGCGTCGAAGGCGCAGAACTCTGAAGATGGACAGGAAGGGCCCCTCTATTCTGGCTTCCCTGGCTCGTTGGATACCCTCCTGTGCGTGAAAAGGGAGTATTACCAACTGTGGAACAATGCTCAAGCCTCCCACTCCCTTCCAACCCCCACGATACCTCCTCCACGATTCCCCGTGAAGCCTCACCTTAGGGTTTGGAAGGATGAGCTCTCCATCCTGCTTCTGATGCAGGGGCGCGTTGAAACCCAGTTACTTCACTGGATTGAGGATTGATGGGAGTTCAGGTAAGCTTGACTGTTCAGGTAAGGCGCTGTAAAAGTTCTGTTCAAAAGTTCAAGCTTAATAATAATGTTCGTTGTCTAATTGCAGCAAGCGCTAATGCTTATGTCTTTTTCCCCTTAGGGGCCGGGGTTCGGAGTGCCGGAGATATGGCGCCGACCCGAAGTGAAACAGTTCTGGATGAGCGCTCAGGTAATGTCTTTGCATTCGCTCATTCAATGTCTTTGTCTTTTTTCCCCATAGGGGCCGGGGTCCGGAGATGCCAGGAAGCGGCAGGACCCGAAATGCAGTGGGAATAATACAACAGGTAAGACTTAAAAGGAAACTGAGCTTTCCTTATTCCTTTTCTCCCTCTCACCTTTGTTCTTGTCTTTTTTCCTCTAGGCGCCGGGGCGTAGCTGAATCCGGAAGATCGCTGCTGAAGATGGAAGCGCCTTGCAAAGGTGAGTAAAATGCAGCGCTGCAGCGATCGAAACGAAATGCCTTTAAAATGATGTCTTCCTTTTCAGGGCCGTTGGAGAAATGACTCCGGGATGCAGATTTAGCAGGTAAGGGCTTTTCTTCTCCTATTCTCTTCCTTTCTCCCCTTGCAGGTGTTCCAGGGTGCTGGCAGGCGTGGCTGAAGTCAGGATGCTGGAGCTGACACGGTGAGCGTCCAGCTGCTAGGTGCAGAACAACGCGAAGCATGTGTGGCTGTTCGGGTGGGGTTTAAATAGCCTTGGAAGAAGTTCCTGGTATGTATCCTTCCACCAATCGGGTATGTATCCTTCCCCGACCACACCCGGGTGGTGAAGTAGTGCTACAGGTTAAGTAGTCCCATTCAGGCCTCAAGAGGGCCTGGATGGAGCAGCAAGGTCTGCATCAGGTAAGTGTGCACCCAAGCACTTAATCACATATCCTCTTCTATGAGCCTGGCGCCTAAGGCGCCAGGACTGGGGTCCGCTATAGGCCTGGCGCCTAAGGCGCCAGGACTGAGTCCAAAGGGCCCCGACTTGGGCCCGCTGAGTCTTCCCTGGGGAAAATGATGTCTGCCTCTGGGGTTGCTGGGCCCGGCCTGGCTCCTTAGAGGTAGGCATCATGACAGGAAGCCATGGCTCTGCCAGATATAGCTACCAGGGAAAGACTGCTAAGGGGGGTAATGATATAACAAAATCCCATTGTAAATGGCCGTGCTCTTTCCTGCCACCAGCTTATAATAGCAAATGAGCTGATTCCACTATTATATCGTGGAATACTATAGGTCATTGTCATCTCTTTGCTGAATTTGGCTCATGTGATCTTCTGAATAATACACAGATTGTGTTTTTACAAGAAACATGGCTAATGGAAAGTGCTGTCTTTGTTGGTTATACGGCCTATCACAATTTGGCAAAGAAAGGAGATAAGGCCAGACCATCTGGCGGACTAACCATTCTGGTGTCTAATGAACTTAACTCTCAGGAATGTATACCTATGTCCTTAAATCCCAATGTTTTGATGGCAGAGGTGTATTTGAATAATGTTAACCGAATTATGCTGGTCGATATATATGATCTGCCAGGTAATGACCATGCTTCTACTGTTATATTAGGAGGTGATCTTAATGCAAATATATTATCATCTAACCTAGGGGCTTTGACGAAAGCAGATAGGTGGAAAACCTTCATTATGGATACTGAACTATCAGTGGTCTGAACTATCACATGGACTAATGGTCTATATGCGTCAACACTTGATTTCATATGTTTGAGTGATGGGTTATATGATCAATTAAAAGGCTTTCAACTATTGAAGATTACATTTAGTGATCATTCTCTATTAAAATGTATGATGGCTTTGGACATCACAAATGCCGATACTGATGCCACAGGGGAAATTTATATCTCCTGTAAAGGCAACAGGATCGGATGGTCCGATGCTAATTTAGCAAAGGCAAAAAAAATTGTATGGTGATATAGCTATAGAGCAATTGGTAACTCTTTCGGCAGATAATATAGTAATGATCCTATGACCATTGGTGGGAAAGTGAGACCTTACAAGAATGGTCTAAGTAACATAAGAGTGTTTGACAAGGCTATAAGAGATATGAAAAGAGAGATGCACAGGAAGCTGCGGTTATGTGATCGTAGTGCCTCTAGCCCAGAGCTGCTTCATGAGACCAGAAGGAGGATGTGGAATATGCACCGGCATGAGATAAGACAAAATCGGGCCTCTGATAGAAACTCCACCTGACAACATATGGTGCGGCTGCTCATTGAAGGTGATGCCAGGAAGTTCTGGGCTAACTTTAGATCTATCAACAGTGTGGGCAACCCGGAGCTCCTGATTCCCATTGATAGCTGTACCTGGGTCAGGATTCTCACTAATAAATGTAATGGGGAAACGTACGAACTAGATATCAAACCTATAGCAAATATGATCATATGTAGGGAGGATATATTAATAAAGAACCTAAAATCTTCCAAAGCACCTGGTCCCGATGGACTTTGTAATATCATAATAAAGGAAAATCCTGACATCTGGGCAGACATACTGCCTGTTTGATTCCAAAAGGTTATAGATACGGGCACGATGCCTAACTCCTGGAAGATGTCCAATATCATCCCACTCTTTAAGAGTGGACCCCGCAATCTTCCGGAGAGTTATAGGCTTCTGGCACTCACAGGTGTGCTGAGTAAGATCTTCTGCACCCTAATTCTACAGGCAATAACCAAATGGATTAATAGTGAAAATATATTGGACAAGGCACAAACTGGCTTCTGCAAAGGCTGCTCCACAAAGGATAATATCTTTATTGTCAATACATTAATTCAGCAGGCCAATGGGGATAATAAGCTGCCTTTGTACATGTTATTTGTTGACTTTTCCTCTGCGTTAGACTTTGTCGAGCGTAAGAGGCTATGGTCGAAATTGCAATCTTTTGATATGACCTCCCATCTTTTGTACTTCTGTATGATGATATACGAGGATAGTGTGGCCAGGATTTGTTTAGAGATAACGTTCATTGCCTGAACCTGTCAATATTCAAAATGGTGTAATCCAAGTTTGTACACTAGCACCCACGCTGTGTAACTTATTCATGGCAGACTTTGGTGGTATCTGGGCCATGAGGTCTGTGGGGAAAGAAGGAAAATTAATCCCTTGGTCTAACAAAGTAAAAGTTTGAAAATAATGGCCACTTTAGCAGCAGTTATGTCCTTCTCAAAAAAACAGCTGGCTTTAGTCTCCGGGGAGTAATTAATATATATAAACAGAGGCTGGCCATAATTTTTCTGTATGCATTAGAGACATAATTCTTAGACTGGTCGGACTGGGCGGATGTGACTGAAGGAATGATATGGAGGAGATTGCTAGGCCTTACCAATTCTATCCCCGGTCCAGGCAATTCGACTTGAAATGGGGCTGATTTCCTTATCTGCACAGATTGAGCATAATAGAGCTAAACTCTATGTAAAAATGTAATTTGCCTGCCAGGATACTCTGCTGCATATCCTACGAGAAGGCCTAGATGGTGGAAAAATGGAGGCCCTGAACACGTTCCAGAAGGGCATCCTCTAACTCTTTGACAGAATTGGTTGGTCTCCGAAATGGGAAAATAGGGAGGGGGCTGTATTAAAATTCCTGAAGAATTCTATTGAGAAGTGGGACTGGGTTGCCAGCCATGACAAGGTAGTGACTATGAGCTCCCTGTGTACGTTTGCCAGAATGCCTTTCCTATATAAAAAGCCTCAATACTTTCTAAAACTGATGCCCTCTCAGGCTAATCGTAGAATATTTCTGGACATTAGACTTAATTGTCTTAATGTATTGGGGGTTCGAGGAGCCTAGACTGGTATCCCAGCTGAGTGAAGATTCTGCAGACTTTGCCTAGATGATACAGAGGTGGAAACCGCAAGACATGTACTCACATGCTGTAAAACGATGAGTACCATATATGATAAATATTTTGCCAAATTTGAGTATGATCAGACTTATATTGTAAGTGAACATTTTTGATTGAGATGTTTCTCTGGTATGAATAACAGTCTGATCATTGCTATTACTCAAATCTGGAAGGTGGTAAATGAACGCCTCAGAAAATTTGAAAAAGAGGTTAAATTGCTGACATATCTAGATATATAGCATAGCCTGTTGATATGGTCCTCCGTGCTCATAACTGACCATGAAGTGGGGTCTAATATTGGTGATCACGATCATCGAGCTATGCTGTTTACTGATTATTACTTGGGACCTGCTTACTCCCCTGGTAGTCACCATCAAGTTTTGTCACCACCTAGATTTGTTATATATCTTTGATGTGTCTATGAATCTTATGTTTATGTATTTTATGCTACTTGTTTTAACCTCAACGGTTTTTAAGTATGTTTGGTATCCTTGTATGTTTCTACATTGTAAAAGATGGTAAGTATATTTTTATTATGTTGGTGCATGTATAATTTTACATTTGTAATGCTGTTCAACTTTGTTTGGTATGTTTTGATAAAAATTTGTGAAAAGTTGAATGAAATATAACACAATTTAAAAAAAAAAAGACTTACCAGTAATAGTCTTTCTGTGGCTTGTATCTGATTTGAATCACATGCGCCCAACCTGCCTCCCAACAAGGGAGCAAGACGCATGTAATACAAGTATTAAAATTAATGAATCCAAATAAAGACATTTCACATACCATATCAAACAATCGTAGGATGTAGACATGTGAAGAATCATGGGTGCCCGCACACGTAGAATAGGGATAGTGTTGCAGGGATGCCCCCGTTGATGACAATTTCTTTGAATTCTAAATAACAATATATAATACTTCTACAAGCCACAGGAAGACCGTAAAAGTTTACTGATTTCAGCCTTGAAGTAACTTAGAGCGATTCTATACTTATTTACTGGTAAGTAATATTTCACATATATACATGTTTGTGTAAATCACATAATGCTTTGAAGGGAAATACTATACTAAAGGGCAACCAACAGTATGCTGAGCAATCATGATTCAAAGAGCTTTGCATTAGTATTGACATATGAGCACGACAGCAATGCCTTGGTGTGAAGGATAAATGGGAATATGAAAAGGGGTAAAGGACATATGGGTATTTACAGCATGTCCATTAATCCAATGACAAATACCATATATACATATTTATGGTTATATAGTTATGTGCAATTCGGTGCAGGAAAGGTAGCTGATGAGTGGGGTTAGGTGAGGAATAATCAGAGACATTTCTGGTGTACCTTATATGGCAAAGAGCTGATGTTTGAGGGCAGGTTTGAATGATAGGAATGGTGGTACTGTTAATGATGTTGGGTTGGAGGCTGCTGTAGCGGTAGGGTGAAGATCTGTGCAGGAGCTGATGGAAGAGGCACTGCAGCATGGGTGCGCGGGCTGTGTTGTAAAGTAGTATTCAAACAGCAGAAAGGAAATCCACATATATACACCAAATTATTTAAGGGTGTTAGTCATAGAAATTTAGAGAAGACTAGTTCCAATGCTCAAACGAGTCATAAAGGAGAAAGAGGAATATACAGGTGTGTCTTCAAAGTGTCTCATTTTATTGTCAACACAAATTATTTCAAAAGTTAATATATATACAGAAAAATAAATAGTTGAGAATAATGTATAACAAATAGGAACATTGTTGCACAAAAAACAGTATGAAAGTTATCACATAAAACATTGTGATAGAAAAGTGCAAAGAAATTCAAAAGCAATTCGGTATTTTTATCCACAACTTATATGAACCAACAATGTCACACATTGGTTAGGATTGAATCATCTAACTTGTTGCATATGTGGATGTAATAATTGTATGTATGCGTATGACCAGGATCTGATAATTTCTGATTTTGTTAATTAGCCAAATCTGCCGAAGTGAAAAACCACAATCTGTTTGCAAAGAAGGAAAAGAGAAATGATGTGGTTAAGTGAAGCACTGTAGCACGTTTTGGCTTGCCGGAATTGGCGGCATCAAGGTTCAGCCTTCCTCTGGGAAAAGAAGAAGGACCACAGTCTCCTAAGGAAATGGGAGAGGAAAAGAGGGGACGACAGAGAAAGATACAGGAATGTATCAATAGTGCATGGAAGACACAGCTGTAGTTACTTTATCCTGGCAGAACAGTCTAAACATGTGCTACAAAGTTCATTTACAGAAAGATGGTCACCTCTATACTCACCCTGGGAAGTGTAGCCTTTTTATCTGGAATCACAGAGTTCCTATGATGTGGCCTTGCTGATGACTACATGAATTTGTTTGAGGCTGCAGGAGCCTTTCTAAAGTAAGGAGAAGAAAAGATGAACAGCTCAAGTTAATAATTGAGATTAAAGTATCTAGATTGGCTGGGTGGCTGGAGGTGGCTAGAAAGTCTACCTGTGGGGCTTACACTGATGGGTCATTGGGTGTGTTACTCGCCCCTGGACTGATTCACTGGCAGTTGAGGAGTACAGCTGCTTCTGGGGTTGAAGAGGGTGCCATTGGTCAGTTCGAAATTGGCAATAGGGAACACATACTCAAGTCGACACTCAAAGGGTGTATGACGCAGGTGTGGTATAAAACTGGGAAAAAGAGAGTTTTTAAAGAATTACTCTAGGTGCTGGAAAAGGCGACTTCTGGGTTCATACCTTAAGGGGGACTGGATCGCTTTTCGAGGAGTAGCACTCAAGTGGAAAATGGATGGAGAGTCTACCAGACTGAGGTAGTACTGCTTAAGATTCGGCGTTCACTAAGGTATATGGAGAAACACCTTAGATACTTTCCCTAAGCGCTGGGGAGAAAAAGCAGAACAGAACGAATCTGTTACACACAGAGAACTGAGAATGCCAATGGATGGCTGTGAAAAATTGGGACAGGCCAAGGACCCGGGTAGGGACTTACTTATTGTTCATGCAGTAATGCTGGGAACACGGTGCGGGAGCTGTAGTTTCAGTAGGCACACGTCCTCCCTGAGTGGAAGAAAGAAGCTTCTGAGGTGGGAGTGTGCACAGGATGGTGCATATCTGGGATCACTGTATCAGTTGCCAGGGAAACATCCACGTTGCCTGTCGAGGCTCGGAAGTAGCCGTTAGTCAATGATGCTGCACAATTGTGTGCGGAATCGTGGTTTTAGATTCAGGTACTGTATGGAATGATCATGTTAGGTCGTGCTGTTGGTAAAAACAAACTGTTTTAAAAAGGGTGCGCTGGTAGTACCAACGATTAGTATACCAGGGAGTACATATGCGCACGAGACATCTTGTGGAAAGACTCAAATTAAAGTAGGGCGTTAGAGCAAAGGGTGCAG
Organism: Ambystoma mexicanum; assembly: GCF_040938575.1. Classification (NCBI taxonomy): domain Eukaryota; kingdom Metazoa; phylum Chordata; class Amphibia; order Caudata; family Ambystomatidae; genus Ambystoma; species Ambystoma mexicanum. The sequence goes on from NC_090934.1 coordinate 211,160,045, forward strand.
AGTAGCAAGTATCGGGAAATAAGGTTTGCCTGGTAGGGAGTGAAAACTCATGGATAGCATATATTCAGGGAGTTCAAGCTGCAAGTTCAGAACTTTATTTGGTATGCAGTGATTTTAACAAATGAAAAAAAATGAACACAATCTGAAATTCTGGGCAATGTGGCGGTTGGACTTGTCACTCTCTCCTCAGTCCTCGCTGTGGATTGCTGTTTTGACCACACGCCGTCTGTAAGAGGAAGATTGAAGCAAGCCATAACCGTTTTGCAGTATCAACGTACTCAATTTACGGACTTTAATTCCACCCCTGTGTCTGAACCCGCCCACTACCCACAGCCAGTCACTACATAGCACGTGCATCCCTGCGTGCGCATCCGAAGTGCTGGGAAGTGGGGCTGTTGGGCTGGTCACTCTCACCGTAATCCTCGCTTTGTATTGCTGTTTTGACCACATGCCATCTGTAAGAGGAAGTTTGAAGCAAGCCGTAACCATTTTACACTATCAACATACTCAATCGATAGACTTTAAGTAATTGGCTTTAGTTCATGGACTTTATGCTTTGAACATAATCAAGACTGCGGGTCTTGCCACGGGTCTTGTGCGTACACGTTAGTTTCATACGCTAATTCAAACTCTGTTTCTTTGCATATAGCTCCACCCCTGTGTCTGAACCCGCCCACAACCCACAGCCAGTCACTATATAGCACCGGTGCATGCGCATCCTTGCGTGCGCATCCGAAGTGATGGGAAGTGTGGCTGTTGGGCTGTTATGGTGGAGGGTGGGGGGGTGGCAGGTAACCTCTGTTATTAGTTAAACGAGTAACTGTGGGCACGAAGACTATTTGAGTATGCCGTAATACAGGTGAGACCTACTTTTCTAGAACTATTGAACCGTGTGATTGGCATATTGATAATATGGCCTCCGGTCTTCGTAGTGGTCGCCTGACGGGGACACTATTGGTTACCACTCATCGATGCACTCATATGTTCCGGTAATGCTACATATTCTAAATCTAATAATGCAATCCCTAACATATGTTCAAATGCAGTCTACGATCAAATAGAAGGTATTGCACACTCATTTGGCCAGCCTGCTGTTACAAGCTTGGGCGCTGCCACAGGAGGCGTGGTTATTCCTGATATTCCTGTTGACAATCAGGTTTCTCACAGCGTACACGTGGGGGACTGTGACGCTGATAGGCATGAAGTTAGCCTGGCGAAAGAAATTGAGTGTGGTGAATTGGTGGATCTAGAGGGGAGTTTACTGCCTGATGCCAGCTTCCTTAATTCGTCAAAGTCAAGTAGTCTAGCCGGCAATGAGGCACATAAGATAGGGCCTGCAGCAATGGAAGAGCTGAACAAACGGATCAGCCATTCCATTGGTGTACTGACCCCCCTGGTTCAACGCACTTGGGGTAGCAGTGGGCATCTTGGTAAAGCTCTCATTTTTCCACTGGATAACGATGAAGAATGTGATTATTGTGGGGGAAAAAAGGACGATGTGAGCAAGATACCGGTTAAAACTTGTGAATTTAGATCTGATAATATCTTGCCTAGCTCACAAAATAATAGCATTAATCTGGACTTGAATGGGGAGTTATGAATGCTAACACAACTACTGCATCCAACAATGACAGCCCTTATACCTTTCCTGTTATCATACGAATACTAGACCTACTTGATAAGGGCCATGATTTCACCCATTTTGAAATGTGTGCGTTAAAATCTACCTCCAATGACATTTTGATGAAACTACATCATCTAGAGGGATTTATAATGGGCAAGGACGCTGGTTGCCATTGTAACAGGTTTCAGCCTGTTGGTAATAACTTAATGGGCATGATGCAGGAAATGGAAAACCTTCCTGACAAGAGTGATGTGTATCATGAATCCGTAGTTCCTAGTGGGAAAGGGGGGGAGGATGATATTCAACAGTTATTGCCCGTCGCTCTGCCACCCTCATTAGATCTGTTTATGAAAGATGTGACAGCGGACATCAAGTCACATTAAAAATGACATAAGCTATATTAGGGAAAATATTGTTGCCCTTAAAATTGCCCAGGAGCTCCCGCCAACACAGCGCGATGAAAGAACACCTGATAGTCCCTCTGCTCTTACAGCAATAATAGAGCAGATGGGGAATGATAAAGTAGCGGATGATAAATCTCAGGAAAGGACAAGCTTCATTTCAAGACACTCTAAGAAGTTACATTTAAAAGCAGTGAAAAGAGCGGAAAAATGCAGAAAAGCCAGCTTGGATTTGCCTAAGGACAACAATAATAAAAAAGCCAATAATAAAAAGGAAAATTATGTAATGCAGCATGTGGATCAATCTAATTATAAACTCACAAATGTGAACTTAGTTAATGACGACACAATTGAAGTTGAACAACTAACTGAGGAGAGTCTGGCACTTTTGTTTCCATTAAAAGTCAATGAGGATGTTGGTACCCCTGTGCACCCTCCTACAGATACAAAAAATAATGATAAAGAGGTTAAGTTTCCTATGCTCCCAAATGTTGCTACATTGACTGGAGGCAGATGGAAGGAGGCACAAAGTGAGAAAACAACAGACCCTACTACTTCTTTAGGCATTGATATTTCAAAAAATCAAAAGAACCTGTTGAATTATTTTCCACAAGAGTGTAGGAAACGTATAACTGTGCCTCATGTAAAAGACACTGAGCCACAACATAGTGACCTGATTAGCACAGGCTTTGAAGATAACTCAAAAGTGGACCAGGCCGATGCTTCTCCAAATGGACTTATTCAGAAGCATGTAGCGCATTGCAATCAAAGTCAAACTTGAGGAACTTGCCAGTTCATAATAACTATGTCATAATTAGTGGTTCCGGAAAGTCATGTTCCCTCCCGGCGCAAAATGTATCTAAAGAAGTAGGTAATTTGTATGTTGATCTTCACTCTATGCCATATCAATACAATATTACACAGAAGAGATCTCTTGCATCCAACACCCCTGATGAAATAGCTCGTATTCAGAATAATAACCATCACTATGTAGAATTAAGGAGCTCTTTGAAAACTGCATTAGATTGTGGTGTGTTAAGTGCAGAAGTACTTATGAATGAATTAAACTTAAAAGGAGCAAAGGGAGCTGTATCTGAATATAGTAATGGGACTGGTTCCCAAGTTCTGGAAAAAAGAGGGGACAGGGAAAGGGGTGGTTCCCTTCAGGGTGCTGGAGAAGATTTGAATGCTCTGCACGCTCACCCTATTGCCCAAGAAACAGGAATCGGTAACAATACTAATAATACAGAGAAAGAGGTAAGTGTATCTAAGAGCGAGGAGGAAGGGCAAAAAGCCAATAACATTATAGGGCTTGAGGGTAACCCTGAGATATTGTGTGGAGCAAGAATTAATTGTTGTTATTGGATGGATTTGATTGCCTGCATCCCAGCTCTTAGAATTTTAACTCATAAGGATTTTGAGAGAATTTCTTTAGCACGTGAGGATAACTAAATGATCATATGTTACCTACCGACTGCAGTGTTTTGAAATATATCTGGGGCCATGGTGCAGACTTTTTGGAGCTCGGCTTTCAATTTTACACCATTAACAATGTGTGGTGGACACCGCGTTTTTAGAATAACCCGGTCCCCAGTTGCAAAGGGAGGAGATGCCATCACATGGAGGTGCAGGTGGCACTTCTGATGAGAAACTGTGTATATCCCAATTACTGGTATTTATATATAATTTCACATTAACAATTTGATGCATTAAATGCAGTCCATAGTTCAGTTGGTGGGGCACTAGGAGTAAATACCCAGCTCACAAGATTTCATGTAAAAAACAATTCATACATTTATTTATACAGTGTTTTTAGGACCAACGCGTTTCGAGTATAAACTCTTCTTCAGGTGCAGAATCATATTTCACAAAATTCTAGAAAAAGATAGAAAAAAGTGCATCTTAGTGTTTTCTATGGACTAGACTTCACCATATCTCCTCTCACGCAAACTTTCTTCACATCCATATGAGTATGAGTTATTTATTCTCTCCTTTACTATCCTTTTAAGTATGCGTGCTCACTTGACGTTCCTCGTTATATTCCGCGCATGAGCGGTGATTTTGTATACATAAATTCAGACGACAGTCTTTCCGTGTCGTCAGATTCATGACGTATCTCTATTATCACTCATATTTTTATGCTGATTTACACGCATCTTCTCCCATTGTCTAAAAATATGTGAAATTATATATAAATAACACTGAATTACTGATCTGCTCCACAGATACTAGATAGTGTGCAGGGGACGGGAGTTCCTACATCTCTAGGAATAACCACTTTTTGTTCTCTCATTTATCCAACCTAGTTGCCAAGGTTGAGTTTTGCTCCCCCGCACCTCAAACAAACCTTAATCTCTAAAAGGTTACCATAAACCCATCTTGTGAGTTTTTTTTCCAAAACGTAGGTGTGCCCTGGTGTTTGTGCTTATTTGCTTATATCCCAATTACTGTCAATTGCTGATGGAAACAAAGAATTAGCCTGGGTTGAACCACTATTACGGTCAATTTTTACTATCAAAAAAGATAACCATCAGAACTAGTAATTGACCAATAATGCTTTGACAATCATTTCATGGAATTCATGTGACCATCTTAACCTCCTCAAATGGATGTCTACTCTTCCCTCTGTGCCAAATTTCAATATTATTTATCTTTCAAGATACCATGTGTACTAGAGAATTGATGCTACATGGATATAACACCTATTGCACAAAGACATTTAAGGGTAATGGGTGTCGTCCGATGGGTGGGCTGGCTAATGCTATTGACAATCATATTAATTGTAATTCCAGACAAGTGTATATAACGGAAAATATTCTAGCTGTAGAATTAGACTTTGGTATAAAGACTCAGGATCCGATATTGTTGATAACACTATATTGGAATCCAGAGAAAGTGCCCATTGATGACATATTAGATAAGTTGGATAATTGCTTGGAGAGTCTATTGTTATTGAACTCTAACTATAAAATCATAATGGGGGGTGACTTTAACTCAATGTGTTTAGCTAGTAATAGTGACATATCGAGTATACAACTTGATGGTGACACAAGGGCTCAGCAAAGCGCCCTTAAATGGATATCGCATTTTGAAAACTGGGAGATTTGTTTTGTAAATTCTTTGAAGTCAGGCCCTAAATACACATGGTGCTGTGGCAGGTCAACTTCGATGATTAACTATTTTGCAATATCCAACGCAATGCTACCTTGTATAGACGGCGTAATAATTCATCTGTTACCCTTGGAGATCATGCACCCATTCAATTATCCACAAGAATATCTTATCTAGGACTTGCTACTGATGAGTTAGGTGGAGCCCTATGCTTTGCCGGAAGCTACCGGAGAAGATACAAATTGAACTTAATTACTTTATTGCACAGATTTGGCATCCTAGTTTGTTGTTTTATGAGGGAAAAGATTGTATCTGACATAGTTTCCAATGCTATTACATCCTTACAGTCTACGAAGAAACCTAAAACTACTGCTACAACGCATAAGTTTGATTGTAAAGTGAGACTGCTTAAATGTAATAAGAACAAGGAACTTCGAGCTCTTAAAAAAGTGCAGGTCAGTAAAAACCAGTATCTGTACTTAAAAAAAAGTGCATTCTCCAACAATATAAGAACAAACTCAGATCAATTCAACTTACTGAGACTATCCAAATAAATTGCAATATGATTAGAGGAATTTGTAAACATGATACTCAAACAATATGGGCAGAAATACGCAACCCAGCTTAAAACCTGGCAGAACCGCTGAGTACGCTGTTCCATCTGATGTATGGGTAAAGTACATATATAACAAATTTAGCCTGCCAGCATGCTTTATTTCTACTAGATATTGTCATCAGGAAGTTATTGATAGGGAATTCTTTAATTGGACCAACCAGGATATCATATGGGCAATTAATAAACTTACCTAGTCTAAAGCTCCAGGCCTTGACGGAATCCCACCTTGTGCATATAAGACTGACCCAGTATTATAGGCTCAGATACTAAAAGATAAATACGACACAATCTTTCAAACCGGTAACATACCTAACACCTGGTGCACCTCAATTATTGTACCTGTTTACAAAAAAGGTAATCAGAGTAATTATCGTCCCATTTCATTAATAGATACTGTTGCTAAAATATTTGCCATCTTAGTTCTATATGATTTGGACAAGTTTATAGTACAACATAATATTCTATCTAAATTTCAAATCTGATTCACAAGGGATATGGGTCCTACATTGAACGCAACCATTCTGGCACATATGCTAGCCGGAACAAAAAAGAAGGGCGCATATCCTGTTTATGTTGCTAGTATAGATATGACATCAGCCTTTGATACTGTAGTGAGAGACTTACTATGGATCAAGATGGAGAGAATGGGAATTCCGTCATCTTTGATTTATTGGATTGCCATGCTCCATACCAACACAGCATATAGAGTTAGGGTTACTGCTAAGGGTGCTTTGACAGAACCTATAAGAATGCATATGGGTTTGAAACAAGGCTGCAACTTGGCAGCAACCCTTTTTAATTTCTACATGTGTGATTTGGAGAATCAGTGTATAGATAGGGGAATGAACACAGTGAGAATGGGTGCATTGTGAATGCACTGGCTAGCATTCGCGATGATATTATTCATTTAGATGCTATCCCAGCTGGACTTCAAGCTAAGTTACATTCATTTGAGACAAATGCCAATGCTTAGAGATTAACACCCAACGCAACAAAAACTAGTACAATCGTGTTTACTGTAGGGAGGAAGCTTAAAGTCTATAAAAGGAAGATTGGCGGAGAGGTAATTCTTCAAATGTCCGAGATTATCTATCTTGGTTATTATTTGAGCAGCAACTCCTGTTCAACTGTGGAAAGAGAGGCTCAAGCAGAAAGTGCATCCCTTGACAAGCCAAATAAGGACAATCTATGTCAAATATTGTCGATTTTCTTTAGTTCCGATGGGTGATTTTTTGCTTATGAAAGTTCAAGCTGTAGTACTGTATACTTTGGATATGTGCTTATTTGATCTTAGCCCAATTCTTGACTCTCTACAAGGGTGATTAATAAAGAGTGCTCTGTGTCTAGCTCTCTCTATCCCATTTTGCGTTGTACGCCATGAATTGGGCTTGATATTGTTATCATGTAGGGAAGTGTGGCGTTCATTAACGAACTACGCAAACATCTTGAATCCCCCAAAAAACTCTCTATATCAAGATTTACAGGACATCATTGCATCCAAATGGGTTGATTCTTTGAATCAATATCAAATACGAATACAGAGAGTGTTAACTGACCTTTTGGTAACGAACAGCGATCTATGTCTAAGGCCTGCTTTCATAAAAAAGTAATTATTCGAGCAGGGTTGGAATCGCACTTTGGAACAACTAAAGAATTATAATACTTTATCGGAATATGTAAAATACACGCATAAAAGAACGCCCTGCTGCTCATACATTAGGATATTCCCTTGTATGAATACTCAAATGTACTTTATATGTTTTTAAATTAATCAATTCCGAACAAGAGAACGGTGCAGGCATTGGGTGGGTGTACAGAGTGGCACGCAGCAGGTGAAGTGTAGATTTGGTAATTGACGTGAGCCTTCTTATTTGGTACTTGAGAGCCACCAATTCAGCGCAGCCCGGAGAAATCTCTTAATGAAATTTGTTAACCCGAATTTTGTGGATTGCTTGGAATTCCTTTGGGAAAGGATGATGATGGGGAACTATAACCCCTTAACCTTTGCCTTAGTTCCTCTACTAAGGATCATCGAAGACAATTTAGCTTTAATTTTACAATTGGCATTTAAGATGTTTTGATGTAAAGTCGCATGTGGCACTGTTTATTATATGAAGGTTGACTAAACATTTATAATATGTACTGAAAAGATTTAAAATATTTTATCAGGGATTAATAATTTTATTTGCTTGAATATTGGCTTATTATGTGTATTTTATTGTGCTTTAAATTGGAATGTCATAGGAGCTACAATGTAGCTTAGACACTATGAACTGTTTTAGGGATTTTAAGCGGCAATGTTTTTTTCTCTTTTTCTTTTCTCTCTAAATTGTTTATTTTAAAATGTAAAGGATTTTGGAGCTGATGTATGTTGATGTTTTCTTATGTGAGATTTTTTATGATTTTTTATTAAAGGTTTGTTTAAACCATAAACGAATAAAAAAATGAATCCAATTTATAACAAAGCAAAGTCAATGAAAAAATTAGCATTTTTAAAACAAAAACATGTTGAGGTGTGGGGGAAGTGGTTAAAATGGGTGTGGAGGTGTTGGGGGTAGGGTTTTAAACATAGGGAAATGGGGGACGAGTGGGGTATCCCCTACCCGCCAAATAAAAAAAAGAGAAAATTCAATATTTCTTTGTTGTTTTGGTTTTGTTAAAAATGCATTCTTTATTTATTGATTCATTAAAATCACATGTAGCCACTTTATTTATGGCACAAAGTATTAGAGCAAGATAGTCCCAGGAAGAGTCTGCAACAGTGATCACATCTGCTAAGAACAAGAGCTACAATATGAGGTTTTGTAGAGTAGTAAATGAGGTGGGGTGGAGCGTCCTGATGTTCATTAGGTTTAGTCTTGCAGCTGTGGTGGTGGAGGTTAGGAAGGGGTGTAGTTTACTGTTAAAGAGAAGCTCTATATTGTGAGGCTTTGGGGCGGTTGTGAGTAGGTCTGAGTAAGAAGATATGGGGAGGAGTGAAGCAGTAGGTATTGGAGGCTGGGCAAATGATAACTTAGATCTTGGAAAAGTTCAGCATGGGATACAACTTCCATCCTGTGGCAGAAAGGTAAACTATGATAAATGTTTTAGTTGCTCCATGGTAAGGGTGAAACCAAAGGAAGAGGTGAACTTATCAAGAGGGGTGGAGGTAGAGGATAAAGATCAATGTTCCAAGTACCGAAGCTTGTGGTACACCTAACAAGACAGGAGTGGGCTTGGAGGTCTGTGAGTTCAGGAGATCGAGAAGGGGGCTGTCTGACAAGTAGAAGACACTCCACAGAGGTTGCTGAGAGTTTGAGAAGGATGAGAATGGGCAGATTTTCAAGTGATGAACATTACAAAGTTGGAGATGGGGGTAAGGGCCTTTTCCGTAGACTGACTGTGGCAGAACCAAGACAGAAGGTGATTGCAGAGTTTAACCTCCAAGCTGATGTAGGATCCACCGTCTTCAAATTACCACCACTCCATGATTGCCTTGTAAATGTACCCCTCTTGTTTCCTCTAACTCATGTGCAGTGCTCTGTTACGGCCAAGATAGGTTTGGGCTATATAAAACATAAATGCAAGTAGATGGTGATCTGATTAATATTACACATTCCACAATCTTCCGGTAGTGTGGGAGGAAGGGATACAGACTGGTATTTAGCAGGATTATTAAGGTCTGCACTGGACATTTTTAGGATGGGTTTCACCATACTCACTTTATCAGGCATGGAAGGTCCCAGTGGTAAGTGGTAAAAGAGCGTGGAGAGGTTGGAGTATGTGAAAAGTGAGGGTTCCGGATTCCAAGATGGCCGCTGTGAAGTGAGGATGCACTCCTCGGAGCTCCCGGCCGGGCATTTGCTAAAGGAGAAATATAAGCTGGATCAAAAGTCACTGCATACGTGGGTCCCCAGCTGAGGGGGAGAAAACTACCCAGGGCGAGCCTAGAACATCCAGAGCTGCAGCTAAACGCAGTACGAGCGTGGAGAACCCTCTGGAGAGAACAAACCCAGGCAGGGCAGGGACCGGCTTCTGTGCGCTCTTTAAGAGGCCGGGGAAAGAGAAGTAGGGGCTGACAAACAAAGCTCTCTGGAACAACACAACAACATAAGTAGCAACAACAAATGCTCTGAAACCCTGCTGAAGGACAATGAAACGCCCGACAGGTGCAGTAAGCCCCCCGGAGATGAACAGATTTGAACCGTGTGGAGGTGAGGATTAGAGACCAGAGGAGTGTGCGGCCTGACGGGAAGCCGTTGGGGACGCTGACCCCCGTGGCAAAGACGAGGAAGGGAGCCGCTAGGCCTTGCGGTCCAGAAGCTGGAACGGTGAGAGACGGACCACAGGCAAGAAACTCTATGAGGCGGCCCAGGAGGTGGAGACCAGCCATCAGAGCGGCCCCACAGAGAAGCGGTTGAAGAGGGTCAGAAGAGGACCCCCGTCAACAGAGCAGCCCCACACAGAAGAGGTGAGGAGATCTGGTGAGGGAGAGCCCAGCCGACGGAGAACCCCACCGTAAAGAGGCGAGCAGGGAGGAGGCAGAGAAGGAAAGCGGGACAGGAGCAAACCTGAAGGGGTTGAGCGGAACGGGTGGCGGAGGAAGAAAATAGGTGACAACCCAAAATGAAACCCCTGAGACTTCTCCACGCCGGAGGGAGACACAGGAAGAGCGTGCGGCTCAAACAACACGCAACCTCAAAACCCCAGCAGACAGCAAGCACCTAGTAGCAGTCCCAAGCAAAGGGGGCCAGAGAAAAGAGGAATCGGAGGAGCCACCAGTAAAGCAGTAAAGCAGACAGCAGGGCCACAAGCCACCCTCCTACTGCCAACACCCCATACCAAGTGCTGCTCATACGAGTTGGGGAGGCAGGGGGGCACGGCAGGCAGTGCACATAAATTAAACGCATAGCGGCGGCAGCGCAGGCCAGAGCAGGGATGCCCCCATCAGGCAGACCCTAAAATTCTATGGTTTATAACACAAGGCAGCAGTCAGCCTAGGTACAAAAGGCTGGGGACCCCCGTGAAGGTATACTCAGAAGGCACAGACAAGTAGGATGCGAAGACTGCAGCTAGGAAGGCACCACAGACATCTCAAGGAAAGAGAGGAAAGAGGCGGCAAACAACAGACTAAAGAGATAGGGAAATTCCACCATCCCAAGGAAGCAACATCAGGGGAGTACAGAGGAAGCACAGATTTGAGAGCTCGCTTCCCGACCTGCAGATGCCTGCCACCAAAGGTAATCAGTCCCTGGGCTCACAGCCACCTAAGAAAAGCCAGAAGAAGGCAGAATTCGAAAGATATTGGCACAGGGAGCCTGTGGAACCAGCGCAGGAAGAGCACTCGCAACAGGAGGTGCAAAAAGTAGAAGAAATCCCGGGGACACAGGCCATGGCCCTGAACAAAGAAGACCTACAAAAATGTCTGCTGGGCATGGAGGAAAGAATGACGCCCACCTTCCAGAAACCGATCAGAGGCCTGAAAGAGGATTTAAAGAAAGCATTGAAAGAAATTGGGGACGACATCAGCTCTCTGGGAAGCAGAGTGGACCTGACGGAGCTGGGATTGTCGGAAGTGGACAAGGAGGTGCGCCAGGACGCAGAATTGTTAGGACAGATTGCATCCGCCACACACAATCTTGAGATTCAAACAGAGGACTTGTAAAACCGCTATAGGCGCTCGAACATTAGGATCAAAGGCCTGGCAGAGGACACTCAGATGGTGAGCTAAAAAGCATGATCCAACACTGCTTCGCCACCCCAGAAGAGATGAGAATAGACAGGGTACATAGAGTGGGACTGAAGAGGAGCGGAGAGGGGAACAGGCCCAGAGATGTCCTAGCAGCACTAGCCTCGTACGAAGAGAAGTAGAGAATATTGAAGGCTGCAAGGGGTTAATAGTCAATAACAATAAATGGCTCGGAGGTCAGCCTCTTCCAAGATCTGGCGACAGCTACCCTACTGAAAAGAAGAGCGATGGGCCTGGTAATCAGGAAAGTACAGGAAAAAAAGTCCCCTATAAATGGACGTTCCCCTTCGGATTGATATTCCCATGGGAGGGTAAACAACAAAGGGTGACAACCTGCAATGAAGGATTGGCAGTACTAGTGTTGGAAATGGAGGAGACAGTTGCAGATGAGAGGAGTAGTGAAGCACAGAGGTGAGAACCTAAGCCCTGGGAATGATAAATGGGCAAAGAGTAGAGAAATTGAAAGGTCCCCAACCTAGGAAATGAAGGAGAAGAGTTCCTAGGCAAGAGCGGGGCAGAGCGGGGCAGACACCCTGATGAGACTGAACAAGCTGGGAACGGGGGCGCCCCCACTCGGACACTTGTACGATCAATGGATTTGATCCTGTAACAAGTGGCTCGGCGGGGAGGAGAAGAGGCCACACTTGGAATCGCATAGGTTAAGTAACCTAGGGGCCCGGGTGAAACAGGGTCGGTGCCCACCAAGTGGGAACAGTCCACGGATACTGATTCAGACCTGGGGGGAGGTGGAGGGGCATGGGAGGGTTCGAGGAGGGAGGGAGGAAGGTGGGGCAAGAGGAACCGCGCCCATATAGACACAGGGACGAAAGGGGAAGGACACATAAGGCACACAGTGATTTATCCTGGGTCGGCCAGGATAAATCAATGGGGAAGCCACTAGTGATTCTCTCACATAATGCGAGGGGCCTAAAAACACCAATAAAACAGAAGAAGGTTCAAACTCAGATAAAGAAACACAACGCATGACATATTCCTACTACAGGAGACACACATAAGGAAGGAAGACGAACACAAAATACAATTTCAGCAATATACGCAACTACACCAGGCGAACGTAAGCAATAAGACGGCGGGAGTAAAGATTGGCTTCAAGAATCCACTGGGCGCAAAAGTAATGAATACGCTAGTAGACCGGAACGGGAGATACATATTCATTCAGGCGCAGATAGGATGGAGAGCCATCACTATAGGAACCATCTACTCCCCCAACACAGGCTAAGACTAATTTCTTAAACAAGTCCTGGGGGAAACTAGGTACATTTGTAGTCGGGGGAACTAATAATCACAGGGGACTTTAATATAACTTGGGACCCAGAGATTGATCGGAATAGGAAGAACATTCATAAGGGCGCACAACCCTCTGAGGCACTACGATATAAAATGGAGGGGATGGCGTTAAAGGATCTATGGAGGGAGAAAAAGGGACAGGAAACTGGGAATACATGCTTCTCTCATGTGCATCAAACATACTCAAGAATAGACTGCGCATGGGGGAACCCCGAGATACTGCGGTCACTCAGAGACATGGAACTGTCGGATGATGCTTTGATGAAGATTTCCCTAGGGGAACTAAAACCAAACAGTCCACTATGGTCATGGCGGCTCCCAAGCGGAATATTGAGGGACCCGGTAATGTGAGAGAAGGTGAGGAATAAGATATTGGAATATTTTACTCTGAACGATATAGCTGGGGCCCCAATGAGGAGTGCATGGGATGCCTTTAAAGCAGTGGTGTGGGGGGAATTAATCTCTTTAAAAGTTCAGAGGCAAAACGAAAGAAACAGATTAAAGAAAGAGCTAGAGGATGCACTGACACAGACTCAAAGCATATTTCCAGGACAGAAATCAAGGAAGAACTACAAAAAAGTTAAAGAGCCACAGAGACAACTACGGCTCCTCAACACATCTAAGGCGGAAAGCGCCCTACTACAGATTAAACAAAGGCATTATGTAAGCACAAACAAAGCAGACAAAATGCTTGCCAGGCTCCTGAAACAGCTGAAGGGTCAGTACCATATAGAGGGAATAAAGCTAGCAGGTGGGGAGCTACCAACGGAATCAGACTGTAAGGCCAAGGCCTTCAAAGCATACTATAGGGAACTACAAGCAACGGGGTAACCCGATGTAAAAAAGATACGGGCATTCCTGGGAAATATAGAACTGCCAAAGATGACACTGGTGGAGAGGGAGAGTCTGGACCGGGAAATAAAAGAAGAGGAGGTGGAGAGGGTGATAGAAAAAAAACTCCTGAGCAATAAAGCACCGGGGCCAGACGGCTTTACAGGGGGATTCTATAAAGCCTACCTTAATGAGGTTAAGGGATTGTAGCAAAGCTGTTCAACTCTTTTAGGGAGGGTGAAGGGGTAACTAATTCCATGGCAGAAGCGAAAGTAGGCCTTTTTGGGAAGCCAAATAAACACCTCACAAATTGTGGGTTATACAGGCCCATTGCGCTATTGAATATAGATGCCAAAATCTACACTGGGATACTAGCAGAGAGAGTAAAGGAGGTCCTCCCGGGGATAATAGGACTAGACCAATCAGGATTTATTAAAGGGAGGCAAATGTGGGATAACACCAGAAGAAGGGTGATGCACATCTTGGAAAAATTAGAAATGAAACAGATACTGGCCACGATTATTGCACTAGACGCTTAGAAAGCTTTTGATAGAGTGGAGTGGCCGTATCTGTTTCAGACTATGCTTCGGTTGGGCTATACAAATGGTTATAGCAAGCTATAGCGCCCCTTTGCTCCGTCTGACAATAAACGACCAAATCTCCGAAACAGTCTGCATAGAACAAGGGACAAGACAGGGGTGCCACCTATCTCCTCACCTATATGCTATTTACCTAGAACCCCTGTTAGAGGCAATACAGTAGAGCCAAAGCAGTTAAAGAAGTGCCCTTTGGGGGGGAAATACACAAAACAGTAGCATACGCAGACGATATGCTACTTATGTTAGTAGAGCCGGAGAAGTCGATACCCGCCCTAGTTACCGCGCTCAAAGGACAAGAAGGGCTATCTGGCCTAAAAATAAATATGGGAAAGTCTGAGATGTTAGAAATAAGACTCCCGAAAGATACGGCCAGTCATATGAAGAAGTGCTCCCCATTTAGGGTAGCGGAGGGCAGGCTAGCATACCTAGGCATCAAACTAACGAGCAGGGTGGCCGCATTAAACAAAGCAAACCTACCCGACCTACTCAAACAGACAGAGACAGACTTTGTAAAGTGGTCCCCAATTCAAATCTCATGGATGGGACGCATAAAAACTGTTAAAATGGTGACCCTCCTGAGGATACTATACAGATTCCATACATTGCCGATAGCTAGCCCGAGTGCTTTCTTTAAAAGCTTGAACACACAAATCTGCAGATTTATTTGGCAGAATAAACACCCGAAAGTAGCTATGGATGTTCTGAGGTCCCCTAGACAGAGGGGTGGAATTAGGGCTCCCTAGCATGCACCAGTACTACGAAGCGGCCCAACTCAGAGTGGTTAGGGAATGGTTTACGGGATGTTCTGATATATGGGCGTGCATGGACAGGGCGGTAGCAGGAATGTCCCTATCAGGCCTGCTCTGGCTACAGGATAATGAGAGACCTCCGAATGCACGCCGGAGCAGGGTCCTTCGCACAACATGGGACATTTGGGACACGAGACCCAAGTAAGGGCATCTGTTGTCAATAACATCGCCCTTCACCCCAATATTCGACATCCCAACTTCACTCTGTGGAGGACAAAAGGTGCATTTAAAAAGTGGAAGGAAAAAGGGTGCGAAAAGATCAGTAACATGCTATGGGAAGGGGAAGTGATGTCATTTGTAGACTGCAAGACACAAGTAGGAGTGGAAGAAGACATTGGTTGAGACAGAAGAAGATTCTACAAGCTACTATAAGGCCACTAATGAAATTTGAGATATTCATCACCTCACACTCGGGGGACAAACACCTGGTGGCAAATATATACAAACAGTTACAAGAATGCCCAGACATAAGACCCTGGCCATATCAAATTGTTTGGGAAAACTCGCTAGGGAAAGCAATACCCATGAGACACTGGGAGTAGCTATGGAAGAACATCACAAAATTGACCAGGTCACTTCAACTGCGTGAGGCGTGGTACAAAATGATGCTCCAGTGGCATTACACCCCCAGTAAACTGCGCAAGATGTTTCGATCCACATTCGAGGAATGCTGGAGGGGATGCGGGGGAATGGGGAATTGGATGCACATATGGTGGGACTGCCCCAAGATCAAGAGATTCTGGGAGGAGATGATGAACAGTCTTCAGGAAATAGTCCCGGAAGCCCTACCCCTGACACTTGCAGAGACTATGGTGGAGGCCCTGGACCCGGAGCTGACATCACCTCGAAATCGCCGAAAAAAGCTCTGACAATGGCGTTACTAGCCACATGGATGGTAATAGCCAAAGACTGGAAAAGGAGCTCCGCCCGTCGATGATCAGATGGTACCGTAAGCTCTGGGACATAGTGGCGATGGAATGGTAGACATACAGGCCCAAGGAGACACGGACAGATTCCAAAAGGAATGGGGAGAGATGCTAACATTTTTGAAAAGTGACTTTGTGCAACAATGGTGCCCCCAAAACATACAGGTGCTGGACATGAGCTGACATAGGGATATATATATATATATATTTCTGATGTTTGTTAATCTGCTTAGAATCACATGCTGTGCATAGGTCCGACATCCAGTGGTCACTGCGGAGTATTGCATTTTGTTTTTCGTAGTCGAAAAGGGGACGTCGACAAGGCGTGTCTGTAACACTATCCCTATAGTGACGTGCGTTGTACCCACAATCCCTCACGCGTCGAGGTCCCTCAGATTGTTTTTTTCCGCCCAGTTTCTGGTCGCCTTTCGCGGAGCTCCTAGAGAGACATTGCTATACTTACCACGGACCTCGGTCCTTTTGTCATAACTTAATATACTGGTAACGATCCCTCCCCCTCGACGTTAGCTGTGAAGCTGTTTCTCCGCCGAACTATTTTCGACGGAGAGGAAGAGCGGAGGAGATCCTTCGGCGCTGCCGAACACGTGGCCTGGCCTCGACGGCCAACTTACAGTAGGGAGAGTGGGGGTTAGAACTTTGTCTCTTCTCTTTGAGAATGTCTTTCTTTCTCCCTTTTCTTTCCCTTGGGGTTGTTATCGCCAGCTATTATTGCCTCAGCTATGGAGAGGACACCATTTAAGTTTTGCCCACGCTGCAGGGGCAAATATACTTGGAAAGATAAGCACAAGCTCTGTAATCGTTGCTTACCCCTCGATCACATAGAGAACAGCTGCGCAGCCTGCAAGCTCTTAAAACCCAGGACTCTTAAAGAACGTAGGGTTAAGAGGTGGGCAGACTACGCGATGTCGAAGTCAGTTTCCTCACCCGCTGCCGCTGTTACTGAAAGTGACGAGGAGTGCGATAACTCGACGTCCGTTACGGAAGTCATGAACCCCCAGAAGGAGCGCTCACGCTCCTCGTCGTCCGTCCCCGGCCCCGACGGGCTCGGCTCACGCCCTGCTTATGGGGATGAACACCCCGGCGACAAGGACGCACACAAACCCCATAAGGCTAAACACACTACCCACGGCTCTTCTTCGTCGAGAACGAAGGATCCATCAGCGCCGAAGGGGACGCAGGGCACTCCGGCGTCTACCGCAGACCGTAAAGGTCACAAGCCCCACCCGCAAACGCAGCCGCGACCAGCGATTGGGCTTCCATCTAACACGGGCGCTACCCCAAAAACATCCGACGCAACGCTCCATAGAGCGACCGTCGAGGTACAACGCGCAACGCACACAACGTCGACACCAAAGCCCTCGACGGACAAAATCGTGGCCGAGAGCCTAGCGAGAATTGTCGCCGAAGACGAACGTACGCGGACGACGAAACAAACGTCGAATACCGCGTCGAAAAAACACAAAAGTAGCCAGGAACTGCCCCTTTCTCCAAAGGACGCTTCCGAACTACCTGAAGGCTTTTCAGAAGGAGACGGGAACCTCTCGTCGACGCTGTGGGAGCGTTCGAAACGATTCGAAGGCGAAAACACTAATTTTCCCCCTCTAGACTATTCAGGGGTACCCCATGAGACCCTTGAAAGACTCCATTCTTGCATGGAGAAAATGGAAAGGTTTCTAGGAAACCAAGACCCACCCACTCACAAAAGACAAAGAGAATGGCCACAGGATGACCCTAGAGTCAAGATTCCTAGGCTGGTTGACCTCACTGAGGAGGAGCAATACCTCCAAGAAGATGAGGAGTGTTTGGGTGGAGAAGAAGAGGTAGAACTTGAGGAAGAGGGCTTCGAAGAAGATCCTTACACCACTCCTACAGGGTTTGAAGAGGATACAGCTACCTCGCAGCCCTGGCATTCACCGTCAGTGCAGCCTTGGCAATCCCCATCAGTACATTCAGACCCTGATGCCTTTCTCCCTTCTCCTCTCAAGGATTCACACGGGAACTCCTCTCCCATAGATGACCAACCTTCCCTCAATGCACTATTGCGCAAGGCAGCAGCGCATTTTGAGATTGATACAGGGGAAACTCTTCCAGACATCGACTTTGTAGAAAAAGTCATCAAAGAAAAAGCCCCTGTTAGCCAATCTATTCCTCTCCTGGCTTCTATTAAAAGAAGAATTTCTCCTTCCCTTACTAACCCAGCTCTAGTAAGAGGGGTCAACCCTAGAATAGAAAAGCTCTTCAGCCCTTCATCCTCTGACCCTTTATACATCAGAGGACACTCTATTCCAGACTCCCTTGTGGTTACCAACACAAGAAAAAGAGCAGGGGTGCCACTATCCACTAGTGAAGCACCTCCAGACAAAGAAGGCAAAAAACTCTACGCACTGGGGAAGAGAATCACGACCTCCGCCGCCTTCTCCACTAGAATTGCTAATAACAACTCACTTTTAGCTAGCTACGCAGATGCACAGTGGAACAAGCTGCGCAGCGAAGCAGAGGAAGCACCTGAACCTCTGCGTTCTCGCCTGCTAGCTATAATATCAGAGGGCACACTGGTAAACCAGGGCATCGTTAAAAACTCCCTAGATGCCGCTGAGACGGCTGGCCGCTCCCTAGTTCAGGGAATACTTCTCAAGCGCCACGTTTGGCTACGCAATTCAGGTTTTAAGCCCGAAACCCAAGCCTCCCTCATAAATAAACCCATTGAACAGACGCATCTGTTTGGGAAAGCAGTAGATGAGGCCCTAGAACATGCTAAAAAAGAGTTTGATACCATCAAAACTCTTGATCAAATTTCTAGGCCCCCTAACAGGCGAGGCTATGGTAATAAACGCTCCTTTCGTGGCCAAAGACAGCAGCAGAACCAACAACAACAATATTACTCTGGCTCCAACTGGCCCACCAACCAGGGTAACACCCAGTTCAGTCAAAGAGGCCAACGCCGTGGCAAAGGAAGAGGTCGTGGCTCCAGCCCCAGAGGTTCCACGCCCAATACCAGCAAATGACCCGAAAATTCGGGTCCCCTCCCATGCATCACCGGTCGGGGGCCGGCTAACATCGTTCCTTTCAGCATGGGAGGGAATCACGTCAGACCGTTGGGTATTATCCACCATAGCCCACGGATACTGCATCGAGTTCAACGGTTCCCCGAAGTACAAACCCCCACGGAACCGGCGCATGACACCGCAACACCTCTCCATTCTTCTTCAAGAAGTGGAAGAACTACTGAAGAAAGAAGCTATAGAGCCCGTCCCCCTATCACAGGTAACAGAAGGTATTTATTCAGTGTACTTCCTTGTACCCAAAAAGGACTTAACCATGCGCCCTGTATTAGATCTGCGCCCAGCGAACATATTTGTCAAACCCCAAAAGTTTCGTATGGTGACCTTACAGGAGGTAATCCCACTGTTATCACAAGGGGATTACATGACAACACTGGACATGAAAGATGCATACTTTCATATTTTAATGTTGCCATCGCACAGAAAATACCTCAGGTTCAAAATAGAGGACAAACACTACCAGTTCAGAGTACTACCCTTCGGGATAGCATCTGCACCAAGGGTATTCACGAAAGTACTGGCAGTGGCAGCGGCCCACCTGCGCAGATTATCCATCCCGGTATACCCTTACCTCGACGACTGGCTCATAACAGGGGATTCTTACGAAACATGCTTCTCCAATACCCAAAAGACCGTAGACCTTTTGTCCCAACTGGGCTTCTCCATCAACGAAAAGAAGTCCAGCTTAGACCCCAGCCAAACCAAACAATTCCTAGGGGCTCTAATTCGAACAAGGGACGGCCTCGTATTCCCCTCCAACGAGAGGGTCCAAAACATGCTGTTTCAAATTCCCCATTATGTAGCAGGCCGAGAGGTGACGGTACGCAAAGCAATGCGCTTGCTAGGGATGATGGCGTCATGTATTTATTTGGTACCTCACGCGCGCCTGCGCATGCGCCCAATGCAAGAGTGGCTCTACAGCCAGTGGTGTCAGGCCAGCGGACAATGGGACGATCTAGTGGTGGTCTCGCAGGCCTTGGTTCTCTCGCTACGGTGGTGGACAAAAGAAAACCTGTTATTAGGGAAAACTTTTGCCACACCCGCAGTGGAAGCCACTCTAACCACAGACGCATCCCTTACAGGATGGGGGGCTCACCTATCCCATCAAACGGCACACGGAGTGTGGACTCCGAGTTTAGCATCCAAGCATATAAACCTGCTGGAACTACTAGCGGTGTTCAAAGCACTGAAAGCCTTTCAGGAACACTTACAAGGAAAGACAGTGATGGTCCTCACAGACAGCACCACAGCCATGTACTACCTCAACAAGCAAGGGGGCACTCACTCTCCAGGACTGTCCAAGCTGTCCCAGAATATATGGAAGTGGGCTCTCAAACACAACATGTTCCTACTAGCACAACATGTACCAGGGGAACTCAATCTGCTAGCAGACAAACTCAGCAGAGACTTCCCCCTGCCCGAAGAGTACGAATGGCAATTGCACGAAGACATCGTCTTAGACATCTTCACGCAATGGGGATTCCCGGAAATAGACCTGTTCGCAACCCTGGAGAACTCACAATGCCAAAGTTACGCCTCCAGGTACCCCCAGAACCAGTCCAAGGGGAACGGTCTGTTGATTCAATGGTCAGGGAAATTTGTTTACGCCTTTCCCCCGACTCCCCTTCTCAACAAAGTGGTGCACAAGATGCACCAGGAGCAGGTTACCATGATACTAGTGGCCCCAATGTGGGCACGGCAACCTTGGTTCGCTCACTTGATGGAGATGTCCCTATCTCCCCCAGTGAAACTTCCCTGCCCGTACAACATGCTGTCACAAGACAAGGGCAGGACACTGCATCCATGCCCTCAGACCATGAACTTAGCAGCCTGGCTCCTGAGATCATAGAATTTGGACATTTACAACTCCCACAGAGATGTATGGACATCCTCAGGGAAGCCAGAAAACCTAATACTCGACACTGCTATTCTAGCAAATGGAAAAGATTCGTTATCTGGTGTAGAGGTACTAGCATCAACCCAGTTGACTGCTCTCCTACTGACATTATTCTATACTTGACCCATTTACTGGATTCAGGTTTAGTATTCAATTCCATTAAAGTCCACCTAGCGGCACTTTCTGCATACACCACTTCCCAACTTAAAGTGTCGTGGTGGAAGATACCAGTTATCAAAGCCTTCATGGAGGGGGTAAAAAGGATACACCCTCCGATAGCTAACCCAGCTCCCGGATGGGACTTAAATGTGGTACTTTCCAGACTCATGGGCCCTCCCTTCGAACCCATGCACAAGGCAACTCTTAAAGATATCACCCTTAAGACTGCTTTCCTAATAGCTATCACCTCCATTAGGAGAGTAAGTGAACTACAGGCTCTTTCTGTACTAGACCCCTTTGTAACAGTTCACAAAAATAAAGTGGTTCTACGCACACACCCAAGGTTTGCACCTAAATTCATCTCGAAATTTCATGTAAACCAAACTATAGAACTACCAACGTTCTTTCAAAACCCTTCCAGCTCGGGAGAAAAAAGTCTGCATACACTAGATGTACGCAGAGCTGTCATGTTCTACATGGAAAGAACCAGACCACTGAGAAAGACTAATCAGTTCTTTGTCTCGGTGGCAGCAGGAAGAGAAGGAGATGCGGTCTCAAAATCCACTATATCTAGATGGATTGTTCAATGCATCACTCTCTGTTACACTCTTGCTAAAAGAGAACTACCCTTCAAGCCAAGAGCACATTCCACTCGAGGCACTGGGGCTTCCATAGCATTCATTGCAAATGTTCCCCTTGAGTCCATCTGCAAAGCGGCTACCTGGAGTTCTGTGCACACCTTTACAAAACACTACTGTCTAGATGCACACTCTAGATCTGACTCCCAGGTGGGACAGGCAGTATTAAGACATCTTTTCTCTACTGTTCCTTCTCATAACCCACCGCCAACTCCGGGTACTGCTCGCTAGTCTATGCACAGCATGTGATTCTAAGCAGATTAACAAACATCAGAAGACAATGCATTACTTACCGTAAAAGCATTTCTGATGGTTGTATCTGCTTAGATTCACATGCGCCCACCCTTCCTCCCCGCTCGGATGGAAGGAACATAGACTTCCTTTATATCTCTCTTTTCTGTACTCACTCACGTCTATAAGGCTCCCTCAGGGCAGAAAAATACAAACAGAGGGACCTCGACGCGTGAGGGATTGTGGGTACAACGCACGTCACTATAGGGATAGTGTTACAGACACGCCTTGTCGACGTCCCCTTTTCGACTACGAAAAACAAAATGCAATACTCCGCAGTGACCACTGGATGTCGGACCTATGCACAGCATGTGAATCTAAGCAGATACAACCATCAGAAATGCTTTTACGGTAAGTAATGCATTGTCATATATATATATATATATATATATATATATATTTCTGATGTTTGTGAATCTGCTTAGAATCACATGCTGTGCATAGTCCGACATCCAGTGGTTACTGCGGAGTATTGCATTTTGATTTTTGTAGTCGAAAAGGGGACGTCGACAAGGCGTGTCTGTAACACTATCCCTATAGTGACGTGCAGTGTACCCACAATCCCTCACGCGTCGTGGTCCCTCAGATTGTTTGTTTCCGCCCAGATATTGGTCGCCTTTACGCAGAGCTCCTCAAGAGACATTGCAAATATTCACTCGACCATTTGGTTGTTATTAAAATATTCACTCGACCATTTGGTCGTTATTTAACTTTACCTTACGTTAGGTTTCTCCTTAGACAAAGCTGTTCTCCGCCGACAAGATCTTCGACGGCTGTGCCTTCGACGGAGGAGATCCTTCGGCATCGCTGAACACGTTGCCTGGCCTCGCCGGCCTCAAACAGTAGGGAGAGTGGGGTCGTGGGACATTTCTTCTCTTTAAGAATGCCTTTCTCTTTCCCCACCTTTTCCTTCGGGGTTGTTATCACGTCTGATCGTTTCCTCACCTATGGAGAGGACACCCTTTAGATTTTGCCTGCGCTGTAAGGGCAAATTCACCTGGAAAGACCAGCACAAACGGTGCACACAAGCACTCACATAAGCACACGACCCACGGCTCTTCCTCCTTGAATACGAAGAAAGCATTAGCGCCAACGGAGATGCAGGTCCTACCGGCGGCCTCCTCAGACCGTAAGGGCCCAAAGCCCCCCTCGCAACCGCAGACGCAACCAGCGACTGGGCTACCCCCAGATAAGGGCGCTATCACCAAACCACCAGACGACGTGCCCTGTCAGCGAGCACCCGTCCGCGTAGAGAACGTAACACCTGTAATGTCGACGCCAGAGGAACCCTCGACAGACCATTTAGTCGTCGAGAGCTTGGCGCGTATTGTTTCCACCGATAGCCAGAGACGGAGGGCGAAAGAGACGCCGAATACCGCTCGCAAAGCCAGGGAAATGACAAAAGGGGCGGAAGGAAGGCAGGAACTGCCCCCTCCGTCAAAAGGGACTCCTAGCCTACTAGAAGGCTTCTCAGATGGCGATGGGAGTTTATCCTCGACGTTATGGGATAGGTCAAAGCATTTACAGGCCAAAAGGCTTCCCTTTTCCCCACCAAGACCGCTCTGGGTTACCACAAGGGACCTTAGAGAGACTCCAGTTTTGTAAGGACAAAATTGAGAGTTTTATGTGTACTCAATACCTACCCACACCCAAAAGACCAAGAGAGGGGCCTCAGGAGGATCCTATGACTAAATACCCTAGGCTGTTTAACCCCCCCCCCAGGAGGATGTAGAGTTATATGACCTTAATGAAGAGGACTCCCACTTTCATGAAGATGAGGAGTTCTTAACTAACGAACAAGAACAAAACCTAGACCAGGAAGGTTTCGAGGATAACCCAGACATGGATGGTGGGGGCTTTGAAGAAGACCCAGAAGAAGTTGCTTCACAGCCCTGGCAGTCCCCATCAGCGTCTACAGACCCTGACGCCCTAAACCTGTCCCCCTCCAAAGACTCACCAATCAGGAATACGTCACCTATAGAAGATCAACCTACCTTTAATGCACTACTACGCAAAGCAGCAGCGCATTTCGAAATCCAGACTGGGGAAATTTCTCCTGACATAGGCTTTGTGGAAAAGATCATCAAGGAGAAACCCCCTGTCAGTCAAACCATTCCCCTCCTTGCCTCAGTAAAGAGACGAATCATTCTTTCGCTATCTACACCTGCATTGGTCAGAGGGGTCAACCCAAGGATAGAAACATTATTTAGTCCTTCTTCATCGGACCTGTTATACATCAGGGGCCACTCAGTACCGGACTCCTTAGTAGTAACAAATACAAAAAAGAGGACAGGGGTCCCGCTATCAACCAGCGAGGCACCAACAGATAAAGAAGGTAAAAAGCTGTATGCCCTAGGTAAATGGATTACAGCCTCGGCAGCCTTTTCCATCAGAATTGCCAACAACAACTCCTTACTGGCAAGTTATGCAGATGCCCAATGGAGCAAACTACGCAAAGACATCAAGGAGGTACTTGAACCCCTAAGAACTCAGCTTCTGGCCATGGTTACTGAGGGAACCTTAGTCAACCAGAGCATCATTAAGAATACTCTAGATGCTGCAGAAACGGCTGGCTGTTTTCTAGTCCAAGGAATCCTCCTCAAACGTCATGTCTGGCTACGTAATTCAGGGTTTAAACCCGAAACACAAGCATCTCTCATTAACAAACCAATAGAGGATGACAACCTCTTTGGGAAGGCGGTGGATGATGCACTAGAGACTGCAAAAAAGGATTTTGACACCATTAAGACCCTAGATCAAATTTCAAGGCCTCCCAACAAGCGAGGTTATGGAAACAGACGCTTTTTTCGAGGCCAACGCCAGCAACAACATCAACAACAGCAGCAATACTCTTTGAATCAAGGAACCAGCGGACAATACACCCAGAGTTGACAGCGTCGCAGCAAGGGAAGAGGTCGGGGTCCTACCCCTAGAGGTTCCCTAGCCACCAACACCAAATGACCTGAAGATTCAGGTCCCCTCCCATGCATTGCCGGTCGGGGGCCGGTTAACCTCCTTTCTTCCAGCATGGGAGGGAATAACATCAGACCGCTGGGTACTCTCAACCATATCCCACGGCTACTGCATAGAATTCAACCGCTCCCTGACGTATAGACCCCTAAGGGGACGACGCCTGTCACCGGAGCACCTCGCCATCCTTCTTCAAGAAGTGGACCAGCTACTAGAAAAAGGAGCTATAAAGGTCGTGCCTCTATCACAGGTAACGGAAGGTATTTATTCAGTGTACTTCCTTGTACCCAAAAAGGACTTAACCATGCGCCCTGTACTAGATCTGCGCCCAGCGAAAAATTTCGTATGGTGACATTACAGGAAGTAATCCCCCTGTTATCTCAAGGGGATTACATGACAACACTGGACATGAAAGATGCATATTTTCATATTTTAATGTTGCCATCGCACAGAAAATACCTGAGGTTCATGATAGAGGGCAAACACTACCAGTTCAGAGGCCTACCCTTCGGCATAGCGTCAGCGCAGAGGGTATTCACGAAAGTACTGGTAGTGGCAGTGGCCCACGTGCGCAGGTTGTCCATCCCAGTATACCCTTACCTCGACAATTGGCTCATAACAGGGGATTCTTACGAGACATGCTTCTCAAATACCCAAAAGACTGTAGACCTTTTGTTCCAACTGGGCTTCTCCATCAACGAGAAGAAGTCCAGCCTAGAGCCCAGCCAGATCAAACAATTCCTAGGGGCTCTAATTCGAACATAGGACGGCCTTGTCTTCCCCTCCAACGAGAGGGTCCAAAATATGCTGTTTCAGATCCCTCAATATGTGGCCGGTCGAGAGGTGACGGTGCGCAAAGCAATGCGCTTGCTGGGAATAATGGCGTCATGTATATATTTGGTACCTCACGCGCGACTGCGCATGCGCCGTATGCAAGAGTGGCTCAACAACCAGTGGTGTCAGGCCAGCAGACAATGGGACGATCTAGTGGTGGGCTCGCAGGCCTTGGTTCTCTCACTACGGTGGTGGTCGAAAGATAACCTTGTAATAGGGAAACCATTCGCCACCCCTGCAAAGGAGGCCACTCTAACCACAGACACATCCCTCACAGGATGGGGGGCTCACCTATCCCATCAGACTGCACACGGAGTTTGGACTCCAAGCATAGCGTCCAAACACATAAACTTGCTGGAACTGTTAGCGGTCTTCAAAGCACTGAAGGCTTTTCAGGCTCACCTGCAAGGGAAGACCGTGATGGTCCTCACAGACAGAACCACAGCCATGTACTATCTGAACAAGCAAGGGGGCACTCACTCTCCAGGACTGTCCAAGCTGTCCCAGAACATCTGGAAGTGGGCTCTCAAACCCATTTTCCTGTTGTCACAACATGTACCAGGGGAACTCAATCTGCTAGCAGACGAACTCAGCAGAGACTTCCCTCTGCCCGCAGAGTACGAGTGGCGGTTACAAGAAGACATCGTCTTCGACGTCTTCACACAATGAGGATTCCCAGAAATAGATCTGTTCGCAACTCTGGAGAATTCCCAATGCCAAGATTACACCTCCAGGTACCCCCAGAACCAATCCATGGGGAACGGTCTATCGATACCATGGTCAGGGAAATTTGTTTATGCTTTTCCCCCGACTCCCCTTCTCAACAAGATAGAGCACAAGATGCACCAGGAACCAGTCACCATGATACTAGTGGCCCCTATGTGGGCCCGGCAACCATGGTTCGCTCACCTGATGGAGATGTCCCTGTCTCCACCGGTGAAACTACCCTGCCCGTACAACATGCTGTCACAGGACAAGGGCAAGACACTACACCCATGCTCACAGACCATGAACTTAGCAGCATGGCTCCTGAGATCATAGAATTTGGTCATCTACAACTCCCGCAGAGATGCATGGACATTCTCAAGGAAGCTAGAAAGCCCAACAGTCGTCACTATTACTCTAGCAAGTGGAAAAGATTTGTCATATGGGGTAGAAATAAGAGCATCAACCCAGTTGACTGATCTCCCACACAAATTGTTCTCTACGTGACTCACCTACTAGACTCAGGATTAGTGTTTAATTCTATTAAGGTTCATTTAGCTGCACTTTCCGCATACACCACTTTGCAACTTAAAGTGTTGTGGTGGAAAGTCCCAGTTATTAAAGCCTTCATGGAAGAAGTTAAAAGTATATACCCTCCCATAGCTAACCCAGCTCCTGGATGGGACCTAAATGTGGTACTAACCAGGCTCATGGGCTCACCCTTTGAACCCATGCACAAAGCAACGCTTAAGGACCTCACCCTTAAAACTGCTTTTCTAATAGTTATCACCTCTATCAGGAGAGTAAGTGAACTACAAGCGCTATCTATTCTAGACCCCTTTGTAACAGTTCACAAAGATACGGTGGTTCTACGCACACACCCTAGGTTTGCACCTAAATTAATTTCTAAGTTCTATGTGAACCAATCTATTGAACTACCAACGTTCTTTCAAAACCCTTCAAACTTGGGAGAAAAAAGCCTGCATACAATGGATGTGCGCAGGGCTGTTATGTTTTATATGGAAAGAACTAGACCACTGAGAAAGACTAATCAGTTCTTTGTCTCGGTGGCAGCAGGAAGAGAAGGAGATGCAGTTTCTAAATCCGCTATATCTAGATGGATCGTACAATGCATCACCCTCTGTTACACTCTTGCTAAGAGAGAACTACCCTTCAAGCCAAGAGCACACTCTACTCGAGGCACTGGGGCTTCCATAGCATTCATTGCAAATGTCCCTCTTGAGTCCATTTGCAAGGCGGCAACCTGGTGTTCTGTACACACCTTTACAAAACACTACTGTCTAGATGCCCACTCTAGGTCTAATTCACAGGTGGGACAAGCAGTATTAAGACACCTTTTCTCTACTGTTCCTTCTCACAACCCACCTCCAACTCGGGTACTGCTCGCTAGTCTATGCACAGCATGTGATTCTAAGCAGATTAACAAACAACAGAAGACAATGCATTACTTACTGTAAAAGCATTTCTCATTGTTGTATCTGATTAGATCCACATGCGCCCACCTTTCCTCCCCGCTTGGATGGAAGGAACATAGACATCCTTTTATCTCTCCCTTTTCTGTACTCACTCACGTCTATAAGGCTCCCTCAGGGCAGAAAAAATACAAACAGAGGGACCTCGACACGTGAGGGATTGTGGGTACACTGCACGTCACTATAGGGATAGTGTTACAGACACGCCTTGACGACGTCCCCTTTTCGACTACGAAAAACAAAATGCAATACTCCGCAGTGACGACTGGATGTCGGACTATGCACAGCATGTGAATCTAAGCAGATACAACCATCAGAAATGCTTTTACGGTAAGTAATGCATTGTCATATATATATATATATATATATATATATATATATATATATATATATATATATATTCTGAGGCTTGTGGAATCTGCTTAGATCACATGCTGTGCAAAGGCCGACATCTAGTGGAAGCTGCAGAGTATTACAGTTTGTTTTTCGAAACTCGAAAATGGGCGTCGACACAGGGCGTGCCAATAATACTATCCCTAGTGTGACGTCCACTGTACCCATGATCCCGATCTTAATGGAGAATATAATGGTGAAGTTGTTTGCAGAGCGAGAAGGTGATGCAGTGTTTTGTGAGGGGATATCATAGCCTGAAGGATAATGGAGAATGTGCCAGGGTGCGGGCAGAAAGACTAGAGGAGGTTAATAAAGAGCTGGACTTGGCAACATCTATAACAGTAGTGCAAATGGAAAGGGGATTGTTGTAGTGGGCAGTGAGTGTCAGGGAGTAGATCTTTGACCAGCAGCGTAGTCTGAGCAGAAAGCACATCATGAGTTAATGGATCTCGGGGATGGTCGAGGGTTGAGAGCAAGAGGTTGTGAATCTAGGGTGCTGTCATGCATCCAAACAATGCAGACGTAACCCGCATCAGCTCGGTTGCGGCTAAATTGCTCCTGGGAGTCCTATCCTGAAAAACAAGGCGAATTGTGATGAGCCTGGAGTCGAATCGGGTGGGAGTGCCGGAGAAGAGATGAACACACTGCAGCGGTTCGTGCCTTTGGTTGAGTGCGGCGCTGGGGAGATCGGAGCCTGCAGACCAATATTTTGCCCATCAGTGGCTGCGGCACGGGGACCGCAATGCGCTCAATGCGGCTGGGTGAACGACTCACCAGGATAGACTGCCAGCGGTTGCCGGTGCGCCTGATCTACCACCAGGGTTGTGACCTCACAGGATGGCCAGCGGGAGCGAACCTGTTTGAGCTGGCATGGGTGCAGAATATCCTCAGTGAAACTCAAGTCCGGGAGGGGACTGTGGCAGGAGGACCCAGACTGGGTAACCAGGAGCGGGGTGTTTTTCAATAGACAGAGCACACGGGATTCCTACGGGACGGCCCACGCCGGGAGCACCACACCGTACAATAATCGCCAAATTGTTAATTTATAGCAATCGAGATGCTCTGTTACAGATGATGCGTGCTACAGACCTGATTACTTACAATCGATCTAGGATTGCTTTTTTTCTTGACTATACCAGGGAGGTCCTGTTAGGACAGTTTTTCTGAAGTCCAACTAAGGGCTTAGTAAAACCATTCAACTGAGGCAGTACAAGACTCCACTATTAGTATGAGGCTGTACCACCTGAGTTCAGGGTAGCGTAGACTGAGCATCCAGGCTTATTTTAGGAGGGAGAGAGGGCTGTAGAATCAGTACAAATTAAATTGTAATACAAATGGTCCAAAGAAACACTGTGGGGGTCTGGGAACTACAGTACCGGTAAGCTTGCCGGTACCGTAGTTCCTGCACCGGCAAACTGTGAGTTATGCTCGCAGGTGCCATTACGGCCGCCAGGCCTGTCCTGGGCCGTACCGGAACCCGCGAGCAGAGCATGTCGGATGCCCCGGCACCATTTTCAATGGTGCCGGGGCATCCGACCTCCCCATTCCCATTGAGACCTATGGGGCTCGAATGGGAATGGGGAGTAATGCATTCCGGCTGGGCCGTAATGATCCGGTAATTGCTCATTCGCGGGTGCCCCAAAGAATTGCAAGTTTGGCAGCAGCCTGCCGGTTTTAACGGCAAGGCTACCGCCAAACTTGTAATGAGGCCCAATGTATTGTAAAAATAAATGGTTTATTTAAATACAAGTAGGCCCACTTCTTGGGGGAAAGAAGTACCATCACATTATATATAACCACATAAATAAAAACACAACGCTATGCTTGAAGGTACACAGACCGAAGCATATAACCTAATTTGGAACACCTCAGGAGTTCTAAGGAAATCAAAACTAATAGTTACTTTTAGATTACTTCCAGTAATACCAGGGTAGTAGACCCTATCAGTTGTACCGTGACGCTCAGCAAGAAATCACATAGTCATAACAACTGGACAATATACTTTTCTGATCTAGTGAAACACAGAAACTAGGACCAGTTTAAACCTTTAACTCTGATTCAGGATGACACAGTTATTCTGGGGGATTTCAAACCTGGGGTGTAATATTCAATTACAGTTGCTTTTTCAGTTTACAGTCTAAGGGAAGCAATAACTTTTTTTAGGATAACACGGTTATACTCAAGGTAAGTAAATCCTATACGCTTTTTATAGGAGTTATAAGCAACTTAAAGGCAGGTATAAACCTAAGACTCTTTTTGTGTCTGTCTACATCAGACCAGGGAAAGCAAAACCCATTATTACACTTTATGAATGACTCAGTTATTCTACATAGGTAAAACCTAATGCAGACTTATTCTGGACAGGCTATAACAGCAAGTCAGGGGAAGCAAGACCCAGTTGGGAAACTTACACACTAATATTCTGAAAGAAATAGTTAAGTGAAGCCAACAGCATTACTTTTGGCGAAGAGGCACAACCAATTCACACTTGACTAAAATAACCTTATATCTGCTTTTCAGAATAGTAGAACATTTCTCTAAGGTAAGTAATAACTTTTGTAACTGTTCACTCTCAGAGGTACAGTTACCAACCAACTCTTTTACAAGTAAGTAACGTTTAAACACTTATTCTCTTTTCTAGGCACAAGGCCCAATTCTTTAAAAGTCGATCCCTTATTCTTGGAGCATGAGTGTTCGCAGTGGCAGAAGAGGGGTCACTATTGTCCAACAGGCAGCGGCAGCATAGGTACCTAAGTAGCAAAAGTCAGAGTTCCTAAGGAAGACAATTCAAACAGGTGCTTATTTTACTTTAGGGTTAGTTGAGGGTCCAGAGATTTCACAGAAGACACCCTATGAGGATTCCAGCTGTGGGCCTGGGTGAACAGGACGAGAGGCCACCCAATCAAAGTAAATACCCTAAAACTACACAGGAATCACAAGAGACGTACGGTAAGTAAATACCCAAGCCTGCACAATACCTCAGCACAGAAGAAGATTTTGCAGCAGGAGAACGTCAGGATCTGCAGCCAAAAAAACTGTTGGTGTATTCCTTGTCATGGTGACTGAAAACAGGACTTTGAAAGGGACTTTGCTGGAGAAAGGCTCTAGACAAGGTTTTCCTCGCGGCTGGATGCAACTCTGTGGATTTGGCGCCTTTTCAGGTGCACAGAAGAAGAAGGAATATCGCTGGTCGGATTCCCTTTGTTTTATATTCTTCAGTATTGTTGTACTTTATTCTCTTGTGTTTTTACTTGATTTTGTGTGTGTTGTATAAGGTTTTTTGTAAATCATGAATGCAACAATAAAAAAAACCTCCTCCCAAAAAAAACAGTATTGTTGATTCTTTGTTTTCAAGGTCCAGCAAGCACTCTGGTGAGGGGCTTTTTCAGACTGGAATCGTGGCTCTGGAGATCCAGCAGGATACCCACAAAGTTTCCGCAAGATTCGGAATTCGCAAGACCGTGCACTGCACAATGGCTCGAGGTCCCAGGGTATTGGGGTATTTCAGTTCCGCAAGGTCGCAGCACAGTGTGGGAACGCTCAAAATGCAGGTCTTCTTGAGTCTAGTTGTTCTCACCAGGCTCTGGGTCAGGGTTGTTGTTCTCGGAGTCCCCTGCTTTGATTGGAAGGAAGGGTTACAGCAGGCTCTGGTTACACAGCAGGCTCTCCGGTTGCTGGAAATAATCTCATCCGTTTTTCCTTCATCATCCTCTTCGGTTTTGGTTCCAGCAGTCGAATACCTCTTGAGCTTCCAGATTCGGACTCTTATGCAGAAACCCAGCCAATCAAACAGCCTTGCAACATTCAAACTTGGGTGGGACGGGGGGTTTGGCAATCCTTTCAGGACAGCCAGCCTTTCAGTTTGAACTGGAATCTCACAGTTAGGCTTGAAGACAAAAGGCTGCATAGGTTTGGACTCCTCCCTTGCTTTCTGCCTGCACAGACACTCTGGAGCCTTGACGTGGAGTCCACAGGCCTTTCGCCGAAGTTAAAATATCACACAAGGGAATTCCCAATCTGGATCTCAGGGGGAGGAACAAGAAAGGACAAGGAATACTAAAATAGTAAAAAAACAAGATAGGGGCCCTTTTGGTGAAAAGAGCACCCATGGCTGCCTTTACCACTGCTGTGCAAACAGCCTGCGGTAAACGTGCACCGAATTAATAACAAGGTTCACTGCCACCAGCCATTAAAGGTGCATTTGTCCTTGTAACGTAAATGTTACATTTGAAATGATAAAGGGGATACTCAGTATCTCCCCAGCACTCCACATAAGGTGAGGGTGCTGGTCTCGCTTAATAAAATGTAAAAGGGATCCAAAGATCCTTTCTACCCTTGGGAACTATAGTTCTCACAAGGTTAGCCAGAGAAAGTTAAAAGGGGAGCCCCTAGGGCAACCCATCAACAATAGGCCTGTATTGCCAAAAAGTTGTCAAAGAGGATAACTTTTAAAAGACACTATGGAGTGTCGTAGAAATGACACCCATAAAAAGAGTAAACGATTCTGTGAGTGTTGCAAACGGTTCCCACTCACAGAAGTATAAGGATTCATTAGTGTGGCAAAGGTTAGTCGGGGGAACGCTGTCACATAGACACAGCATCTTATAGATACTGAAGCATGCTTGCCAGACTGATTGCATAGTACCTTGAAGTTCTGAAGTATTAGCCGCATTCACTCTAATGTTGTTCAAGTACGATTGCAAGTTTGTTTGTATTGAAAGAATAGTAGCAATGTGATATTGCCTAGATTTTCAACTACATTCTATTCTCTATTTTACTGTACCTGCGAGAGCTGAAGGATCTATAAACTTCAGCTGCCCGCGTAGAAGCATAACTGCTGCCAAATTCAAAAAGACTATAATCTGCTGGAAACAACTTGTGTTGATCATTGTTTTTGTATTAGGCATTACATGATTGCTCGATTGCTGGGACTATCTCTGCTGTCCTCAATACATTATTGTGGTCAGCATACTGGGAACTATAATTCCCAGCAGCACCTGAGTCGCTGAAAAAGAAACGTCAGGCGCTTCAGCGCCAGCGCTTCTGGGATGAAGCTGGTCTACGCCAGTCCACGGCGGACATCGACATATCGGCCCTCCACTCTGCCCATTTCATCTCCCAGGCAAGGACACTCGGGTAAGAAATGGGTTACACAAAATTAATACGTTTGCTTACTAAAGCTAATCAATTGCAAAATGAACACTTAGTTAAACATTCTTATCTTCCAAGGACATTACATCTAGTCTGCATACTACCTATACACCATCCACACATAAGTGGAAAAAAGCCAGTTACGAACATAAAGGTGCACTCTTCCCTGGAACTAGACAACATCAAAATTGCCTTACTCAATACAAGATCACTAAATAAGCATGCTCAGGATATTCATGATTATATCCTCGATGACAACTTGGATATCCTCTTTCTCACAGAGACCTGGTTGCAAGAACCAACAGGTCCCAGCATCGACATCGCAGTCCCCCCAGACTAGAACATCTATTTTGAAAATAGGGAGTCAGGCAAGGGAGGTGGGGTAGCTATAATAGCAAAACGAAATCTTAAACTATTTCCCTCCGCCACACAATGCTCTGGATGTGAGATTCTTCACCTAAAATTAACTCCTACCCAAAATCACTGCATTAACTTTGTCATCTACAGACCCCCCTCGCTAACTTCAGATTTCAATGATGAACTCTGCCATATCTTGAATAGTCTAAAAGGTTCCAACACCGGAACAGTACTGCTGGGCGATTTAAATAGATGGCGAGGAAATCCCATTGACAAAGGAGCCATAAGCCTAGAGAGGGACTTGCAGAACATCAGTTACTCAATAGCAAACAAAGGCCCCACCAGCAAAACTGGTAACCAACTGGACTGGATCATCACAAACAATGTAGAAATAACAGTGACTGATACTTTGCCCTGTATTTGGACAGACCATTACAAAATCGAAGCTAAGCTTTCTATAGCATTCAAGATCAGACACATTGACAACACACCCAAAACAAGTCAGAGCAGAAACCTGAAAAAAGTCTCACCATCCATCCTATCAAAAGGGATTACACATATTATGAACACAACCACAGATGATGACCCCTGCGATTTAATTGCATCCACCTATAGCAACCACTTTCAGGAGTTACTAGACAAGCACGCACCACTAAAAAATAAACAAGTTCGCCCAAACCTAAATCACCAAAGTTGCTTTACGACAGAATCAGCTAAACTCAGAAAAGCCAAAAGAAAACTTGAGAGACAGTGGCGTAAAGACCCGTCCGAGTCAAACAAAGACAACTGAACAATTGTACAGAGCCAAGTTAACGGAATTGAAAAAGAACTAGTACAGTGATCAGCTTTCCACTGCCACAAACTCTACCGGGAAATTGTTCCAAATATTAAAATCTATAGAAAAACCACCAACTCTTTCTCTGCCATTCCAGCCAACCATGGAAGATTGCAAAAATGTTCAAACAGCTTTTCTAAATAAGATTAAATAAAAGCTAGAGAAACCATGATAAATTGCAAAGTGACAAACCCACCACCTTTGCCTCACACCAAGGAGGAAATCTCAGAACCAAAAACATCCAAGTTCCACTTCTCGCCTGTCTCATTAGAAGGCATGTTGATTACCTTCTCCTCAATAAACTGCACCTCATGTTCTGAAAACATCTTGCCTCCTAGACTTATATTAGATAATGCAGAAGTCTTCACTCCTTACCTATGCCGTTTGACAAACTCGTCATTCAGGGACCGGAAAGTCCCTGTGGAAATAAAAACTGTCACAGTCACTCCTCTAGTAAAATAAACAGGTCTAGATCAACAAGACCCTTCCAATCTTAGACCAATCACAAACTGTAACTTTTTGTTAAAGATACTTGACAAAATAGCCACACATCAACTTCAGGAATATGTTGACAAGAACAATCTCTTACATTCGCAACAGTCAGGGTTCAGAAGCGCACACCGCACTAAATCTGCCCTGTTAGACCTGCAAACCAGAATGCTTTGCTTTCTGGACAAAGGAAAAGCAGGCTTGTTAATCCTTTTGGACCTCTCGGCAGCTTTCGATTTATTAGATCATCGGAAGCTCCAAGAGGCCCTAGATACTGCAGGAAATTGGCTGGGTTGCATTTTTCCTTGAAGATAGAAACTCCAAGATCCCTTGGGGAGGACACTCCATCACATCCAGACCCGTGGATTGTGGTGTTCCACAGGGAGCCAGCTTCTCGCCACTGCTTTTCAACCTTTATCTCTGCTGTCTCCTTTCACAAATTTTGCAGATGACACACAACTAATATTAGAACTGTCCGGTTATCATACATTTGACAACAATAGACTCTCAGCCATCTATAATTCCATTGAAAACTGGATGAAGTCACACTGGATGTGTCTGAATGGCTCCAACCAAGACAGAGCTTATGCCATTTGGATCAACCAAAGTCTTAAACAAGCTAGGCCCATCTTACTCCTCATTTCTCATAAAGGACTCCATTATTAAAGTATCAGACAAAGTCAAGACACTCAGAATTTACTTACAATCCTCATTAGGAGCTGAGGCTCAAATTTCGTTTCTCAAGCGGAACTGCCAATACTATCAAAGGCTTCTATGCCGCATCAGGCCTCTTCTAAACAAAACAGCGCTACAATAGTTAGAGCCACCATTCTGTCACATCTCGACTACGGAAATACCCTGCTCTTGGGAACCAGTAGTAGATGTATCAAACAATGTCAAATAATACAAAACAATGCAGTTCGATCCATCTCAGGCAAGTCCAGACGAGAACATATAACAAGTGACAGAAAAGATCTCCATTTGTTAGCAATGAAAGAACGTATCACTTTCAAATCCTTGACACTGGTCCATCGTTGCTTATACGGAGCAGCCCTGGCCTATCTCAAGGAAGAATTCAAATGGTATGAGCCAAGCCGTTGTCTAAGATATGAAAGGCAGGGACTGCTTGAGTCAGGCCCTTTTAGAATAAAAGCTATGGGCTTAGGCAGAGCATTCTCCTTCAAAGCCATTTCCAACTGGAAAGAGCTACCTCGTCAACTAAGACTTGAAAGCAATTTTCTAAAATTCAAAAACAACTCAAAACCACTCTCTTTAGATAACCTCCGAACTATGCCATACTAGAGCATACTCTGATGCTACTGTCGTCCCTCTTCTTTGTTGTGAATCTTCAGTCCACGTGTCAATGTCGCGCCCTGATGCTTGCGAGCTTCGGCGCGTTACAAATGTATAAATAAATAAAAAATAAATAGGGGTTCCCACTCAAAGGTGTAAGGACAAATAATCCACCAGTAAAAGCAAAACGTTCTGGGGTTGACTCAGGTCAGGAAGATTTATCATTGCTATGCAAATCTTACCTAACGGGTGCAAAAAGCCTTTGGACCTGATACATAGAAGCCTTTTGTAATGACGCAATCCCATTAAAAAATGCTCCATGAATCAGGCCCTTTGAATAAATAAAAACAAATTGCAAGCACAGAATAGCAACTATGCTCTTTTCTTCCCATCACAATTTAAGTTATGCTTCAAGGGGGGACTGCTCAATCTTTTAACAACTATCGTGAAGCCTGGGTCTGGTTTATTGGTTTAAAACAAATGTAGTAAGGATGCCACACCAGGAAGAGATGGACAGGAGTCGTCCCCAAGCCCGGCCAGGACACGAACCCTGGACTTGCCCGATATGACAGCCAAGAGCCAATTACATGCAGATACAAGCTGATGAACTGACTCGCTTACAGCTACTTTTTTTTGTCTCAGCAGAGAAAAAAGGTTTACGCTCCAAAGTTTCTGATGGCATGGCTGCTCCTGATTGATCAGGTACAACGGAGGATGGGCTCGTCCCCATGTGCCGATCACTTTTGCAGAACCCCCTGCAGTCGGTTGTATGGGCTGTCTGACAGCTTGTTTTTATACTTGCTTGTTTTTCTTAATTGTTTCTTTTATATGTTCGCGGGACAGGTGCTTCATGTTGGGTCGAAGTAACGGGGGTTTGGGATTGTTTCAGACTCACTGTTGTTGATTGGGACACTTGCTGGGGCCTACACAGAGGGGTAACTTCCGGGACCTCTCTTGTAACGACCATTGTGTTAGGTACTCTAGGTGCGTTATTTTCAACTCTATTACATGGGAACGATGAATATGGTATGGATAGAGCAGTCCTATTCCTATCCTGGGATGTGAATGGACTGGGCTCCAGCATCAAGCGTAGGCTTGTCTTACGATTTCTAGATAGACATTCACTGGACATTTGTCCTTCTTACCGAAAATGCACCTGGTTGGGTCGGACTGCAATTTCTTTAAAAGATCAAGTTAAAAATTGGCACTCCATGCAGGTTTTACCAGACGTTCTAGAGGCCCCCTTATTCTGGTACATAAGCAAGTTCCCTTGTGGCTTCTCACAGTTGACCGGGACACATTTGTGTTGTTCCGAAGGGAATTATGGGGTAAGGTCTTGCGTGTGATAACAGTATTCGCCCCTCCACCACTGACTTTAGACCTATTGGATAGTATTCAGGAGCTGTTCATCAACCAGTATGTGGCAACACGGGTCCTGTGCGCGGAGCTCAACAAGGTTATGGATCTGGTCTTGGACAGGACCCACCTTCACGGTAGAAACCCCCATACAGGCACAAAATTACACATATTCTCGATGGCGCTAGGGCATTCAGACGTGTAGCGTGTACTCCAACCTGTACACGGCAGCTAATCTTTCTTCTCTGGGGCACACAGATCAATGTCCAGGATAGACTATTACTTCATTCCCCTACTCAGTATACACATGCTCCCTCAATTAAGTTTGTGGCCAGAGGGATTTCAGATCACTCCCTACTTCTTATAGAAATCAGAAGCGGCAGACGGAAACCCATGTCCATGTGGCGGCTGAACAGTTATTATCTTGGTTTCCCTGACTTTGTTGCGGGAATCGCCTTTTAAACGACAGAATATTTTACATTTAAAGGGGTAGTTCGGTCAGAAAAGTTATTGGCCGAATGGATCGGGCATGTATTTCAGAGCATACATCGATCGTTCGTAAAATAAATTCCAATGCAACCTACCCAAGTTTTTCTTACTTTAACATGTGAAAACGACGGCTCGGGTACAGACATCTTCTGCTATTCTTATCCGTTGATCTATCACCCTAAGTTCAAGTGCCCTCAAATAGCATTGATTTGTTTTGCCTGCCCCTAACGCTGACATAACTAGATGCTCAGAATGAGATCCACCTCTTTCAATGATGTTCGTGGGCTGCGTAGCCAAACGAACCCTGTCATCACCTATGTCATAACATTATCTAACGCAGAACCAGGAACTTAAACACACACATCCACAGCAAATGCAAAACATTTGTTTCTTTTTACAAAAATTACAGAAACATTTTATTTTGAAGCAAACAGCAATAGTCGGGAGTGTAACAAGTAGTTTTCATTTTGACACAACACTGAAGATAGGTAATTAAGTCCATGAAAACTTGGTTAACTTTTTCGAACACAGTTCATAGCTAGCAAACTACGCATCATTCTCATTTGTGGTGCAAATGCAACACTTTCACATCTGCATGTTTTACAGGCTGCAATGTTGCTCCTTGTAACTGCAACCGCTAAAGGACAGAATTTTGTCTGCCGATTGTCCCAGATGATCATTCTCACAGATGCGTTGTTGATGATTATTGTCTAAATACTGTTGAAAA
Source organism: Ambystoma mexicanum (assembly GCF_040938575.1). Classification (NCBI taxonomy): domain Eukaryota; kingdom Metazoa; phylum Chordata; class Amphibia; order Caudata; family Ambystomatidae; genus Ambystoma; species Ambystoma mexicanum. The sequence continues at coordinate 211,199,158 of NC_090934.1, forward strand.
AGCAGTCGGCCGATAGGCTGTACCCATGACAGGGGCACATTGGGATCATACACCTATGTAAAATGGAGAATGCAAAAACATATTTTAGTACCCACTTTATAATTAAATATACACAGTACATAATTAACACGTACAGTGTCTATTCTTTGTGTCAAATTGAAGATTCATCCATCACAACATTCATCATGTAGCACACAGCACACTTTCCACACTTGCATAAATATTATTAAAAATATTGCGTACATTGCGTTTTGAGGTTCATTTTTCCGATGTGGTGGAGGACCAACCACTTCAAAAGACGGTTTTCTGAAATAGAAACTTTTACTTTCCAGCGTAAGCTTTTAATATAGTGAATCTTATAATTTCTTTGTGGATTTTCAACACATTTGGTCCTTCAAGTTCTTAGTGCGGTTATACAAGTACACATAACTGTGGGACCTGCGAGAAACCAAAGGGTGTCTCACTATCTAGACTCGGGGATCTCTTTTTCAGATGGCCAGGGCATGGTCATCGCCTTTGGATCCAGACCCTGGGGACTGGACAAGTGCGAGAGGATCGCCTGGGTGAGGGGTCCTCTGGGAGTGGGAGTGAGACCTCTGATGGCAAGACGCGGTATCCCCCTTTTCACAACACACCCCTACCCAACACTTCCTCCACCTTTTATAAGTTGTTGTAAATCTTGTCCCGTTGCCCCCTCCCCAATTCCAACTGGCTTCCACATCAAAGGGAGGCATAAGAGAACAAACCAACACCCTATATCCCACAACAACACTCTAGAAATCCCATTTACCAAACCACTGGGACGAAGAACAGGCGAGAGGGACCTATGAAGATTACCCATAGAAACCAATGCACTAGAGATTCCTATGGTCACCATTTTGTCCCGGTAAGAGGCCAGGCAAGGTCAGGCCTCCCTTTATAATCATTCCCACCTGAAACCTGTTAACTCTTCCAGGAAGTATAAAAGGTGGAACACACAGACACACTTTGTGCACCATCCAGCATCCCCAGATCGCTGAGAGAAGAGAATTCGAGCTGGAGAGACCCTGTAAGGCATGGAGGAAGAAAGACTGCCTAACTGCTTGCCCTGTGAGTACAGGGGAGGCTGAAGTGTGGAAAGGGAGTTCTAACCACAGGGAGCCAAACAAGAAGCAGCTGGGGGTTACCTGGCTGTGCGCACACCGGAGCTCCTCCCCTGGGCAAAACAGGAACGCCCAGGCCTTTGACACAGTACAGCGTGCTCCCATCTTTAGATTTAGTAGACAAAAGTGCTCCACACTTGAGAAACTGCGCCACACTACGTTCTGGTGAAAAAAGTGTGTGTTTAATATAATTTCCTTTCCGATCGGAAAGGGCATTATATTAAACACACACTTTTTTCACCAGAACGTAGTGTGGCGCAGTTTCGCAAGTGTGGAGCACTTTTGTCTACTGTGATTTCAAGGTGTCGGGGTCTCGTGTCCCCTTTTTACTGCCCCACACCCACTGCGACACAATTCCAAATTGTACATAGCAGTCGGGCGCATGGGATTGTAAGTCGGTACCAAAAAACCCTGAAACTGTGTTATTGGATCTTTAGATTTAGGGCCATTTAGGAGTTTTTACAACCCTTGTTCAATAAACACCCTTGAACCTTGCATTTCCTGTGACTATCTTTGTTAGGAAAGATTTCCATTTATGGGTAATTTTCCCTCCAGTTGTGAACCCCAAACTTTTTGCTTTTGTCTGGTCATCCTAGCCTGACTTTTACCAGTGGAGCCCAGCCTTCTGCTGTACTCCGTTAGGCTTTTGCTCATCTTGTTCAGGGTAAAGTGACATGCCCTTCAGACTGTCAGTACTGGGAGACTTTGTTTCCCTTAGTCTTTCACTTTATTGCCATTTCTTGGCAACATTTTATCAGTGCACGATGTACCTTCCAGTACAGTGTGCTGGGGTCTCATACACCCTCAAAGGATTTTTGTTGAATGTACATCTGTGTCCAGGACAGAGCTGGTGGCAGCAGTTACTTTAAAAGCAGTTTTTGACTCTTTTCAATGGTCCAAACCGTGTTTTACTGCATTTTTCGCAGGACAGTGTCCAGTGCCTAAAATGGCCATGCAACAAGGTCCTTTCTTCTGTCCTTTGGCAATTTTGTCCCTTTGCCTTCCCCAGGTCGAGCAGTCCCGGGAAATTCCTTGTTTGGTCATGCAAACCTAAGCTTTCGCGGGCTTCTGCATGCTTTGTGTGTGTGCGCCCAGTATGTGGGCTGGAGCTGTCTAGTTCCAATTCACATCCTGGGTGCCAGGATGTCTGGTGTGCTGGGATGACTGAGACCACTGTGGGCCGTGATTGGTCCACGTCTGGAATGGTTCAATGTGAGCAGATTTCCTATTAGTTTCTCTTCATTTTGGCGCAAAGGCGATTCTGAATAAGAGAAGGCACTCTAGACCTATTCCAGTTCGATCTTCTGAGTTCACACCAAACTTAGTAAAGGAGCTGAAGAAGCAGATCTGTTGAACCGCTGGTGACTTGCTGGAAGGTTTGGCACCATGGCGCTACTGTTATCCCATTAGACCCTGTGTATCTCATTGATCACAGAAGGTCTGCAAAAGCACTTCGACCTGTTGGAGTAGTGGGACTAACTACTCTCGGCACCTCCTGCTTAACCTGCAAACAAGCCTCTTCGGAAGTGTTCCTGGGCCGCACAGTGAATTGACCAACTCGTACGGATCCTTTGTCTTGGAACCGCTGCTGTCCCGTGTTTCGACTTGAGATTTTGGGAACCGTAAGCTCTTGGTAGAATGCACTCTCCCCCCCGAGTTTCGTACACCTAGCATTCCTACGTCTGCAATTATGAGAGTCCGCCTGAACCCAAGCCTACACAATACCTGTGTGACCCTGCTGCTGTGACTAGGTTTGTGGGTGCCTTGCTGCTGTGCCCCCTGTGTGTTGCGATGAAATTGGCCCAATCCCTTCCCCAGAAACAGAGAAAGTGCCACTGTTCTGCCACGGACTGAGGTCCCGGAATGTAGCCCCTGAAAACCGGAGGGACGCGCAACTGCTGGACTCGAACCTGCAAGCGAACTTGACTCGCAAAGTTTGGTTCAGAGTGCGTCGAGGGTCGGTGGGTACTTGCAACACTTAGGGTTGCCCCTGGCGCATCCATAGACTTTTACGCACAAGTGTCCCCCAAGGGCCACTCTCCATTGTAAAAGTAGACTGTGCTACTATCCTATTCCCAATTCCTTGAAATCGCTCTCCCTCTTGTAGAGACCCTTCTTGAATAGTGGAACTTTATTCTTCATCACCTCGCCCACCTTCCTGAGCCACTACAGCCCCTTGAAGAGACCTGTTTTGTACTTAACCGCACAATTGAGTGCTCCCGCGATGAACGTACTTTTGAGCACAAGGCTCCACACTGTGTAGGAATTGGACTGCCTGTTAGTTCAGGTTTGAGTTGTTGAAGGACTGCCTAAAGTATGTTTGCACTGTCTAACCCCTTCTGTTTCAGGTTGTGGATCTTCACTTGTTGAATTTTACTTTAAACTAATAGTTGCTTTAGATATGTTTCCTAGTATGGTGTTGTGTTAGTATTGTTAATATTTCTGTGGTTTCATCTTGTGTTTGAGTTAAAAGGCCTTTAATAAATGTGTATGTATTTTATATATATATACCTGACTGAGAGTAATTTGTAGTGTTGTTTACTGTGTGTGCTTATTGTTGACTTTCGATCACTTTCGCCCCTCCTGAGACCTAGTCTTGACCGCCGCCAATGCTACCTTGATTGGTCTGGCTGTCCAGAAGGTTCCCCTGTTGCAAGAAACTACGCTGGCCTTTTGAACCTCTGCCCGCCAGGTCAGAGTTCAGAAATCCATCTTAACAAATTGGTGGCAGCAGTGGGATAGGATCGAAGGTACCCAGTGTTGCGCACTGGTAAAGGTACCCAGATTACACTCACCCAGGACACATAGTGACCTTAGTAGAAATGTAACTGTAAGGCTAACAACCTATCTTAAAACATGGAAGCAATAACTAACATAACTTTGAATGCTTCCAACTCAGAGACACTGAGAATGTTGTGTACCGAGAGAGGCTTATCCGCTAAAGGTACCAAGGGTGAAATGTTACAAAGGATTGTGGATTGGCTCGATGCCATTACCTCGGATGATGGCGCTTGTCTCACTGACAGTTCTAGCTGAACTGTCGCTGCCATCATGCATAAGGTCCATGAAGAAAGGGATGATGAAGAGTCCCAAGTTTTTTCTGTTGGCTCTGATGCTACAGCCATGCTTGAATTCAAGAAACAAGAACTCCTGTTTAAGCAGAAGGAGCTTGATTTCAACATGGCAAAGCTTAGAGTTGAGCAAGTGGAAAAACAAAAGGACAGGTGTCACCAGTTGGAACTGCCCAAGATTCAGGCTACAATTGGCTCCTCCAAGGGATCCGAAAATTGGTCTGAGCCCTCCTCTCATCCACAGTTTCCTAAAGATCTGCTCAGTATGTATGATGAAAAGAATGAAATCATGACTAGTTAACTGCATTTGAGTATGCATGTGAAGTACAAGAGGTTGTGGATGCTGCCAAGATTGCATGGTTGCTCAGTCGACTACCCCATTCTGGCTGCAGTGCCATTATGGAAATGTCAAAGGCTGATAGAAAAGGCTGTGTAAGATTGAAGCAAACTCTCATCTTAAAGTCTGGGAAGACTGACTCAATACTTGAAGAGCTTTAGAGAGTACAAAATGAAAGAAGGTGACACTTAGGAGTCCTATGTTACTGATTCCTTGAAAAACTTAACTGGCTGGGTTGGAGGCTATAAGGTCACCACCTTTGGGGGTATGGTATGTTTGGCCATGCTTTAACATATTTTTGCATCATGTTCCCCTGAGTTTAAGCAGCATTTGGCTGATCCTAAGGAGATAGATACTAAGAAGCTAGCCAGTGCATCAGATTTGTGGGTGTCACACAGAGTGTCCCATAAGGATGAGCCTACTCCTGGTAAGCAGGAGGAGGGGAAATAACAAATATAAGGAGGGTGGGGATCTGATAAAACTTCCTCCCAAAAGAGCCACAAAAAGAAAAACAAGGGAAAGTCCCAAGAGAATGTTCAGGGTAGTGGGAGTTATACTCGCAGACAGAACTATGGTTACAGTAAGCCTCCCTATGTCCCAAGACCCAGTGAATCTTGTGTGGCTTGTGAAGCAAGTGACCATGTGAAGGGGGCCCCAGATGTTTTGTTTTATTTATTATTTATTTATTTATTGCATTTTTAAAGCACTCACACAGCCCGTGGGCATCGAGGTGCTGTTACAGGAATTGTTTGTTTGTTTTTAGTTGCGTAATTGTTTTTTTTGTCTTAGTTGTGTATTTATAATGTGCTTAAATACCCAGAGGTTTCTATGCACGGACCCGGGGATCGCACCTGTGTTGCTTCGTGTCGTCTTGCTTCCAAGGCGAGCATGTTGCCGCTGAGCTATCCTCCCGGGCTAAGGTCAAAACCTTGGGGGTTAACTCTGAGTCTGGCCTTCCCTTCTCATGAGGAGGAAGAGATCACAGGGGCATACTTCTCAGACTTCTTCGCCAGTGGGATAGAATCTGAGGTAGTCCTAGTTTCCCAGGGTTCCTGGGAGCCTAAAGTCTGAGGCCTATGCTAGCATTTCAGATAACACCAAGCACTACTTTAAAGACAGTGTGCTAATCAATGGAGAGAGATAGTGGGGCCAGCAGAACCGTGGTGGATTCTACTTTGTTAAACCCAGAGGACCTTGCCAGAGCTCCCCTGATGCCCACCAAGTTAGATGATAGTCCCCCCGCAAGTTCCCAGGATTTCATGTACATCTTACTATCAATGGTACAATGGTCAGTATACCAGTGAGCATACAAAGGCAAGTCCCAGGAAAGGTCCTGTTGGGGAATGATCTCAGAGACTTTGTCTTGTGGGTGACATAGCAGACAGACCATGCACAAGGTCACAAACAAGGGGTGTCTTAGCCAAAACCAAGGCAAAGCCCCAGCCAAAGGGGAAACCCAAGGCTAAAGGAGTCAAGAAAGACAAGAGAGGGAAAGAAAACCTTCCCCCTAACTCACCTACCACTGAGGTGGAGGTAGTTGGCCAAACGCCCGTACCTGACGAGGAAGAGGTGTTGCCTGAAATTCTCAATCCACATGACCATCCTGAACTCCAAAGTTTGTTGTTTGAAGGTGGTCCTGATATGGCTGAGTTTAGTAAGGCCCAACGTGAGTGCCCATTTTTGGAAGGCCTAAGGAGACAGGCCCGCTCCCAGCTTGAGGGTGAACCTCCTGGGAAGCACAGTATTTATTGGGAAGGTGGGCTCCTCTACAGTGAGCCCACAGAGTCTACCGAAGGAGATCATAGAAGGTTGGTGGTTCCCTTTTATGTAAGACCCTTACTCTTGCAGCTGGCGCATGAAGTCCCATTGCTGGTCACCTTGGCATCAAGAGAACCAAGCAAAGGTTAGGAAGGCACTTCTACTGGCCCAAGATGGGGGCCCAGGTAGAAAGCCACTGTATGACCTGTGCCACCCTCCAGTTATTTGGGAAAAGTGGCAGAATAATCCAGGCTCCATTGGTACCACTCTCAGTTGTGGGGCTCCCATTTGAGAGGGTAGCAATGGACATTATTGGTCCCCTTGACCCTCAGACATCCTCAGGCATAGGTTTATCTTGGTGCTGGTCCACCATGCCACCCGATATCCTGAGGCCATCCCATTAAAGACAGTAACTGCCAAGTTAGTTGCTAAAGCTTTGCTCGGCATATTCACTAGGGTTGGCTTCCCTAAAGAAGTTTTGTCTGATAGGGGCAGCAACTTTATGTCCAAGTACATGCAAGTGTGGGGTCACTTATAGGTTTTCCTCAGCATACCACCCACAAACCAGTGGCTTAGTTGAGAGGTTCAATAGAAGCCTCTAAAGAGGAGAAAATGGCATCTCCTCCTTCCATGCTCACTTTTTGCCTACAGAGAGGCACCTCAAGAGGGGACTGGCTTCAGCCCCTTTGAGCTTCTTTTTGGTTACCCTGTTAGGGGACCCTTGGCTATAATCAAGGAGGGGTGGGAGATGCCTACTCCCCCGATCACTACCAATGTAGTGGACTATGTGCTAGGATTGACGAAGAGAATGGTCCTCCTGATTTCTCAGGCCAGTGATAAGTTGAATGCTGGGCAAGCTCTGGTGAAACACTGGTATAACCAGAAGGCTTCCCTTGTTAACTTTACACCAGGCCAACAAGTCCTGATCATGAACCCTATAAGGCTTAGAGCTTTACAGGATAAATGGTCAGGCCCTTACTCAATAGTGGAGCCACTGGGTGAGGTGACCTATTTAGTGGACCTTGGAAGTGCTGTACAGGCTACAAAAGTGTTCCATGTGAATAGGCTGAAGGCGTTCATCCATAGGGTTGAAATTGCTGCACTGCTCTTGGCTTCAGATATAGAAGAGGAGGAATCAGAACCTCTTCTGGACCTGTTCCAAGGCAGTCCTTCAGACAGCCCCATTAAGGGTGTCAAAGTGGCCCCTCACCTGACTTCTGTTCAACAAGATGAGGTGAGAAGGTTGCTGAGGCAACACTCCCCCTTGTTTTCCCTAGCAACTGGTTTGACACCTTGGTACAAACATGACATTGACACAGGAGATGGTGTACCTGCTAAAAGTAGGGGATACAGGATGTCTGATAAGGTGAGATCCTACATCAAGACAGAGGTCAACAAGATGTTGGATCTTGGGGTAATTGAGCCCTCCAGTAGTCGTTGGTCCAGTCTGGTATCAAAGACAGGTACCTCTCAGCTGAGGTTCTGCGTGGTCTACTGTTGGGAAGGAACCCGGGTGCTCCCGGACCCCCAAGCGCTTCAGAGTTAGGCAAGACATCTTCAAGACACTATAATGGACTAGGGAGAAGGAGGGGCACTGGGAAGGCTCTCTCATGCAAGCATAATGACGTACACATTAGACATAGGCGAGCACTGAAGAAGTTATTTATTGTCGACAGAAGGATATATAGGTGCAATTAACTATTAGTTGGATAGATTTGTAATGTCAGATCCCAGGCATTATAAAAGCTTAGTTAGTTCTGTAGAGGAGTCAAACTCCCCCTCCTTCCCAGAAGGAATGCGGCCTGTGGGAACTAAATAGACCACAGGCACTTAGTGTGTGGTGTTCTTCACTATGACTGAAGTACCAATTGAATCACCAGGTGTCTAATGTCCGTAAGGGTACATGCAGGTTAATAATAGGACTTGCATGTATTGTGCGGCAAATTGCAGAATGGGATCAAATATAAGTCTAAATTGGGGAGGAAACTACGGACTCAGATAACGTGAGCAGGATGAGTGGAATATGGATAGAATGGATGAAATATGTTTGTACTTGGATAACAGTGTTTAGTTTTCCTTGGGCTAGTCCTCAAGGTGTGTAAAAGTCGGCAGAGCTGCAGTGTGTTTTTGCATAGTTAGCAAAATGGAGGAAAGGATGAGCTGCTTTGTGCTTTTGCATAGCTAGCAAAATGTAGAACAGCATGCCCTGACAAAACCGCCAAAAAACGAAGAAAGAAGGCTTTGAAACATCCCTATTATGGAAAAAGGACGTATTGGGCTGAAGTCATGATCCAGCTCCATTAACGTCACCATGGCAAGCTGGACCTAGATAAACCCCTGCTTGAAACCACCTTGGCGGGAAGGAACAGGAAAAGACACAGGAGAAGGACGTTCGGGCATCAGAGTCCTTTGCTACCATCCTCATTTGTAAGAATAAACTTGTTATCCTTACAAGATCGCCTTTGGCATTATTTCCCTAGCAGGGTGTATTTACTCTGGTCTGAGCGCTTTAAGGGATACCCTTACAAGTGGTGACTATGCTGACGTGATCGTAGCTTTGCCAGAACATTGCGTAGGCTCCAGGACGCTTCTCCAGAATAGAGCCACGCCCACCTACAGCGACCGGTCCCACAAATCCAAAAAACACATGTTTCCTAAGGTTTTAGAAGGAGCCATTTTAATAGAAATCCTCTCTGCTCTCTGAAGTGGGGCGCAGCCCCAGAGAGAAGGACAGGCCAGTGTTGGACAACGTAATGGAGAAACCCGGGTGAACACGCACATATAAGTAGTCTCTAGTAAGAGATAATAAGAAGGGGACCAGTGTGTATGACAGTATGTGAGGTGTGAATGAATGGAGTACGAGGTCAATGACATAGAGTGGATAAGTCTTTTGGTGATGTGTTACAGTAGATTGGATAGGAGTTGGGTTATGTATTGAAATTGGTGCGTATTTCTGTTTTTTAATGTTTATAATGGAGAAAGGAAGCCTCTGCGTATAAAGACTGGGAGTTAAGGGATCCTCAGCCATAATAGGTTGAGAAGGTAGTGCCACGCGGAATTCTTTTATGACGATAAAAGCAATGGGATCCTCAGCATGTAAAAAAAGCTGAGAAGGTGGTACTACGAGGATATAAGGAAAAAATAAGTAGTAACTTGGTATAAGAAATGGGCCTGGATTTTAATCAATTAGTATATCTTCTCTTGCTGTCATTTGTGGTAAAAAATGAAGAAAGGTGGATGAGTCACGGTGTGTGTGTGTGTGTGTGTGAAAACAAAGTGGGGAGAATGGGGTGGTGGAAAGAAGTGAGTTGATCTGTATTTCTGTGTAACAAGCAGCAGCGTGGGCAGCATAGCAATAAGTTCTAAGTGAAGTATAAGGGACACACGCAATATTAGTATGGGGGAAGAAACACCAGTAAGACACATGCATTGGGCCTTGCCACTGTACTGTGACAGGATAGAAAAATATCATTGACAATGGGTGTTGGAAACAAATGAAGATGGGATTTCCTGCTCCTGGCCAGAGTAAGGTTCCCATAACAGAAACATGCTACAAAGAATGTCCATCTTTTTAGCAGCAAAATATAACTGATCGAAGTTACAAAAAAGAAAAGGGATTTTAGATCTCTGGCAGGTATTTGAGGATATGGAAAATCAGGAAGATAAAAAAGAGATCCAATGTATGGGGATATACCCCGTAATGCCTAAACCTGCAGTAGGGTACACAAATCCAGTCTATAAGCCTCCAGTGGTAGAGAAATTGTCGACAACAGTATCGTCAGGATCAGCAACTGGGGGGTGGGGGGCATCAAGAGCTTCTGGACCTCCATCAAACCCATCCAAAAGCACTGACATGCCCGTAGCATCAGGGTACCCCGGGGGTTCACAAGCAGATATTGAAAACGAGCAAAGAGCATTGCGGGAAAGGTTGGTCAGGTTAAAAGAACCCAGGGAAGTAACACCAGAAACAAGGGTACCGGTGCAGAAAATAGGGGATTGGAGGTCCGTAGATTTTATGGTTAGATTCAACCCTGGGGCAATAAGAAATGTTTGTGTCGCAAAAGATGATGGGGAAGAGGGTATGGACGGTTCTGGGACACGGAGGTGAACCAGCGAGGGAAAATGAATGGGAAGATCAAGATGGCAGAAATAATGAAGCGGCAGGGGAACAAAGAAATTGAGGACAGGAGGAGGCGAGAAACCCATCCCCGCCACAAAAAGGCATGGGGAACGGATAGACGGAGAAATCGACCAGATTTAATGGTGGTAGTAGAAGATCAGAAACATACTAAAAAGGGGTTGAAAACAAAATAGACATGCAGCTGCCTCATACATAAAGGAGTAGGGATAACGCAGTATGTGCTATGGCCTCAAATTGACAAAAATAATCTGATTAAAGCTCTCCCCCAGCTTACAGCCGGAGCCAGTAAATGGATCTATGAATTTGAGAAACAAACAGCAGGGGTAGCCTTAGCACTAGGAGACCTTAAGAGTTTAATGGTTGCCATAGTCTGAGACCAGGCTGGACACATATGGGTAAATGCTGGGTACCCTGGGATAACTCTTACAAATAACGAACATGATGGAGCAGCCTTTAATAAAGTAAGTGCAAGGGTATGGGATGCCCTACAAAAGATGTACCCAGAAACCTCTGACTTGCATTCTTTAATGCAGTGCACAATGGGTGATGGACAGGACCCAGTTAGGTTTATTCTTAAGTTACAGGGAATGTGAAGAGTTGACAGAGGAGGGCACTGGGACCATTCAAAACAAATTTCTCTACTTTATCGTAAAGATGGGATTACCAAAAGAGGGCCAGAAGGCACTAGATAAAATTGTGGGAGTTGGAGCCAAAGAGTGGGCGGAGCGGAGATACAAAGTATAATAGTCCACCATTCTAAGAGAATCAAGGAGCCGGAGAGGGAGACTGCCCAGAAGCGGCAAACGGACAAGGCAAAACTAGTGGAAAAGAAACTAAATAAGGTTGTCGTCTAAGCACTGGTGACGACACCTGCTCAGGAGGAGAGGACAGTAGATACTCAACTGATTGTGAATGCCACAATTGCAGCATTATGGGCCGAAGAAGGACAGGAACAATGGGGAGGGGGGACAGTACCCCATCCCACAGTGGCAGTATGGAAGAGCGCCAAGGGGAAGAGGGGGGTTTCGGGGAGTAAGTGCAGGAGGCTTTGGGGGGGATAGGGCCCCGGGTAGGAGGATTGGGAACATCACAGTGCTGGTATTACTGGAGGTGGGGGAATCTTGCAAGGGAATGCAGGAACTGGCCCGGGATGGGATTTAATTATGAAGCATTACCTCCAGGGCAGGGATTACAAGGGCCCCAAGGAATGGGACACCCACAATTTGGGCAAGGGGGTCAAAATGAGTTCCCTTAAGGGGCTGTTAGGCAAGGGCAATGTGGGCAACAACCGCAGCAGGGTGAGGGAACACAGTTTAACAGGATGGCAGGAGGAACCAGCGCCTCGTTACAGAGTTATGATGGTGGGGGGGTGGCCCTTTTCCGCTCCCCGGGACAAATACATATTCTGATTGGGACAACCATTAGAGAGCACTTGCGTGTCCAATCCGATTGACAACAGCACACCCTGAAGAGGAGCCCTTGGTGGAGGCAGAAATAGGAAACCATTTATATTTATGGTAGATTCAGGTGCAACTAAATCATACATTATGGAGGGGAACCTTCCATTATCAGGTAAAACTCTTGACACACAGGGATTCTCTGGGGCTATTTCTATGTTTCCATACACTGAGGAGCTGGATATAAAAGTGGGAGGAAAGGTAGTACGAGGCCCCCTGTTATATTCAAAGAGTTCCCCTGCTAACCTGTTGGTTAGGGTTCTGCTCAGTAAACAAAATGTAACTATATCATTCTCAGATCAAGAAGTAGTGTGTTCCACTCCGGGGATGTAGGTAACTCGAGCAATGGTAATAATCAATGCACTGGCAAGGGAGTCAGTAGTCCATGGCGTTCCTGTGGTCCTGGACATAATTGTCTATGGCATAAAGGTACTAGTAAAAGCAGTGCCTCAAATGACAACATTTTGGCGAGTGCCCACACTTTATTTTCCGACCCATGGTGCCACCCGAGTGGTGGCAGGGACAATATTGTCATTAATTTGCAAGGACTAGTAGTCTCAGACAAAAGAGTAGTCCTTATTGGAACAGATCAGGACGGTTGCGAGTGGAGCACGGTGCTATGCGTAGATCTGACAGGATAATTGAAGGAAATGACTGATGAGGAGTTATTTGAGGACAGTGAGCAAAATGGGGAAATCATTTTAAAAATCTACATCTCCTGTAATATCATGCTGCAGTATAGGAAGGTACAGTGCCCCCTGATGGCAGTGGTGACCCCGTCTTTATTTTTTGAGGAGGGCATGCGATATGTGCCAGCACAGTGATGACTGTTCATCTGCATGATGTTGGGTTACTGAGAGATGTGACCCCAGTACAGATTACGTTGAAGTCCACAGCAGTACTCCCGAGGGTGCAGCAGTACCTGTTGTCAAGGGAAGCGGGGGAAGGGATAAAAGGCACTATTCAGGCTCTATTAAATTGTGCCTTCCATATCCTCGTTTAATACGGCCATATACCCCATCAAGAAAGCAACAGGGGATTATTGGAGGATGATCCAGGATCTACGTGCTATTAATGACATGGTGCAAAAGGAGTGTCCGGTAGTTCCGAATCCTGCGACTATCGTATGTAGCATTCCCAAGACAGCGATGTACTTCAGAGTAGTGGATCTGAAGAATGCGTTCTTCTCAATCCCACCCCACCCTGATTCATGGTATCTCACTGCATTTACGCATGGTCAATGGTGCTTCGAGCACACGAGATTGCCTCAAGGGTACTGTGAAAGTCTGAGTATTTTCAATAGAGTGCTGCAACTTGACTTGGGAACTATTCAGGTGCCTAGCATGATAATCCATTATGTGGATGATCTTCTGATATGTAGTGAAAATGAACAGCAGTGCAGGAAGGTTTCTATTGTATTATTGGAATTGCTGCCCCACAAAGGGTACAAGGCAGATAAAAAGAAGCTGCAATGCTGCCAACAGGAGGTATTATATTTGGGGCAAGTTACCTGTGCAAACAGGAAATAAATACTACCAGATCGGGCGGCTGCAATACATGGCACCCCTAGGCCAGTGCTGTCAAGGAACTGCAGTAGTTTTTGGGCTTATGTAATTAATGTGGGGCATGGATCCTAAACTACGCAGGCTGCACAAGGCCTCTGTATAAAGTCTCAGAGAAGGACAGAAGACAAAAAACAGTAAATTGGAATAGATGGAAGAAATAAATAGACAATTTGAGGACTTGAAAGAAGCTATTTGCACAGCCCCTGTTTTACCAACTCTGGATTATACTCAGAAGTTTTATTTATTTTCCGACTCTGATGGACGGCTCATGACTGCAGTATTGACTCACAAGAGCACAAAGGGCCACAAGCCATTGGCTTATTATAGTGGGATGCTCGACTCAGTCTTTCAGGGACAATTCGCTTTCGAACAAGCACTCGCAACGGCTGCATTTGCAATAGAGAAAAGTTCCACGATTGTCATGGAGTGCTCTGTTACCTTGTTTGTGGAACATTTGCTATTCGCCATTTTGGAAAGTTCTAAATCGACCTTGACAACTTGTAATATCCAAACCTCATATTCATATTGTAAGGTGTAGGAGGACGGTGAATCCCGCCACATTTTAGAGGCATCCACTCATGATGACTTGATAACGCATGACTGTGCTACATACGAGGGTGAAGAGGAGGGTAAATCTAAAGCTAGAGACAGTTCATTGACGGAAGGAGATATACCATATGTTGATGGGTCATCAACAATTGACCAGGAGACGGGACAGAGGCACACAGGGGTGTCAGTGGTGCATGGTAAAGGGGGGGCATGAAGTTCTGATCGTGAAAAGATTACCTATGTACTATACAGCTCAGGCAGCGGAACTTGTCGCACTCACCGAGGCATTGAGAGCCTCACAACAGCGGTGTGTCACCATCTACTCAAGACTCAAAATATGCCACGACAACGGTGCATGCAGGTCTTTCTTGGTGGAAGAGAAAAGAGTTTTTGCAGGGCAGATGGCTCTCCGGGGCAGCATGCAAGGCTGTTGGAAGAACTGATTGAAGCCTTATCATGGCCCTCCGCTGTGGCAGTCGTTAAATGTGCCACCCATACTAATGCCGCAGATGAAATCTATAAGGGCAACGCGGCTGCGGACCAAGTGGCCAAGTTGGCAGCTTATCTCCGAGATACAATTTCAACCGAGTATATAGTGACCACCCCTGTAGAAAGCGAGACCACAGTTCCGTACACAGCATTGCCCATGTCACAGATCATAGAATTGCAAGGGAAAGCGCCTGAGGAGGAAAAGGAGCTATGGTTGCGGAGAGGATGCAAACTGTCTCCCACTGATTTATTGTGGAGGCAGGAGAGTTCTGGGAAGGCGATGATGCCCCAAGAATTAGTCTATGTGGCATTTGAACAAATACATTTCCCCTCCCACAGCTACAAAAAACATATTGTGGCAGATATTCAGGGGGACTGTTTTGTGTCAAACCTCCAGGAGAGCATTTTGGAAAAAGCAATACACTGTCTGACATGTCAAGGTTTCAGCACAGGGATGACATTACGGACATTGAAAGGTACATTGACTCGCCCTACGGGGCCATTCCGTGAATTGCATATACATTATGCAGATATGGGAGAAAGATGCAATGGATATAGGTACCTTGTTGTGGTGGTTTGCTACTTTTCAAAGTGGGTGGAAGCAGGACCATGTGTACACCCAGTGTACAGCAGGGTTCCTGGTCAGACAGGTGTTTCCATGATGCGGCGTGTGCGAAGTATTGAGATCGGATAATGGCACACGTTTCTTTCATGCGCTATTTCAGCATGTCGCAGGGCTATTGGGAATAAAACATCGAATGTGCTCAATTTACCACTCTCAGGCTAATGGCGTTGTGGAGAGGATCAATGGGCTTTTGAAAGGTAAACTGTCAAAATTGTGTTTCACATTGAAGAAAAGCTGGGTACACTGTTTGCCCTTGGCCCTCTTCAGTTTATGCACACAGCCTAGTAAGGACCACCAGTTGACATCACACGAAATATTGACAGGCAGGCACATGCAAACCGTCATATCCCCTGTGCAAGCGTCCGATGCACATCAAGCAGCGACAGTACCAGGAGAGGAATTTAGGGATTATTTAACAGCACTAACTTGCACCACCCAGGAGCGAAGGACAGGACACACCGGAAGGGAAGGAGATGGCAACTGCAAATATATCTGCCACAACTGGACCAATATTACCAGGAGGGCTGATCTAAGTGAAAAATTACTTATTCTTCATCACCTCACCCACCTTCCTGGGCCACTTCAGCCCCTTGGAGAGCAGTTTTGTACTTAACCGCACGATCGAGTGCTCCCGCGCTGAACGTACTTTTGAGCACAAGACTCCACACTTCGTAGAGATTGGACTGCCTATTAGTTAGGATTTGAGTTGTTGAAGGACTGCCTAAGGAGATTTGCACTGTCTGACCTCCCTTTGTTTCAGGTTGTGGATCTATACTTGTTGAATATTACTTTAGACTAATAGTAACTGTATATACGTTTTCTAGTATAGTATTTTGTTAGTATTGTTAATATCACTGTGGTTTCATCTTGTGTTTGAATTAAAAGGCCTTTAATAAATATATATGTATTTTTGATATATACACTTAACTGAGTGTAATTTGTGGTGTCATTTACTGTGTGTGCTCATTGTGGACTTTCGATCACCCTCGCCCCTCCTGAAACCTAGTCTTGACTGCCGCCAATGCAATCTTGATTGGTCTGGCTGTCCAGAAGGTTATCCTGTTCCAAGAAACTAGGCTGGCCTTCTGAACTTCTGTCCACCAGGTCAGAGTTTAGAAAAGTTCAGAAATCCATCTTAACAGTATTCACTTGTGATACCATGTCTCCCTTACAGACCCTTCATCAAGCGTTTACAGCGTGCACGAGTCAGTTTCGTTTTTGGTAACACATGGCACAAAAATGAACAATATTAGTGGCGATCAGTGTTCTGAAAAGCAACTAATTTAAACCACATATGACAATATTTACTTTCATTTTAACAGTATCAACACGCCTGTTCCCACTACATTTACATTTTCTTTCAATTATGACCTGAGGCGCGGTGCAAACAGGCACAGAGTTTCCTAGACATCAATAGTGATCTTTCCCCAGCTCTCTGCTTGGAGAAGCGTTTGCCCAGCAAGGAGTTGGAGAGACAGGATCGAAGGTATCGTGAAGGAGAGTAGTTTGTGAGAGAGAGAGCTGCAGGTAGTGTGTTCCCACACCTCAGAGAGTCTTCTGGATGATGCAAAGGGTCTTGAATGTGTTTCCCTGAAGCAACCAAAAAGGCATCAGAATTTGCCCGACAGAATGGTTGGGGCCTGAAGGGATTATAGGGAGGGAGAGAGAGGTGCAGGGATCACAAAAGAGTGTAGAGGCATGAACAGTGGAGTCGAGGTGTATGTCAACAAGAAGGAGTCGTTTGGAGGCAGAAGTCACAGGAAAGGGTGTGAAGTCATCCCATTCAGAAAGGAAGACAGACACAGGGCCAGGGGGTCTGCACATAGAGACACCCAGCTTGCAATCAAGACTTTCAAAGGACTTTCAAAGGAGGAATAGTGTTGGGTGTGCATGAGAGAGGTAGGGACCAATTAAGGGGAGATCAGGGCTTCTTCACCAGATTGGTTGGACCGAGGCTTGGAGAGGATCTTGTAGACATCATTGAGGAGGGAGTCAAAAGCAGTTACAGAGCTGGCATTGAATCATGTCTCGTGAGAGCGAGGACGGTGAGATCAAAGTCTTCAAGAAGGAGGCAGAGGTCGGTAGAGGCTTACTAGCTGCTGTGTAGATCTATTCCCGCAATCATATCGATTTCTGCATTGATGCAGGCGTGCCTGGTTATCCTCTACATGTGGGCCTCCACAATAAGATGTAAATGTACAAAGACCACGGGCGCATGTTCATGATGCACATTGGCAATACTTCTTTGTCCGTTATTTCAATGTTTGCTAACACTGTGGCACATACATCTTTGACCTATTGCAATCTGCAGCCACCTATCGTGGTTCCTAATTTCCAGCATGTTCAGACTTCATTGATTTATTTATTGGTTATTTGTGAAGAACCTACACCAAAAAATGGTGTTTCAAATCACCACAAGACCTAAAAAGGGCAGGGAAGAAAACGACTATGATACGATAAGTAATTTATGATGTGCCTGTACACAGATGTTTCTAGGCACAACAAGACAAGTAAGGGGAAGGCAAAGGGGAACAGAACAAACGATCTTACTAGGCCTTTTGTTATTCAAATCGTGCAAGGGTAAGGGAGGGGAGAAGTCCCCAGGGGAGGGAAGGGGAGAGTGCAATAAGCAAGCTTGAGTAAATGCCGCTGGGGTGGCTGGCTCTAAGGGCAAGTATGCAGGGGACTGTAGGGTTGCAGATACAGTCCATAGTGAGCAGTAGGCCCGGAGGCAGTGCACAGGGCTACTGGTCATGAGGGTGCCTGGTCCCCATAAGGTTCAGAGGGTGGCCAGGCAACCAGTTAGCGCAGCAGAATCAGAACATCAGCAGAGGAGCGAGAGATAGAAAGCAGAAGCTTAAAGGAAGATCTTCAGTTACTTCCGAAACCTGAGGTAGTCCTGCTCAAGTTTGAGAGAGGCAGGGAGGCTGTTCCAGAGGGAGGTACCAGCCAAGAGGAGAGATCTACCCCCCACTCTCTGCCTGGAGAAGCGTCTGACCCTTAGAGAGTTCGAGGTGGATGAGCGGAGGGCTCGAGAAGGAAAATGCTGACAGTTGGATGTAGTGTGGTGCTAGAAAGCTTAGTGGACAATGCAAAGGGTCTTGAACTTGATCCTTACAGCCACCGGGAGCCAGTGGAGAGATTTCATGTCTGGAGCAATGCAATACAATCCCTTGGCATGAGGCCAAGGACAAGTCTTGCAGTGCTGTTCTGGATAAGTTTCAGAGGACGAAGAGTAGAGGTAGGAAGATTTTGAAAGATGCTGTTTCAATAGTACCGCCTAGAAAGAGCCAGGCCTCTTGAGACGGTGATCTTTGAATAGAGTGTGTCCTCAAACATATTCCACATCTATTCCAAATCTTTGACATGTAATGTCCACAGCTGTGTACTTCGGAAACTTTTTTGGCAGAGGGTGTCCTGCGTCGATGGCGTTGGGTCGATGTCCCTCGAAGGCCTCCGTCGAGGGCGATGTCACTGGATGTTATAAATAGGACGCACGGCACCCGTAGCCTCAGTTCCGTTTTTTCTGCGCCTCGTGTGTTCATCATTACGATGTCTATCTCTTCAACCGCTCCGAATCTGCGGTCTGGCTTCAAGACCTGCCGGGACTGCAAGTCCAAGATGTCGCTCACCGACCTGCACCGCATTTGTTTGTGGTGCCTGGGCGAGTCGCATGCACCGACGACTGCTTGAAATTTCAGTCGTTGACTGCCAAGGCGTTGCGAGCACGGAAGGGGAAGCTTCAGGCAGGTAGGAGCTCTAAGCATGTTATGTCCCGAAAATCCAACTTCCAAGTCCAAGGGTGTTTCCACCGATGACTCGAGGGGCGACTCTCCGCGTTGGAAGGAGTCCCATGGATCTCAGTCCTGGAGTGGTTCCCGCCATTCTTCTTCCTTGTCCCGGCATTCTATGAAGCGACGTCACCGGTCGCCTTCCCCGTCCTCCTCGGAGGATGGTGCCTCGAGGAAGGTAGCGTGCCCAACGAAGACCTC
Organism: Ambystoma mexicanum; assembly: GCF_040938575.1. Classification (NCBI taxonomy): domain Eukaryota; kingdom Metazoa; phylum Chordata; class Amphibia; order Caudata; family Ambystomatidae; genus Ambystoma; species Ambystoma mexicanum. The sequence continues at coordinate 211,218,284 of NC_090934.1, forward strand.
GACTCCGGAGGAATGGCAGCGTTTAAAGAACAAATGTTAGCAATTTTTCAATTGCAGGGCACGGGTCCGGTCGCGCCTTCTAACGAAGCCGGCCAGGATCGGTCTTGTACCGTGGCTTGCATGCCTTTGGGCTGGGGTCCATGACGCGACTCACATCGGGAGCCTTTTGAGGTCCTGTACGGACAAGGATTTGAAAAGTCGCAAGAGACGTGTCTCTAGGTCTCGGTCCTTGTCCCCGGCGAGACCGCAGCTACCTACTAAGAGCTCAATGCCGGCGTCGACTTAGTTGGCGTGGTGTCCGTCCGACTCGGACATCGATGCTTTACCATCGTACCAGCTCATGGCTCCGTCGGCACCTGGGTCAACGCCGAAGCCTTCGGTGCTCATGATGTCGAGGTTGTCAATGCTCTCGGCGTCGAAGCTATCGGCACCTTTAGGGATTTTTTCTTGGAATTTGCCTTTGGAGTACCGAGATCTCGTGGATCCTCGAGGGAAGGCTACTGGGAAGTCTGTGCGGCCTGTCTTGGCCTCCAGGGCCTCTTCTGTCACCAGGCCTGGGTTTCAACCCCCTCTGGATGAAGAGGAAGAAATGTCTGAGTTTGAGGACCCTGCTGAACTTGAGGAAGCTCCACTTTTTTCTGGAGACAGTTGGAGGAGTTGAGGCAGACCAAGATGCCGGTGGGTTGGACACTTCCCCGGAAGTGGAATTTGTCATACAGGAGTCTCATGGCGAGGTCTCAGAGTACCTGAGATGGTCCAGTCCTTCTGAAGTCATTGTGCAGGATGATCTAACGGACATCTTAGATCAAGGTCCGTCCTCTGACCCGGTTTTACCATTTCATCTCATCTTGCAGAAAAGGGTGGCAGCTGCTTGGCAGTCCCCGGAATCTCTTCCGGCTGTTAATAAATCGAAGTCGAGTCAAAGATGACACCAAGATTTTTTGCCTCGCCCGACGACGCAGGTAGAGGGCCCAAGGAGGGCGGTCGGAGTGAAAGAGGGAAAGCGGGAGCAGGTGTCCCATTGAAAAGTTTCTCGGTCTTACTGGCCTTAAGGCAGAGATCGTTGGAGGCACACCATTCTTGAATCGCGGCTAGACAGTCTGAAATAAGCGAGAGAGGAGAGGAGGCAGCACAGAGCTTGAAGGAGAGCTGAGTGTCCTCCGTATAACAATGAAAGTGAGGAGAGAATGTAGAGATGAGGTGGGCCAGAGGTGCCAAGTGAAGGTTGAAGAGCCAGGGTGAGATATGCAGTCCGTGATGCCAAGGATAAGTCTTGCATCACTATTTCGGATTCGCTGAAGGGGGCCGAGAGAGGAAGCGGGTAGATTAAGGAAGAGACTGTTGCAATGGAACAGCCCAGAGAGTACCAGAGCTATAGAAACATCGAGCTTCTGGGTAAAAGTGAGAAAAGGGAGGATACCTCTAAGGATGTGAAGTTGGAAAATGGCCTTATTGGCAAGGTCCAGGATGCGAAGAAGCAAAGAGAGAGAGGAGTCGAAGGTGGCCATAGTGAATTGAGGAAATAACACACAACAGTCCTAATAGATGGATCTTAGTCTTGCTGGCATTGAGACAGAGATAATTCAAGTGAAATACTTGAAATAATCAGACCATCATTTATTGTTGAAAAATAAATCATTTATTTTGATGGTTAAACGAAAAGTAGAAATCTTGTGACATTACTTCACAAACAGTAATTAATTCAAAAGCAAATTGTTATCAATTACATCTCAAATCACATACTATTTCATGATGTGTACAATGAAATAGCTTGCAGGCAATGTGCGAAAGCTTGAAACTGCCTTTGTTAAACATTGTAAAGAGAGCCACACATCATTTAAATCTCAGTCAACCTTTCCACACGTTCAACTTTGGGAGGGAATCTCTCTTTTGCAATGTTACGCGGCACAGTCTGGGCCCTATAAACAAAATCTGGATCAACTGCATGATACATCTGCTGGTAGATTGGCTTTGCCACCCACTGTTTACTTATTTTGGTAAACACCTTGTTGTACCGAGGCATCCTGAAAATTCCTGTAGTTTTTGCATGTTGCCTTCCAATATTCTCGTTGTGTGCAAGTACAGCCAGTCTTGTTCTGGCCTCAATACCCTCTATCCGAAAAATGTAACATTTTAGACCTGCACTTTAGGCACATATTGTGCAACACCTCCAAATATCTGGTGTGGCAGAATTCGGTGATACCCCTCATGTCTCTTGAAAGCATTTTGTCGAAAACCATATCCTCATTTTTTCATTTTCTTGCCGAGAGTGTACGTTAGAACAATGGTGCATCACTGCATGCCATTTTTCAAGCAGAATATCAACAGATCCTTAACTAGTTTTTGAGCTCCACCAAAAATGGTTGCTTACAAACTGTATATATACAGAATTGGAGTCTGAGGGTTATTCCATTCTGTCCTTACCCAGCCTTGCATAACACCATATAGACAGAACTATTTGTATATAAAGTTATTCCTATTGTCTGTGTCCCTACAACTATATGACTGTCCCTGTAAAGATACTCTTTCTATCACTCTAGATCGTCAGGCTTACCCTAGGGTGCGCTGGTGTTACGCCTGTCTAGGGTGAGGAATAGTCAAGAGTCTGGCCCTATCCTCTCTCACTATTTTCCTACACCTAATTGGTCGTCGATTCTTTTCTTTTATTCTTATCGCATCCAGTGTGTGTGTGTCTTATTTCTCACAACTTCTTGATTACAACTAATCAAGAATTATTAAAATGCACAGCTTATGTACCCTTTAGCTGTCTCAAATGGAATAAAAATTGATGCAATTTAACCAAGCCCACTGGTATGTTTTCGTGGGTCTCAGGGTTTAGGTCATCAAACCTAAACCAATACAGTTTGTCGACCAGTTTCAGCGCTTACAAGTCATTTTCCGCTTTCTGCAGGACATATAATGGTATTGCTTCATTATATTTCAAGTTGCAACATAAGAAAGACAATCTTTTTCTTTTTCGTCTTGGTGGATTTGGGAGGAGTCCTCCAGGTTTTTGCAGGGCGTAGTGAATTTCTTTACCCGTGCCCTGTCTTCACGTACTGATGTTCTGTTGCTAGTGTCACAATCCGTAAACAGCCTTGCTGATCTTGCAATTCTGTTGTCTTCACATCAATCTTGCATCTATTCAAGTTCATATTTTGTTGAGTTCCAAGTGATCTATGGATCACATTGTGTGTTTTCGTAACCAGATTGTTCCTTCTGTGGTATCTGGGTCAAGATTGCTTGTGGTCCCCTGCTTGTGAACACACTGGTGTGTAGTACCTTCCCGCCGTCTGCTCTCGCACACAGTTTTTCGTTGAGGCAAGGGAACGCTGGGGGTTGGCTATCGGGTCTATGTGCGTTCCTCACAATTGCAGAAGTTGAATGGATTAGAAGAAACATATTTTTCTATGGCAACAGAAGATCTACATTCAGTTGCTTGCACAACCACCAAACTCAATATTTTTTTGGTTTCGATGTCTTGGAAGTGGTAAGTGCAGCTTTTAGCAGATAAACCAGGACTGTTGCATTGTCCTTCACCAGCAAGCCAGAGCCTTTTGCCAGCAAGAGCCTTGTCCATTGACAACTGTTTGAGCGTCCATGCCTGGCTAATAGCGGGGAAATCCTTCTGATATTTGTAGTATTGGGTTTTTGAAAGGAACTGGAGTCCCACAAAGTTAGAAAATGTGAATGTGTACTGAATGAGCCGCCAAACAACAATGCAGATGAACAAAGTTAATTTCCGGCAAGCACTTTTCCAAGTATAGGTTGAGTAGACCATGAAAATGAGTTATGGTGGTGTACAGAGCTACCCTTGATCTGCACGTTGGTGCCTTTAACTACATGAGTAAACTCCACCAATGGCTCCCCAAAAATCCTCCCACGCAATTTATGATCACATTTAACCATTTTGACGATGTCGATCAGGTAGCAGTCAAATACAATGCATTTTAGTTCCTTTAGTAGCCAATAGTCCAGAGGTACAGTGGATTGCAATTCCATTGAGGTGGATAAGTCCCCAACACTAGGAAGAGTGAAGTCCTCATCACAAGCACAATTGTCTACTAGTGGCAAAGATGCTTCATTTATTTCTGTGTGTGATACTTCTGATATGTCCACATGTATTGGGGAAAAGGAACATTTTCAGGTTCCCAGAAAGAATTTGTTCATAGGGTGTTGATTGTGTGGGCGGTTCTGCAAGCAATTCCGAAACATCTGCTGTGTTGTCTGTCTCTTGGTGTAACAAGGATCCAGGCCTATTTTCCATGGGTCACTGCTAACATTTAGTTAAAAGTTTGGCTACTGGGTGCTCCCAAGTCATGTCTGTTTGGCAACCAACATCATTGGTTAGTGTAGCTGTCTGAGTCTTTATGCTCCTCTTCGTCCTAGGCCTCTAATTTAAGAGAAAAAGAAATGCTTCATTTATAGCACACAAAATAGATCAATTACAACTTGAAAATGTAATATCAATGGAATAAGTCCTAAATAAATTATTTTTAAAAAACATTATGTACCCTTGTTTTGCGGATTTTCATTGAAACTGTCAAATTGGATTTGCCGCTCACCAGACCAAGCTGAAAAACAACATTCTTAAATTGTATAAACCTTGAAATTTGCTCTTCCACCCAAATAATCCTGTATCCCTATATCCAAATATAACAAAATGGCACTACAGAACTAACTAAAATGTATTGAATATTACATTACTGTTAAAATGGATAATTGATATGTTACAATATGTTATGTTCCTTGTCCCTGTGTCTCTTCTGCCACTTCAATAGCACAGTCCTTGCACATAATAAATTCAAAGAACATTGAATACATTTTTAAACAGTGTTAAGAGCTTTCAATCTCACAAAGTACATCTTGAGAAAGTGGTTTTAGTGATTGTAGACCTTGCAATATGAGGTAAATTATCTAAAAAATGTAGTTTCATTCTCTGATTAACATTTTTAAATTAATAATGACATAGAGTTGAATTGTGTGTGTGTGTGTGTGTGTGCGTGCGTGCGTGTGTGTGTAACATTTTAAAAAGACCTAAATGAAAACTGTACCGATAACCTTCAGAGATGTCGCAGGGAGTTGGTTCGAGTTCATCCTGTAAAACGTATTGATTAAATTGTATCCCCTTTAATGTGTTGTAATGTTATTTCTTTTCACCGATTCTATTTTCTGCTAAGCAGCTAAAGTTTATGAACTAAAACAAACACAATTAATATTGTGAAAAGGTCTATGTTATTCAGTGACAAAGTACATTTTTCTAAAGCTGTACTTTCATTGTTGCATGTGTTTCTGCGATAAATACATCAAAGTTGTTGATGTAAGGCTTTGCAATTTGCTGGCAGTATTGCAAATCACCCCAGAAAATGGCAAATTAAATGTAAAAAAGCATATTGTTAATCTATAACCATTAGTATAAATCAGTACAGTTTCACTTCTCTTACCTCATCCTCCGGACCGGTTGCAGTAGAAGAATAGTATGCTGTTGAAGTGACCAGGCTCTGCCTATTTAATGGTAATTGAAGTAAGAAAGCTGTAAAAGCAAAATTTTAAATAAATTACATCAAAAAGGTCATTATTGACAAAGAAGCCTAAAAGTTAACATTATACATAACAATAATCAATATGCTTTAGGTAGAACTTGACAAATTCATATTTTGTGTAGTCTCATCTGACGTATTATGCTAAGAAATGTATTTGAAAGGTGAGTGAGGTCGCCGTTGACTCCGGAATAGTGGTCGATGTAGCATCCTGGTCCTTTAATCGATGCAAATAGTCAGAACATTGTTTGTTAGAAAATGTACATTGGTATCATAACTTAGACCACATCAAAAACATAAAAAAGAAGTTTGTGTGCAAGTCGCTTGGCTTCACCATTAGGATGTTGGACGCGTCTTTGGTTTCCTCCATTGTAACCATTTGTACTTCCATCTGTGCGGTCTACGTAAAGAACGACATTGTAATTTACCAAAAAAGATGACATCATTTTTAAAAGACGCGATGGGAGTGTGTGTTTGGTAAGGCTCCCATTGCTCAGAGCTATTTGAGTATCTCACAAAGTAATCTAAAGTTAGAAATGTATAAACCAAAGAAAATATGTCAAGGAGGAAAAACATGTAATGAAATATCAATGGAATTATCCCCCAAAAACTGAAAACCCTTATTTATGGTACCTGCCTACAGACTATTTCCATATGAGTGCTCACTTCAAAGACTTATTATACATGCATACCTAGAAAATGGTAAATTACATTTAAAAATGTAGCATCCACTATTCACCCAGGTCAGCGTGTGCTGAAATTCAGTTGGAACTGCATCGGGCAGTATTTTTTAAAGTACTCTGGGGCAATGCTTTTTGGTGTACCGTGATTGCTTGTGCATATCCTTTGAGAAGTTCATACTGCAGTCGCGTAATCGATTGCCCCTCACATCATCCAAGACATCTTTTGCTCTGCTTTCAATTTCGGACACTGTAAATCCGCAGTTCAAGAGTCATTTTCTTACTACATTTACATACTTCGGAAAAACATGAAGGCCTGTACTGTGCCTTTTTAGCATGGCTGGTATTACTGCAACCGAAAATGATACAAGAAAGCATTGTTCGAATGCCCTTATGATCTGTTAAAGAAAGAAAATTATCACAGTAAATAAACCAAACATCACATCCCTCTAATAATAAAAATAAATCGACTTATAGAAAATGGCACCGAAAGCACATTGAAAACATGCACTACTAAAAATGACATTTAAAACTAATACTCTGCAACGTTATGTGCTAATTACAGAGATAGAAATGCATAGGCTGGTTGATAATGGTGTAGATTTTTTAAATAAAATAAAGTAAGAATAGGCTATACATTGGAGCATAAAGCAATAGAAAGCGTCCTAGTGGAGTTAGTTGACAATACAAAAAAATACACTAAAAGTTGACAAACCGTTACTTGGAACAACAGATGAGCCTATTCAAAGAGCAAGGTAAGAAGTGGAGAGATGCTGATATCCTTTGTCGATTTCAAAGATGTTCTCTTGGTAACTTCGAAAGTCTTTATACAGGCTTACTGAAGTGGGTGTGTATGTGAATGTTTGACGTGTTCGTTAGCACCCACCAGACCTCTATCACAATGTTTGACCTTCTCAAACCCTCCAGTCCAGTGAACTGCCATTGATACTGGCAGGGGGATGTATGAGGATGGGGCGAGCGCGATAGGCCCAGAGCCATGTTCAAGGGACACATACATATGTCGATTGCAGGGACGGGATCTTCAAAGGGGAATCTGCAGAAACCGGATCTACGATGGACAATGGTCACAATTCAGAAGATGCATTTGAGGTATACATGGTGTTCGGCACCTTGAGCCTTCCCATCCACCCAGCCCCCTTGCGAGCGCACGGTCACAGTTGTGAACTGCCATTGATACTTGAGGGGGGGGGGGATGAGGATGAGGTGAGCGCGATAGGCCCGGAGCAATATTCAAGGGACAGATAAATATGTTGATTGCAGGGACAGGGTTTTCAAAGGGGAGTCTGCAGACACCAGGTCTGCTCTGGCCATGGACAATGGTCGCAGTGTGGAAGATGCCTTCGAGGTATACATGGTATTCGGCACCTTGAGCCTTCCCATCCACCCAGCCCCCTTGCGAGCGAACAGTCACAGGTGCAAACTGCCACTGATACTGGAGGGGGAGCTGAATGAGGATAAGGCGAGCGCGATAGGCAAATACACGTGTTATTGCATACAAATATCTTAAGATACTCTTATATGTTCTGACATGTAGTGGACTTACAAATAATTTCACACAACTGTTCAGCTTGAATTATTTTTGTATTTAGTTGGGTAAGGTACATATCAATGCCTCTCCAAATTATACTGCTGCGTTGGAGGTACTGGCTTCATAAATCCACTGTATTGTTTGCTCTCACTGGGTAATTCATCATGAATGGCTCGAACCACACAGGCATGTATTACTCTTCGGAATGCGCAATCCCAGTCTTACATGAATCCACCATGTAAACGTGCGATATGCCACAAGCCTGTACCACCTGTATAAGAGATACAGACATAGTTTACTATAATGAACCAAATAATTGCATTTATTTTTATTTACACTACCTTGTAAATACAGCATTGTTTTGATTTAAAAGTACCTTTTCATACAACGGATTGACAGTACTTGTGATTTCACGTACAGATCAGTTAGAAATGTGAACGCACATTAAAGAAAAAAATGTTTGGGATATACGTAAAAGTGAAAAACACATCATTGTGTGGACGAAAAATCTAAAGTGGAATATATTGGCTTCAGTTTACAATTAGTAAATGATTCAATTTACAGAAACATTCTCACGTCAGTGATCCATCGAACTTATATTGATTTGGGTGAACAACATATTATGTTACCCGTCTCTATTGTCAAACAAATAACATATATTCATTACTCGAACGTATTCGTTACTTGGATTATGAGGGCGAACTGTTGCTCGAAGTTTGTGCATAAGGATCATCATCGTTCGCAGCATGGATCTTGTAAGGCAGGCGGTCCTAAAGTCATGCAGCCGGGAACGCATAGCGGCGGTGTGTCTCCTTCGGCAATGTAGGCCATGCAGCCAGAGTTTTTTCTGCAGTAGCAGTTCTCCACCAGTGTAGGCAAAAGCTCACAACAATGGCAGGTACAAAAGTTGGAAACATGTTCCATGCGACTGGGTGCAGGCTCTGGCGGTTGATCCTCATGACTTTCATCTGATTCCACATCGTCTCGACTTTTTTCTCTTTGAAGGCTCTCCCCTTCTGAGTATTCGAGGGCTCGTACATGCAGGGCTGAATTTCTGCCATAGTTCCTGAATAGTGAAGAAGCACAGAATCAACAGAGAGGCAAATAGAAACCTCTTTGTTTGTGTAAAGCAAACAAAAGAGGTTTCCCATTACCATTGAATATTAAAGAAAGACAAGCAAAGAAACAGCCAATTTCACTAAAGCACATTGTAAAAAGACAAGATGAATAGTCTCAAACTGTAACAATTCCCATGGACAAAAGTTTAAATATGGTTTGGTTAAGACTTCTGTACATAATATAAGAAATGAAAAGCAACTACTGGGATAATTGATGTTTGGTTGTGTTAGTACCTGTTATCAGTGTGTCATACTTGGCAGAGAGCTGAACAGAGCAGAAACAAGCCAGGGAAGCTGGAAATGAAATATACTGACACGATTGAAAGAGAAACTCCAACGTTGTGTGCTCAGAAAGGGTTTAGTTTACACTTTGAGAAACAAGGCGTCTTGGCATTTCCATAGAGACACGTCAGTAGCTGCGCACAGACGACGTTAGCATGAAGCGTGCATTGGTGTTGTGAAATGTGGCGTGAGCGTCTAGTAATGTCAGCGTTTGGGGGCGGGTGATCCTAATCAGTGCTGCAAGGATACGAATAGCACAAGATGGTGGTACCCGAGCCGTCGTTTTTGCATTTGTTAAAGTGCGGAAAACTTGGGTAAGTTGACTTGGACATTTTTTTTAAAGAAAAGTCAATGTATGCTCTGAAATACATGCCCGATCCATTGGGCCAGTAACATTTCTGACCAAACTACCCCTTTAACAAGGGCACGGTGGACAGCTCGGTCACACTTTGGGGGGGGATACAAAATGGTGCTTCGGGGGGGGGGGGTGATTTCACTAATAACAGCAAAAAAAGAAATCTCAGAAGCAAGTAATAATAAATGCAGACAATGCTTTGGTAGCCGCTGGGGAGGAATTCCTAGCACTGGGTTACCAGCATCACATGATGATCTTAGGACTCAGGAATCACTTAGGAACTCATCCTTTGATAATGCCAGGCAGGCACATTGGGCCAAACAGAGTCAGATTCACGCCTCTGGTGATAAGGCGGGGAAAATGCTCGCCTGGTTGGAGAGAGACAGGACGAAGGGAGCAGGCATGTTAGGGAAATAATAGACTGCGGGGGCAAGAACGTTACTGAAGATACAGGGATTGCATAGGCATTTGCTGCTTACTACGAGGAACTCTACCATGCCCTGGAAGTCTCGGTGGTGCCCACAAAGCAGATTACCCTGCAAGATAGTACTCTTCCCCTTCTGTAACGCCAACAAAAACTAGAACTGGAGGTAGAGTTAAGCAAGGAGGAAATATCCAGCGCCATCTCCCACCTCCAATCTGGGAAAATACTGGGCCCGTAAAGATTTCCAATAAAGACATGCGCTCACGACTACTCCGATGTACAAGTTATTCCATCAGAGCAAAGAATGCAGGATTTTGCCTTTGGACATTCAGAGAGCCTGTATAGTGGTCCTCGCCAAACCGCCACCCAAACCCTGTTCCTCATACAGGCCTAGCTCCCTTATAAACGGGTAGGTCAAGATTCTGGCCAAGGCACTCGCTAACCTCCTGATCAAAGTAATATCATCCCAGATTCACCCATATCTCCGACGGCTACAATTATCATTAAATCCTGCCTAAACAATTCAGGACCCACTTGCCCTTCTGTCCATAGACTTTGAAAAAGCCTTCGGTTATGTGGGACAGCCTGTGGGAAGTCATGGAGCGTATAGGTTTTGGGTAGAATTTACTCAGCTGTGTCTGTTTACTTTCTAACGCACCGATTGCAATAGTTCGATGGGACATCCTCTAGATCTTTTTGTTTTTTTGTCTGGGCTGCGGGACCAGGCAGGTTTGCCCTCTTCCTCCCTTGTTTACGTTGCCATAGAACCTTTAGCTATCCAACTAAGAACAGATCCAAACTTCCAAACTGGTCTGGATTTCCGATGGCCGACAGGATAGGAAGACAGAGTCTCTCTATACGCTGACAACCTCCTGATATACATGGAGACCCGCTGTTCTCCTGTCCAACATTGACCAATATCTTCCGTGATTACAAGGCTTTCAGTGGACTTAAAGTGAACTGGCATAATTTGGTCCATTATATCCTAATTTCATCAATTACTCCTTAATTTTGCTCGTGTTTGTTCTTTTGTTTACTCTTTTACACCTTAGGGTATCTACATTTCAACCTTTATGGTCCAAATATGTGACTATAGTCTTTACCATTCAATTGTCCATTTAAAAAAATATTTTCCTCTTGACTTACTAATCTTTAAACTGTGGGTTGAAAGGGGTGGGTTGAAAAATTGGTATCTATGTGATCACTGCGCCGCCCATAACTGCGACTGCCGAAATACCGACGCCAGTTACGGCGCGGCGCAGTGATCATATAGATTATATATAGATATAGGCCTGATTTTTCCCTTCCTACTCCCCACCCCCACATCCCAATTTACCGTTCATGGCAGCACACACAGCACACTTCTGTATGTGCCGCCTGCACCCTGCTATCCCTGCGGCGTCAGCTCCTCCCACTAACGTGGGTTAGAACTGACGCCGCAGGGTGCTTTTCTTTTTTTTTTCTTTAGTGTCCCCCACTTACCAAAATTACCAGTCACAGTAACTGCAGGGGCGCACAAATGAGGGCGACATTTTTGTACGATTCCAAAAATTGTATTTTGGTGTTGAACTCTGCTGTTTCATTTATATTCTTTCGATCAAATGCACCACACAGTACATCAAGTGTTTCCTGCATTTACTTTTGCTCCCAGTCTCATGCAAGATGTACCCAATCATGTTATGTTGTGTTTAGGCTTTATTTTGTTTAAAACACGTTAAAAAGGGGTCATTAAAAAAAGAGAGGGTGAAAGTGCAAAGTGGTTAGTGGCAGTTAAATGGGGAGTTGAAAGCAGGGTTGAAATCAAGAAAGGCCTGTTTGTTGGGGGAGTCATAGGTTAGGGAGAGAGATAGAAGTGAGGATCTTACTTCAGGTAGGTAGAGAGCCAGAGAGTGTGGTTTGAATTTGTATTCAGTAAGTGGAGAGGGAGGATAGGGGGGAAGAGTGAGAAAGGGGTACAAAGACACTCAAATGCATGTGGGAGTGGTCAGACAGGGGGGGGCAACAAAGAACATCAAAGGATGAAAGGAAGATGAGATCCAGAGAGCTACATTGAATGTGTGTTAATTTGTTGTGCAGTGTGAATCCAGAGCAAGCGGGGGGCTGAGTGGGTATAAACTCAAAATGAAGGGTCTAGGTTAGGTACAGGGGAGCTGAGGTGGTCTGAAGGCCTGTAGATTGGAATAGTGGGATAGGACGAGGGAAATTAATTGCATTGTTTGAAGGACGAGTGGGGAACATTTTGTAGTAGGACAAGGTGGATGGGCTAGCCTTGCTGATCATTAGGCCAAAGCCTGCACCTCTTTTAGCCGATCATGGAGAGTGGGAGAAAGTGGCAAACTCCATGTGGGGGGCTGTGAGCGTGTATGTCATGGTGGGATATCCATGTAACATGGCACCTATAGAGTTTAGTGTAGTAGAAGTCAACGTAGACTGTAATGAAATTAGGTTTATGCAGGGTGATTGGATATTACAGTTTCAAGTGATAAAGTGGTGGGGGCAAGAAGAGCAAGGACACATATCATAGGATGACAGTGGATCAAAAAGTAAGCAAAGACTGGAAATGTGGTTCAGAATCTCTTTGTTCAGGAATCTGCACAGGATGGGTCAAAATAATGAGAATGAAAACCAACTCAAACTCCGGGATCAACCCCTGACCGATGTAGTCTCTTGTGCCCTGCCTTATTTGTATTTTATTTGAGGGGTTCAAGTCATTATCAATTGCAGGATTCTGGGGTTCAAACCCCTTACTCCTTTGCAGTGTCTGTTTTGGGTTTGCTTGGTGCCCAAAGCTACCTCCTCTTTGATGTCTGTTGTGGGTTTGCAGTATTCCACAACACCACTTGTTATCTCATCCTCTCTATTCCCAGGCTCTTGGAGGAGGACTGCAACTAACAGTAGTGAGAGTCACAAAGGAGTGCACCATGTCTACCTGGATCTTAATCAGGGACTTATGCCATGGATTCTGATGTTGCACTAAGCTCCCTACCAGATACTCATTCCTTCTCCCACCTCTAATGCTTGCCGTGGCCCAAATGGTCCTCCTTATGTCTACCTGTTCTGTCTCTCTCCACCAGGAGGCTGGCATAAAAAGTCAGTTGTGCAGCTGTGGGCTCCCTGAGACCAGCCCTGCACCTCCTAGAGTGGTTTAAACTGGCCTAGCCTGGTTTTCTGCTTCAAACAAGCCCATTGCACAAGTGAACCTGCGCGTTTGGCATTTTTCTGGGCCAGTCATAGTAAGCTGCCTACAAAAACCATTGTGCTCTTGTCTGGTATGTGATTACAGTGCTGACTCATTTCTTTACTTATTTATTGTGCATTTGTGAGGCGCTTATACATGAAGTAAATTGTGTTTCAAAGAGCCAACAGGGCTACAGGGAGGGAACATGGGAATTAAACAAATATAACAATAAAAGATAGAGGCGGACCTACTAGGCCTTGTGAGTATTCAGAACGTGAAAGTTGAAAGTGCAGAGAGAGGGAGGGAAGAGGTAGTGAGGGGCGGGATGGGGGGTAAGTGCTAGGTGTATCAAGAGGGAAGTGCTAGGGAGTGAGCAGCTGTAAGTCCTTTAGTGAAGTGGTCAGCCGTCAATAAATATGTTAATGCAGGCCTATGGTGGCCTAGGCCAGTGGGTGCCAAGTGCTGGGAGGGGCGAAGGCTGTATACGATTGGGTGTGGGAGGCCAGGACCCAGGAGGACAGATAAGGGCCCTGGTCACTAATCTCAGCAACTGGGAGGAGGTGAAAAGGAGAGTCTTGAAGAGCTTCCAGGAATTAGGCCTGAACTAACATGTTTATCTATGGGAGAAGCTGTGGATTTCTCTGATTCTTACCTGAATTGCTTGCCATGAAAATGGGCTTCTGCTTCTGTGGACCAGGTTTGTCCATATTGACTGAAGCCAAGGTTTGGAAGCGCAATAGGATAGTAGCAGCCAACGGTGCAAAGTGATAGACTAGCAACTACAAAAATGTAATAATTGACGATCATTAATGGGCACAGATTTAACAATAGGCCTGTTGCGCCCAGCAGTGCCCACAAATAACTGCGAGTGTGTGTGTTCTTACAAATGGTATATTGAGAGCTAGATGATTGAGTCAGATATAGCAGTCAAGAGGTCCGATTATTAGGATGGATGTGGTGGTCTTTCTGTGGTAGAGGGAGATTCAGGAGAATAGGGGAGATTCTTTGCTAACTGTCCTTGATAATGTGGACATCCAACGGAGAGCTAAGAAAAGGGGCGCATGGCCGGTGCCACATAAGCAGTTTATGGGCTTTTCCATGAACAGGCCCCACCAGGGCTTTTCCATGAACAGGCCCTACCAGGCATGGCAGACTGAGACCCACTTGGATCTTCAGTGGGCTTACAATGTTCAATGTGGCCTCTTCTTCAAAACACAGAAAGCATCTGAAGCACTCTAGTGTACTAAAACCCCAACCAACGGGTACCAGTCACATTGGTGGATTATGGCCAATCCAGCAGACTTGAGTTTGGCTGGCATGGCAGTCGTCTTTGATGTTTTGGGAATTTCTGAAGTGTGGCACTAGGAAATTATGCTTCATTTGTGGGGTAAATGCAGAGATCAATTCTGTGGCTATGGAAAGTGACCTCTAGAGATGGTGTATGTTTCTCTGTACTGCAAATCTGCGATGTGACCTATGCTGGGGCAGTGGCATTTCTCTGTACCAAGGCCTTGAAGAGGATGGTGACATGCCTGTATTGGGCAGTAGGAGACAAGGCCTCATTGGTGCAGATGACATGTTTTCCCTACATGGGTGTTAGGAGCTGACCGTTCATGGTTGTAGTTGCATTTCTATGTTGTGTGGTCCAGTGATATGACATTTCTCTGTGGTGTAGCCTAGGAGCCGACTTATGGGATCAATTGGCCTTTTCTGTAACAGGGCCCAGCGAGGTAACATGTGATGGGGTACCAATATTTCCTTTGGTATTAACTCTCCTGTCCTTTCATTTTTCGTAGGTGCTATTTAACACCCTAATCCCGGATCATGCTGCAGATGCCTTCTTCCCACCACGCTTTTGTGAGCCAGGCCTCTGGGATCAGTTTGTGGAGGGGCTGCTGGGCGGCCTTACTCACTGGGATGCAGAACATTTCCTGTTCATTGCAGAGCATGGCTACCTGTTCGAACACAGCTTTGCTTTCTTTCCCCTCTTCCCACTGAGCGTAATTGCCATGGCTAAGCTTACGCTATGGCCCATGCAGGCTTTTCTCTGTCTGCGCAGTCGCCTGGTCCTTGCAGCAGTGCTTCTGAACTGCCTGTTTTCCACACTAGCTGCAGGTGCACTTTATCGATTGGGATGCGTGGTGCTCCAGTGTCGTCGAATGGCCTTCATCTCAGCCTTGCTCTTCTGTCTTACACCTGCCAACGTCTTCATGGTTGCTGGCTACTCCGAAAGCTTCTTCGCCTTCCTTGCCTTTGGTGCCATGTTGAAGCTGGAGAAAGGACAGAATTGGATCAGCTGCTTGCTTTTTTCCCTGGGCACAGGGGTACGCTCCAATGGAGTCATCAATGCCGGGTTCATCATTCATGCGCATTGCAGCCGTCTCTTCCGTTCACTCTGTATGGGCATTCGGTCCTCTTGGCAGCTACCTCTACTTTTGAAGATGCTGTGCAAGGCATCTATATCAATGTTGCTCTCAAGCTCGATTATCATAATGCCCTTTGTCCTTTTTCAGTACTATGCATACCTGACCTTCTGTCACCCCAAAACCAG
The DNA here is from genome assembly GCF_040938575.1 of Ambystoma mexicanum. Classification (NCBI taxonomy): domain Eukaryota; kingdom Metazoa; phylum Chordata; class Amphibia; order Caudata; family Ambystomatidae; genus Ambystoma; species Ambystoma mexicanum. Next base: position 211,233,961 of record NC_090934.1, read on the forward strand.
CCCCGAACAAGTTGTTTCGAAGACACTCTTTCAGCTGTCTGTAGATAAGGGATACCGCATGGTAGATATGAATGGGACTCCACCAGTATGGTGTTCATACCAGTACCCCATGGTCTATTCCTATATCCAAGATGTTTACTGGAACGTGGGGTTCCTGCGTTACTTTGATACCAAGCAAATCCCTAACTTCCTGCTGGCAACACCGGTTATTGTTCTGAGTGTGTGTGCAGCATGGACGTACGTGGCTGCAAATCCTTGGTACTGCGCAAGGCTTGGGCTCCTGAGGAAGGGTTTGGAAGCCAAGGTCTCGGAGAAGTCCATTGCAGGGTTTTGTGGCCACAGACCTTTTGTGTACATTGTTCACAACTCTGCATTGCTGCTCTTCGGCCTCCTGTACATGCATGTGCAGGTAAGTGGTTTGGTGGACCAGGAAAATTGAGATGTCTGTTGGGCAAACAATTTACACCAAAGTCCCATATGTAGTAACTTGTGAACTGCAGACCTTTCTTGGTGTAGTGCAGTGCAATTGTATTCTCTATGCATTATAACCATAAACTGGCTCCAGTATGTACAAACCTTTGTTGGTGACGCAAGGACATTTTGCTCTTCTTGCACTTCTTTTGTATTTTTTGCCTCTTCTGTGTATTTATGGATGCTGTTGAGTCGGTTTATGTTGTATGAAGTAACTATTTGCTTTCTCTATGTAATATTTTAGTCATTGGTGAGTCATGATTACCCTGTACCTGTAAAATATCAACTTTTGGAGGAACATGCTTGTTGGGTGCTGAGGTTCGTGTAACTATATGTTAGAATGCTGTGACCAGAAAATAGTGTGATATGGGACAGGTAATGTGTGTATAGTAGTGCTAAAGTAAGAGTTGAGATCTTTAGTGCATACATAAAGTTTGGGTGCGTGAGGGGCTTGAGATGCACTCTGGCAATCTTAAGTATATTGTGGGCAAGGTTTGAGACAATGTTTGTTTTGTTTATTTATTTGTTAATGCGCGCCAAACCCATGGGTAGCTGGGCGCAACAGTTTACATGAAGACTTAAGCTTGTTACAGTATTTGGCATGAGTATATACAACACAGTGGCAAAAAAGAGCAAATATATGTGAGACTATATACAAGCATATGCATATAAAACACAACGGCAAAAAAGCAAATATATACAAGAATATATACAAACATATACCCAGAAGCAGAACAAGTCTAGGGGTGTTCAGGCAATGGGTAGGTTGTGGCTAGGTAGGAAGCTAGGTGTAAGTTATGTGTCATTGGCGCACAGCCAATTGATTATCTTGTGCCTGAATTTTGGGTATGGTTGTTCCGTTCTGAGGTCAAGTGGTAATTTGTTCCAGCAGTGAGCAGCTTTGACAGGAAAGCTAGTTCCTCCCGCGGTGGAACGTTTAAACCTTGGAATCTCTAGTTTGGAGGTGTTAGCAGATTTCGTGGGTCGTGTGGAGATTTTCCTGTTGATCTTTTCCATTAGATACGGGGGGCAAGGTTGTTTAGACATTTAGATGTGAGGGATACTGTTTTAAGTAGGATTCTGTCCGTTATTTTTAACCAGTTAACCTCTTTCCTGAAATTAGTGATGTGCTCTCTGAAGGGGATATTTAGTGCTGCTCTTAGGGCATTGTTCTGTAGTCTTTGATGTTTATCAATGATATATTTATTGGTTCCAGAGTACAGGGCATTGCAGTAATCTAACCTAGACATGATAAGGGCGTTAGCTAGTGCAATGCAGCTGGCATTGGAGAGGTAGGGGCTAGGTGCACGGATGAGTTTGCAGGTGTAGGTAGTGGAAGAGGCGAGGGAGTTGACCTGCTTCTTGAGAGTAAGGGAGGAGTCCAGATAGACTCCAAGGGTTTTAACCACAGACATCACCTTGGTTGTTATCAATGCTGAAGGATGGGTAGTTTGGGCATAGTTTTTGGATGTTGGCTTCAGACCCTAAGATTAGTAGTTCTGTTTTATCGTCATTCAGGCAGAGGGCGTGTGCGGCCATCCATGCCTGAATGAGAGTGTATATCTTGTTTACCAAGGCTGAGTCTGTCTCGTAGTCGCCCAAAAGGGGTATGAGGATCTGGGTGTCATCTGCGTAGTTCATGTAGATGACACCCAATCTGTCCAACTTGTCAAACAAAGGCTTGGTGAAGATATTGTACATGGTGGGGGAGACACAGGATCCTTGTGGGACACCGCAGGTTATTTTGATAGGGTCAGCTGAGTTGGTGGTGGAGAAGACTCGAATGGTGCGATTTGCTAAGAAGGATTGGACCCCGGCTATAGCATCTCCGGTGAAGTTGGCGGCAGATTCAAGGTGGTTGCATAAGACTGCATGGTCCACCAAGTCAAACGCAGCCGACAAGTCCAGTAGGAGGAGCAAGGCTTTTTCCCCGTTATCCTTAAGTTCCTCAATTTGTGTCTTGAGGTCTAGCAGAGCTGTTTCCGTGCCATGGAGTGGGCGGAAACCAGATTGCCGTGAGCCAAGCAGGTGGTTAGCCTCCAGGTACTCCTGGATTTGTATGTAGGCAGCTCTGTCTAGGATTTCTAGTAGAAAAGGCACTGTGGTGATTGGTCTGTAGTTGGTGGGGTCCAGAGTTTGTTTTTACAATAATGGGACAACCCATGATTCTTTGAGGTTGGTGGGTACTGTGTTGGATTTAAAGGAAGAGTTTATGAGCTTGGAGATGAAGGGAGCTAGATCCCTAGCTGCGTCCTTTATTAATTGTGCTGGGCAGGAGTCGCCCTTACAGTTTGAGGGTTTGAGGGAGAGTATTCTTTTTTCTGTGTCAATTATGGAGATAGATTAGAATCTAAATGGAGCAGTGGTCTTATTCTCCTGGGATTGGGGTATTTATTGGCCCAGAGGTGGAAGTGTGGCCTTTTTTTTAGCAATTTTACATTGAAGCAAGGAGATTTTGTTAGCAAGGGCGTTTTGTATGTTTGTGCACCAATCTTTGTTTTTGGGGGCATTGTCTATTGGTTGAATAGGGGATTCCAGCTCGCGGAGGATGGTGAAGAGCTCTTTAGTATTAGAGTTGGCTTTTGCGATCCTGTCATTAAAGGTGTTCTTCTTGGTTTTGATAATTTCTTTTTTGTAGGATTTGGAAAATTTGGTTAGGTTGTTTTAGTTGTATTCAGTGGGAGAGTGGCGCCAGATGGATTGGAGCTTTCTTTTTTGTAGTCTTAGTGATTTGAGGTGGGGCGTAAACCAGGTGTTTAAGTGGGCTTCCTGTTTAGCTTTACGTAGTTTGGCTGGAGCAACTGCGTCTAATGCTTTGGTCATAGCATCATTGAAAGTATTTACCAGGGTGTCCGGGTTGTTACTTTCCAATCCAGATATGGCTGGAAGGAGGAGAGGGATAATGTTTTCAGCAGACATGTCCTTCCTACTTCTGGTCGGGAGAGGGGGAACCATGTTGATTTTGGGGCTAAGGAGATCCAGAGTGGCGGAGAAGGTTATTAGATAATGATCTGTCCATGTTTGTGAAACAATATCAGTGAAACTGATGTTGCAGTTCAGTTCCGATACCCAATCGAGGGTCCTTCCTTTGATGTGGGTGGGGGAGAGGACTTTTTGATCAAGGCCGTGGTCCTTGAGCAGGGCTGCAACTAACTCTGCGTGTTTATTGTCAGTTTTATTAAAGCCGAGGTTAAAGTCTCCCAGTAGTAGGGTTTGGGAGTGGTCTTTAGTGTTATTGGCTATAAGGCTAGTTAAATAGTCTTCAAAGGTGCCTAGAGGCCCTGGGGCTCTATATATTAAATGGATTGAGAGCGTGCGGTTGTTAGAGAGGGGCATTTTGGCTGTAAGTACTTCACAGGATGAGTAGGATATTGATGTGGCAAGTCTGATGGGATGGGTAGATTTGCAGATGATGGCTGGTCCGCCGCCTCTGGCATTAGGGCTGTCGGCTCTGAGAGTTTGGTATTTATCGGGCACTGCTAGCAATAGTGTTGGTCCTGCAGCCTCGAGAAGCCAGGTCTCAGTTATGGCCAATAGGTCCAAGTTGTCATTATTTAGGATGTCCGCAATTTCTGTGGCATGGGCCACCACTGATCTCGCATTGATGAGAGATCCTAGTAGTGTTAGAGAGCTATTAGGTTTGCTGGTTTGACAGGTTTTAAGTCATAGGGTGTCCAAAGTTGTGCAAGTTATAGTAGGGGTTTGATCACCGGTGTGATTGGATTGTTTAGGTAAGCGGTGCAGGTTTTTTGGTTGGATAGTAGTAGTACGTCTGTTGGCGTTGTTCTGGTGGTTTCCTACTGGTTCATAGATGCTAGGTAGTCTGGACCTGAGTCTCAAGTTTCTGTCCTTGGGAGGGCTGGTTTTGAGAGTGAAGGCCATTATACTGGATATAGCGGTGAATAGTATTCAGGTCAATGTGGCTTTTGTGAGGCAAGTGGGGGACATTTTCTTAACTATGCCAGAAGCATACTGTGAGCTGGCGTCTAGATATTAAGTTTAGCCGTAGATACTTCAGTGATATGCCTGAATCTTTAATGTCTGGGAGGTATAGTGAACATACATTTAGTACCTTTACATTGTAGAGATGCAATGAGAACATTCAAGCAAACTGACATCTAGATTCGACTTTAGCACAAAGACCTAAAACACTAGTGTCTGGAAAGCAGCAATTAGTACATTTTAGTGCATTTAAGTTGTGGAGATGCAATGAGGATATTCAAGCAACTGACATCTAGATTCGACTTATGGCATGATAAGGCATTTGTAACGCGCCTATACACAAGTGTTTCAAGGCGCGAAGTACAAAGACCTAAAACACTAGTGATGATTAGACAATGATGCTAAGTGGGCTGCCCAAACATCTGAGATATCCGTCCTTAGCGTATGTGTTGATTATGTGGAGAAAAAGTGTGATGGGTAGCTAAAAGTAAATGGAAAAAGGCTGGGTAAGGAAGTGGGGGAATATCAGCAGATATGTAAGTAGTTTAAGAGTTGCATAAATATTGGACGATGCATGCAGGTAGATGGTGAGCAGTTGTTCTGCCAATCCAGAGGCATTAAATCAGGTACAGCATATGCATGTAAAATGCTATGGTGACTATTGCTCTTACAATTAGGAATGCTATACGAGGATTGCTGTAAATGATCAATGTTAGAGCATAGTAAGGTGCATGCATGTCGGATTTAATGACATTCAATTATTTCCCAATAATCAGAGATGTCACCTCAGTTAATGTGCATAAGCGAGTCAATAATAGGTAGAGATAAAAGATGGAGGGACAAAAACGTGCATCCAAAAGATGTTTTGGGTTAAAATGGCTCTTACTGATTTGGAGGAACATATCTAGCCTGGGGGGGAAGGAATGTGGCTGAAGTGTGGTTCCATGGTAGTCTGCTGTCTGCCATGTATTGCATCCATAGTTAAATGTATGTCCCTATAAGGGAGCAATGAAGGAAGAAAACAGAAAAGGTTTGGAGGCTAGGATGTTTCATTGCTTGGATCTAACTTCCCCCTCCCCACCCATACATCACCCCCCCCCTTGTTTTGCTGAGAGTCCTTGTAATGCTGTACGGGAGGAGTGCAGGGTCAGAGAGAGATCTCCCTCTGGTCAATCTCATTAGAATCATAGTGCACCTTAGTCAGTGCCCATCGGAGGAGTCCTCCTTTGTCACGGTCCTTCTCCTCCTTTGTTATGGTCCTCCTCCCTCGTTAAAGCCCAATTTTTCATCAAAATCCTTGGTTGCAGTCCTTCTCCTTTGTTAGTCTTTGTCCTTGGTTTGTCCATCTACTTCAGCACAGATCCTCTCTATTAGTCTTTCTGTCTCAGTGCCCTCCCCCCCCCCATCGCTGTTGTCCCTATCCTCCCCTCCCCATCCAATCGCTGTCTTCCTGCATCCCCCCACGTCGGTCATAAGAGTATAAAGTGGAACTACAAAGTCTCAACAGTTTTTATTACCACATTCCCGGGTCCAGTCCCTTGGTACCTTGCCACTCTTAGCAGGCCTCTGAGTTAGCCTATAGCCTAATCCAATATGCAGCTGGTAAGAGGCTGATATAATCAGCTACAGGACACACTATATTCTCTAGGTGGAGGGGTCTGCTCAGCGTTCCCTATGACAATGTAAAGAGATTTCTAATGGAGGAGTATTCAGTGATAGTTGCTGCAGCACATGGTACATAGCCCCAGGCTTTAGCACCGTATATGGACACGAGGACAGATTGCCTTTGACAGACATAAAGGGTCTTTGCAGGAAGATTCCCTCTCACAAAAACTTCCAGTTAATCCTCAGGCCTCACCGGCAGATTGCCATCATTTATTTCCATTCATTTCCACCTGCGGTTCACATCCTGTTTTATTATGAAAGCAGACTCCTAAGTAGTCAAAGTTGCATACTACTTACAAACATCTGCCATTAACAGCGGACTCCCCCTGGCATATTTAACTGGGCCCATCACCATTGGCTTTGTTTTACTCTGGTTAATGACCAGCTTTTTCTGACTGCATTAATTACAAAAGGCACCCAGTAGTTTATGCATTACAATTTCCCTGCAAGTGAGTAGCATAGCCACATCCACGAATAGCAGAACATCCTGGATTCCCTCACCGGGCACATTCCGTTGCCTGCCCAACTCAGAGGCTCACCTAAATAAATCTGACGTAGACTAAATCTAGCAGCAAGCCTGCACACAACCCTGTCTGCACCAATCCCAACCCTGTCAGTTCTTCGTTCGGGCTCTATCTAACTCTTGACATGTTACCATCGTGAAGCATCTCTAGTATTTCAATGTACCCTTCCCTTCTAAGTGACTCCCACAATAACTCCCGATACACAGTCGAAAGCTGCACCTCTTCTCTTTTCCTTCATCTCACTTTGTGGTATCGGTCTTAATAGAAATAGTGCAAGAAAACCCTAGTCAAGAATTAAAGGGTGATTGATGAGTTTAAGGGGTCTGGATGTTGAAATCAGAAAAAGTTAATGTATGAGAATGTTACTGTTATGCTGAAATTATGCTCCCAACAAGGATTGGCAAAGTCAGTTGTTTTGCCTTTTGCAGTTGCTCATTGCATTTTACATTAATAGGCACATATTTGCAGTGGCCATATAAAGGACAAGCAAAGCTCAACCAACATGCAAGCTGTAGAGTGGGTCATTGCAGGACTATTGTTAGGAGACGTTTCAGAGTATGCGGGCTGATTAAACACTTTCACGTTTTAAAATCATCCGCTGAGGCACACAGCGTGCAGGTAATACCCCACTCTAATCCAGCATATGATTGCGGGTTTAAATTCTACATTTACTTGGGGCCTAGCTTGCTTAGAGGGTTTCACACATGCTTGGAACTTAAGCTCTGTTGTCAGACAAGAACTGAGTAGAGTAACTTCTTGTTTCAGTTGTCCAAGAGTTAAATGGTAAGGCCTGAATTGTACTCCGCTGTTAACAGGCATATGGCCTATATGCTATCGAAATTTTCCTTACAGCAGTTAGGACTATGGATGAGTACATGAATGTTGATGCCCTTTTTGTACAAACCTGACTGATAAGAAGGTGTTGGATATTTGTACTGCACAATATTCAGCATGTCTGTATTTTGTTTTCATTGTGGAAGAGTCCTCATTTTTCAACCTGTGGTAAATAGATTGTTAAGGGATACACTTAGGTTGTACATCGTTTACAGCATCTGTAACTGGGACTTAAGTGTGTTGTGACATTGATGATGTCAAGCTGGATCATAGAGAGATCACTAACATTGTATGGGCCTTTGTAGCAGGCTGTATTACCTGCACGCTGTGTGCCTCAGTTGCCGATTTTAAAATGCTAAAGTGTATAATCAGCCCGCATCCTCTGAAACGTTTCCTAACAATAGTAATGTAATGACCCACTCTACAGCTTGCATGTTCGTTGAGCTTTGCATGTCCTTTATATGGCCATTGCAAAAATGTGCCTATTAATTAAAATGCAATGAGCAACTGCAAAAGGCAAAACTGAATTTGCCAATGCTTTTTGGAGCATGTTTTTTTTCCATCCTCCCTCCCTGGCTTACCTCACTTGTTTTAGGAGCACTGGCCAACCCTTAAATTAGGGGTCTACAACCTTTGGCTCTCCAGATGTCTTGGACTAGAACTCCCATCATTCTTTCCCAGCATGGGCAATGGCGAAGGATCATGGGAGTGATGGTGCAAAAGATCTGGAGAGTCAAAGGTTGCAGCCCTCTGCCCTATGGGTACAAGTGTAGGGGGGCATTGGTCTGCTGTTTAAATCCTTTTTGGACAGCCGTACTACCTTCCTTATAGCGAGCATTGAAGGGATGCAATGTTTCCACATGCAACATTGACGGGCTGGTGTCAGTGTTAACTCTCTTAATGATTTTTGGGGGCACTATCTGCCCCCATATTTTGTTTCAATTCAGTTGGCCATTTTATTACTCTGGTTGTCCAAAACAGCTAAGCCTTGTTTTCTAAGACCAGCTATGTCTTGTTCTTGTTGTCCTTCTTCAGCCAATGTCAGAAAGGCGAATATATGGTCATGCATTCTTTCAGTCTTCTTTCAGCAAGCCTGGAGAATTGCCTGTGTGGGAGTGAACTGGGTGGAACTGGTAGAGGGATGCAGACCTCCCTAATAAAGAAATAAAGACATTCCTCTTCAACCTGAACCCAGGCTGAAATTAATAAGCTCCCCCTGCTGTCTCCCCTGCTCTCCCTCCTGCTGGTGTCTGTCTGTTGTTTCTTGTGCGCTCTGAGGCCCACGTGCGTGTGGCACTTTATAAAAATTTAAATAAATAAATACATTAAATAGGAATTCCAGCCAGAGTGAAATCACGGTTGCTGCTTAGAGAGCGATCTGTCCAGGATTGATCAGCCATCTTTCATTTCACTGGTGCAGATTCTTCCATTGGTGGGATGGCGGACACTTCCAGCCCGGGATTTAGGATATTAGAAAATAATCTGGAGCCGAACTTCAGTCAACCACCAGAGCCTAGAATCTAAATAGACCACAGAAGGACAGCAGAGGATTGCTGCTTCAGCCACCATTGGCCAACCCAATCCACCACTCAGATGAAACTTTGCTCTTCAACAGGGAAGACTGGTATCTGGTGTCTCACCATTTAAACTAATGGGCCTAAGTCGTCCTGAATCTTGCTCTGCACTCGTCTTCTGGAGGTCAGATGATGCACTGGGCCTGAATCTGTCTGGCATGATCTGGAGTGGGGACACCTTTATTGCATGGACATAGTATAGCCCTGGGGCTGGAAATTGCACAGAAATTCTTGTTGTGGTATTGAGACATCATCACTTTTCTGCTGCTGCTCTTCGCTGAGGAGAGGAGCCTGCCTGGAGCCTGGGTCCATGATACATCATGCCTACTGACCCCTTTTGTGTTCTCTTCAGCTGCCTCTCCTGTCTGCAATGTTTTCCAGGTACTTTCTTGTTGTGAGGGTTCGAGCAGAGGCCTTTCATTGTTGAAATCATGAGGTCATGCCTGGTAGCATCCCTAAAGGGCTCTAAACCAAAAATTGAAACCGTTGCTTAGCCAGACCCACACCTGATACCGAAAGTGACCCCCTGCACCCACGACCAAGGGACCTGTCCTGCATCAACTAACTGTTGACCCCAGCGGCCCTCACCTGTGGTTGTTACATTTCTTGATGAGAGTTTGAGAGGCCTGGTGGCACACCTGCAAAGATAGGAATTAAGATTGGATAAGCCTAAACTAAAGGCATCTCCTGGGTATCCAGCATTAACCAGTGACAAGGCGCTTTCATTGGGGAACAAGGAGCAAGTACATAGCATTCTGTAAATCGAAACTTTCACATAAGATGCAAACTTCATGGGGGGCGTGGCTAACCGCCATGTGAAGAGGACGTGCTCTGGGTGCGCTCCGTCCGATGCGACCAACATAAGCTGTTTTTCCTACTTAAATGTGAACCCCTGAAGCCTGCACTCCTTCTCATCGAACGCTGCTACCATCCTGCACCCGCTGGCTGTTTTTCCAAGCCCGGAGGCACCCTATGAAGAAAGAGCTGCCGCACGGAAAATCGCCGCCCACCAAAGCCAAAATGGCGGCTCCCTCGCGCTGAGATACGCGGCAGCCCTTACACCAGAGCCGCTACCGGACCGCGGCGCCGCGCTAGCTGAGCTGATCGGATACGGTGCCCACGATCCTGCCTGACCTGGATGCCCGGCCGAGAGAGGAAGCCCTTCAGCCGCGTGCATTGCCTCCAGTGCCGCTGACGGAGTCCCGAGCGGCCTACCCGCCCTGCTCCTCCTCATCAACCCGTGCGGGGCCCGGAGCCCCGATACTGCACCTGACCAACGGAGGGCACACGCGACTTGACACGCGAGCGGAGATCGAAGGGCGGCGCGGCCTGGGTGCTGCACGCAGCCTGCCGAGAGCGGAGCCCCCGGAGTGGTGGCCGGAGAGAAGAACGGAAGGCCCGGGCGTCGTTGAGCCCACGAGGTGAGCCGGGGGAAGACCTGCATTCCCCCACCCCCTTTGCCCACCATACCCTCTGGAACCCAGAGGCGTAACACCCCGAACGGCTCCATCCGCCCCGGGCCCACGCTAGCGTAGACAAGATCCGCCGGGCCCTCCGCCATGTCCACCAAAGGAGCCAGGTCCAAACAGCGCCAAACCACCATAGATACCTTCACTGCTGGGGGCCCCATCGCTTCCGAAACCTCTAGCGGCACAACCTTGGACGCACAACCCGACCTCCCGGGAACGGCCACTGAACCTAGCAATGCCCAAATCCTTGAGGCCATTAAATTGTTCCAGACCACCATGGAGCAAAAAATTGACGCGGTGGCCATAGATCTGGGCCTCCTACGCCAGGACGTCCGCTCCTTAGCCGACAGGACTGACACACTTGAGGCTCAAGTGCGCGAAAATACAGAAACCAAAGTGGAGCTCCTCAGAGATGTTGACGAACTGCGGCAAAGAGTGAAGAACTTGGAGGAAAGGGCCGAAGAGGCAGAAGGGAGGGCACGCCGAAATAACATCCGCCTCCTGGGCCTGCCGGAGGGCATTGAGGGATCCGACCCCACGAACTTCGTGGAGAACCTTATGCTACAGGAGATTGGCGCCGAGAAACTGTCCCAAGGCTTTACGATCGAGAGGGCCCATCGATCCCTCACCAAAAGACCCCCTCCTGGCACCCCACCCAGACCAGTAATAGCGAAGGTTCTTAATTACAGAGACCGGGAGACCATCCTGGCCTACTCGCGGTCGGGCGGCCAGATCCTCAGAGACTCGGCCAAAATATCCATCTACCCCGACTACACCTTCCAGGTCCAACTGAAGAGGGCTCAATTCATACACACCAAAGCTAGATTGAAAGCCGCCGGACTGCGCTACATGCTCCTCTATCCCTCTAGATTGAAAGTAATACGCAACAATAAAGCCCACCTATTCGACACTCCGTCTGAGGCCCGCGACTGGATGGATAGGGAACAGATCCCCGACATAGAGGCGAAGGGGCGACGACCGCGCTGAGCCACACCATGGTCCCCTCCACGCAAGTGCCAGCTTGTCACAGCTGAACAGATCCTTAGCAGCGAGACACCAGAGTCGAACACTCTTCCACCCCCGGAATCTTTTCCTGTTTTTTTTTTTGGGTATACCCATACCCGCCCGTAGGGCACCAGGCGACCAATGCACGGTCTAATGGAGCAGAAACGGGATAGTCATGACGGGGGATACCTCGCTCGACTTGTTATTAGTTTGAGTTGTTTAAAGTTACGGGGGGGAGGGAATATGGGAGTTGGCACGAAGGTTAGGTGCCGGGGAAGGGAAACCACTAGACCACTGACGTCCAGAATACATAACCCGAGGACCACTCAGCCCCTAAGCCAGGAGACACCCAAGCCACTGAGTGGGGGAACAAGAGGCAGCTGCTTCACAGTTATGTACCCTTATCTAAGAGCGCTTAGACCACTGACATCCCCTACATGCTTCTTGCCGCTGACACGGCCCCTACCTGCACCCCCAAAAAGACGCTATACCCCCTATTACCCATGGCTGCCACGATAAAAATCATCACGTGGAACGTCAGGGGCATGAATAGCTATGTGAAACAACGTCGCGTCCACGCATACTTGAAAAGGTGCAAAGCCGGGATTGCCATGCTTCAGGAAACTCATCTCTCTGCTGATAAACTTAAAGCATTGGCCAAAACTTGGCGAGGAACCTTGATAGGATCCTCCTACTCCTCCTATGCAAGGGGAGTCTTGATATGGGTTGACCCAACCACCCCCTTCAGACTAATAAGCACAAAGACTGATGATGAAGGCAGGATGGCACTAGCGTATGGCACCATCGAAGGCAGAGAGGTATGCCTAATTAGCACCTATGCACCCAACCACGACGCTACCGCTTTCTTCCACTCCCTATACCCAAGGCTCAGCCCCTACAGGGACGGCGTCATGATTTGGGGAGGTGACCACAATTGCACCCTAGACCCTCTAAAAGATAGATCTGATGATAAACATACCCGCCCATCCCCCCCGGCCAAGATTCTGTCCAAACTGACTAACCAGCTGTTACTCCGAGACTTGTGGAGAGAACTGCACCCTGATCAGCGAGTTTTTTCCTTTTACTCCCCTCCCCATGCTGTCCACACGAGGCTGGACTACTTGTTTGTAAGCCAAGAACAGCAAGCTATGTTTAGTGACGCCCTCTACCTGCCCAGGGTCCTGTCTGACCATTCCCCGCTGCTGGCCACCTGGGAGGTGTTCCCGCCTAGACCCCCGATCCCCACTTGGAGGCTTAGAGCCGAAGCCCTCCATGACGCGACCCTTCGGGAACACGTAAGCGACTACACCGAGGTGTACTGGGAACGAAATTTGAATAGCGTCAGATACATGGGCACTGCATGGGAGGCATACAAGGTAGTCATAAGAGGGGAGATGATTGCGTCCATAGGAGGGGCCCGTAGATCCATCACATCCTCCCTGGAACGCTCGGAAGCGGAGCTGGGTGAATTGGAAAACAGGGCTGATTTAACCCCTGAACTCCTACAAAAAATAACCGACCTGAAGCAAACCTGTTTAACACACTGGGAATCCCTGGGTAAATTGAGTTATACTAAACACATTGAAAGAACCCACGCCCTAGGAGACAAACCCGGGAAACTCCTGGCTTGGTTGTATAAAAGTGAGACCCCCCGAGCTCCCATTTGCCAAATTCTTAAGCCGGATGGCACCACGGCACATACCCAAATTGAAATCAACTCAGTTTTTTCAGATTTCTATCATAATCTTTACTCCGAGACCCCGCCCGAGGCTGATACCAGCATTGAAGACATCTTAGACATCATTGAGCTGCCTAAATTAGACTCACAGATGGCCGAAACACTAGACGAGCCCATCACTCCCGACGAAGTAAAAGCAATCATTAGATCCCTCCCCTCTGGAAAAGCCCCTGGCACTGATGGCCTCCCCGGTGAGTTTTACAAAACTTACGAGGAAACTCTGGCTCCTCTGCTGACCCAAGTGTATAACGAAGCTTATGAGCGCGGCACCCTCCCTGACACCATGAGGGAAGCCGTTATCATCCCCCTTCTCAAGCCTGGCAAGGAAGGTACGGACTGCGGCTCCTATAGGCCCCTCTCCATGTTAAACGTTGACGGTAAAATCCTCACCTCTCTCCTAGCAAACAGATTGCGTAGGGTAATACCACACTTAATCCACCAGGACCAAACGGGCTATGTGCCCGGGCGCTCCATAACCGAGAACCTGCGGAGATTACACCACGTTATATACAGCACGGAACTGAGGCCCCAGAAATACGCGGTCGCGTCATTAGACGCCACCAAAGCTTTCGATTCTGTGCGCTGGGAGTGGCTATATGCCACCATGATAAAAATGGGAATAGGACCTGTTTTCTTAAATTGGACTAAATTGATTTACACCAACCCATCTGCCAGGGTGCGGACCAACAAGACATACTCTGACTCGTGGTCTCTCCACAGGGGCACTCGCCAGGGATGTCCTCTCTCCCCGATGCTTTATATCATCGCCAGTGAACCCGTGGCCGCATACCTCAGACAGGAGTATGGCGATGGGGGCATTGAGATCGACGGGATAACTCATCTGGTCTCCATGTACGCTGACGATACCCTGCTATACTTACACAACCCCGAACACCTCTTGCCCTACATTCTCGAAACCCTAGAATGCTTCCAAATTCACACAGGAATCCGGATTAACAAAAGCAAGTCCTGCCTCTACCCGCTTGCTGCACTATACAGAGAAAACTTCAGATCCCTGCCCTCCTTAGATCTGCAATGGCAGTTGACCTCCTTTAAATACCTTGGAATCACTATACACCGTAACCCCCACACAGAACACATCCTCAACACAGTCAGAGCTAAAGATGCCCTAGCAAATTCCATGGACTTTTGGGGGAAGCTTCCGCTTTCCGTGGCCGGGAGAGCAGGTCTCCTCAAAATGGTAGCACTTCCACGCCTATTACACAACTTCACCAACGTGCCCTTCAACATCCCCCCTTCCTTCTTTAGAGACATCAATAAACTATGCAGGCAGTTCCTCTGGCAGGGGGGCAGGCACAGGGTAGCACTGGAAACACTTCAAAGACCCTACGAAAGAGGGGGTCTGAAAGTCCCCAATTTCGAACTATACTACCTTGCAAGCCAGCTAAGACATGTGATGCGATGGATGGCCGATGAGATCACCACAGATACCAGACTTCTCCAACCAGCTCTGACAGGCATCCTACTCAGGGACCTACTCTGGGTCAAGGAGGACGCCCTAAGGCAGTACCCTTATCTGGTACAGCTCGGAACTCGGCTCTGGAGAAGGGCTTGCAGAACGTTGGGGTCCCCTGATCCGTACTCCCCACAGATCCCCATAGCAGCACTCATGACCCATCGCCCGTGGGGACAACTGGAAACGCGAGCACAGTGGGAGCCCTGCGGGGTGGCCACCCTCGGAGACCTGGTTCAGGATCGGGTAATCCTAACATTCTCCGAACTAAGCGAGTCCTCGGAGCTACCTACAGGACAATTTCTGCTCCACAGAGCAGTGATCCAGGCCATGAAAGACAGATGGCCGGTGGCGACCATTCTTGCAGCGGAGGACGAGATTATTGAGACTATGTTGAACACCGCCGAGGGGGGCCACGAGACCTCACGGCTCTACGAAGCCTTAATGTTAGGCACGACCAGGAATGAGCTCAGGAGCAGAGGGAAGTGGGAGCACGAACTGGGCCGGGAATTTGACGACAAGGAATGGGAAGGAGTAACCCTTTATCACAAGAAAATCTCCAGAAACGCCCGTCTGCAACTTATCCAACTATACATTACCAACAGGGCTTACCTAACTCCGGAAACTATATCGTCTTTCAAGGGCGCAGCCATCCAGCTATGCCCTAAATGCAATGAGCCGAAGGCGGGAATGACTCACATGTTCTGGGGTTGCCCAGCGATACACTCCTTTTGGATGCAGGTGCGGGGAAGGGTGGCAAAAGCAGACATTGAACTGGACGTACATAGCCCTGTGGCCTGCATCCTGGGCAGGTGCAGCCGTGATCGCAAAAACAAACCCCTAAATAGACTCAAAGACTTAATTTATATCACGGCTAAAAGACGCATAGCCATGTGTTGGAAGAGCCCCAGAGGCCCGATTGAAGCACAATGGTGGAACGACCTCACTAAGTGGTTGGCAGCCGAGACCGGAGCGTGGGAAACCGCTATCCACGAACAGAGGCTGGACTCCAGTGAGGAATTACATCGCTGGGTGTCGCTGACCGTGCCATTACTCCACCTTGGAGCGGTGGATGACCCCTCAGTTGATCAGCCAGCCCTGACCTCTGAACTGGCTCGATATTGAACAGTGGGGTGATCGGAGTCTTGGGGGGTGGGGGTGGAGGGTGGTATGGGGGAAGTTATGGACGTGTAATGTACATGCAGTACCTGATATGTTCGTGGTCTATCAATCTGTTGAAAATCAATAAAGAAAGTTTAAAAAAAAAAAAAAAGATGCAAACTTCATTTTGTCTGTCATTTGTTACTCCTCATGCTTTAAATATAATTTAGATGTGTCCTAATGTTTATTTATAGATTGTCACACATGCAGACAGTTACATTCACTTAGGTGGGTTTGTTTGGCATCATTGGACCTGGGTAGCCAAAAGTAGCTGTTGGCCACAAGTTAACCAGGCTCTCTCTTCTAGGCTGTAAGCAGGAGCTAAATAGCCCCTCTCAATTTCGAAACCTACACCTGTTTCAACACCCATGAGATTCCCCATCATTCCTGTGAGCACTCCTGCCGATATCAGTATCTGACTTTGTTGGTTGCACCATAGTCTGCGCATCTTGACTGAGTGTTTCCTGGGCCAACTAGAATAGGTTTCCGTCCCCTTCTGACCCTGTAAAATGTAACTTGCATATACGATAATTGTTCTTTTATAACGCGCTTAATACGGATACCATTTTCTAAGCGTGAGACCAGGATTCGAACCAAAGTTGCTATGTGTTGTCTTGCTTCCAAGTCAAGTGAGTTGCCCCTGAGCTATCCTTCCAGATACAGCTAAAACTATGAGTTTTGTGTTAATTTGTGGACTACCTATGCATCCAGTCCATTGCCCGATCTGGGAGAAATGGGAGTAACATTACAAAGTATCCTTTATGTATCTAAGAACTGGTTTAGTGACCTTGAACCTTGGTGACATTCTTGGGATTGGATTGTAAAGCTTATTTCTGAATGGTGGTGTGCCTTATAAGCTATTTCTTAATCTTAAGATTTAAAAGCGATTAATTGGTGTAGGACAGACTCAACGCTCCCAAAATAGAATTAATGTTGTGGACAATATCTGCTGCAGCAGAACATATGTGGCCTAATTTGAAGTGAAATGTTTTGCTATTGCACTAGTTGAAAATAATTTTCATGTATCTTTCTTTGAAGAAAACCAAACGCACATAATTAATGTTATGCAATAGTACTGTATTCTGAGCGAAATAGTTTATTTGCAATGATCCTCATCAATCCTCATTTGTATTTGAAACAACGCATATGTCCTATCTTCAGTCATCTTCATTTGAAGCAGAGCAAAATTATTTTGCAGTTACCATTGTACATTATTGCTAAATCACATGGATTTTGTATTTTATAATTCTCAATTAGTCTTCCTTTCCAACAGACTTGCACATTATATTTCACAATCCTCTACACGTGTTTCTAGTGCTTCATTAGAAGGTAATAGAGTCTAGGAGAAAGATAACAAATGATCACACGCACGAGTTGTAGTGATGTTTGCTATATATGTGTGCATAGAGATGAGTAAATAGATTACGGGACAGATGGGCTAACAAAATAAAATGATGCGATGAAGCATAACAAGTCAAGTTTAGACAAAAGGAAGAAAGTTTAGTCTTCCAGAAGATAAAATAGAAGATTGTGAATTAGATATCAAGTTAAAAAAAAGAATGCAAACATATAGCATGTGCGACAGACCTGAGATAGGCCATCAGCATTCTAAGGGGATCCGACTGTGATTCACAGTAAACCTAAAATAGATAGCATATGGTGTTTTAAATGTCTGGGTGGCCTGAAGTATGGTCAATAAACAGCAAAAAAAATATAAAGATTGCAGTTAAAGTATTACACTCATGTAAGGTAGGCATAGATATTATACACTTTTATTTAAGAATGTAGGTATTTAAGAAATGTAATAATTCTTAAATATAGGAAATACAGATGTATTAAGGAAGTCAAGTATAAAGCAAAAGAGCAGAACATTTCCTTCAGAAACAGCCCCCTGTGTGGGACTGCGTGTCTGTGAAATCTCTTCCCTTGTCTTTGGGAAATTGACAAAAGAACTTAACAATGGTTGATAGTTTATGCTTTTGTAAGTAGGAGACGGCAAAAGTACTCTCTTCTTCACTGTGGGGAAAGGTGAAGGCAGACGCCATGATATGTATGTGCCTAGTAGAGGAGGGAACTTGACCAGAAATGGTTGGCTTGCGTCTGCCATATTGTGATTGAACCGCCAATCACAAAAGAGTGTGAGAGTCAGCCCTGTTATGGTTGGCGATTCAGATACATTTTTTGTTTGTTGAAAATTGAATTTTATTGGCATTTCAAGTATGACAAAACAAGACTTAGACTGCATAATATTACGTTTTACAGCTCAGCCACCTTTTGCTTCTACAGGACCATGTACCGTTGTTTAGAACTTCAAGCAAGGCTCAAACACTATGGAATTAACAACATTCAACTTTCCCCAATATCTGCCTGGACTATTACCCCCCACAATCTCTTCTTGGGTTACGGCAGCAGTTAATTCTTCTCTCCAATCGGGCATTAATCCCACCAACCTTCAGCAAGCGGTTGTCATTCCGCTACTTGAAAAACCGTCTCTGGATGCCTCAGTTTTGACTAACTACCAGCCTATCGTGTTCACTTTTTTGATGAAATTGCTAGAGTCGCTGGTGTCACCTCTGCTTTCCCCCTTCTTGGAGTCGTCTTCTTTTTTTGACCCCTTTCAGTAGGATTTTCTCATTTGCCCTGGTTGGGGGACAGAGAGTGTCCTGTTTTCGGTGGTGGATGGTCTTACCATGCAGGTTGACCAGGGTGGAGTGGGTGCGCTAATATTATTCGATCTATCAGCGGTTTTTGACACTGTCGACCACTCCATCCTTGTGTCCCGCATGGCATCAGCAGGCCTCTCTGGCCCCCTAGTAGCTTGGTTCTCATCTTTCTTGTCTGATAGGGGCCAAGCTCTTTCTCTTCCACCTTTTCTGTCCTCTGTTCACTTTCTTGTGGTGTTCCCCAGGGCTCTGCCTTGTCCCAATGATTCTTAACATATATATTCAGCCACTGATTCGCCTCATCCGCTCACACGGCTTCCGGTGCTACTCCTATGCCGATGACACCCAGATCATGGTCCATTTAGATTTTGACCAGGCTGGGATGTCTTCACGGCTGTATAAGTGCCTACTGGCAGTGGCTGGATGGATGGGCAGAATTTGGCTGAAATTAAATGGGCACAAGACGGAGATCCTGGTGTTGTGTTCCCCCACCTGATCCTTCTCTCTGGTCCTCATCTTTCTGGCCCTCTGACTTTGGGGTCCTACCTACTCCTGTGACTTGGTCAAGAACTTGGGGGTCCATCTCACTTATCACTATCCATGATGGCTCAGGTGAACGCATTGTGTAAGTCAGGACACTTCCTTCTGCGGGTAGTTTGTGGGTACTTGGCTATCTCAAAGAAGGGTACCCATAGGCAACCATAGGCTCCTGATATTCATTCAGGACTCATCTAAGAGGTGTGTGCGAAACTCCTTTCGCCACCCATTCCCTTTCCACTGGCATCCTTGGATTCTTCCACAACTGGGCCAGGCGGCTTCTGGCCGCTACCAACATCACCCTAACCATGTGTCCGGTACTCCTCATCTGTCCCTCTCTGCACTCCAATTCCCTATTGATCCCATCAACCCCTTTGATCCATGAGAGGACCTCGCTCCAGTAGATCTGTACCCTTGCGCAGCCCCACTACATGTGGGCACCACCCCCACATTTCCAGCAATGTGGGTCGTATCCCTTACACATCTTCACTAGTACTGCGGGCGGGTAGTGCCACCTATGCAAGACCTTCAGGGCCTGGTGTCTGTATTTTAAGGAGGCCGTTCAGCTCGCAACCTTTCTGCACATTGATGTCCATAGGGCATCATCTATAACCCTCCTGAGGTCATGCCCCCATTTGTTCCTCGCTGAAGGTGGATCCATGGGGACTACCAACAGGACCTCCTTTCTAAAGGCGCTCCTGAGAACAGTCCTAGAGCCCGTTCCTGTGAGCAAAAGCTTCTCAAAGTCTGTCAACCCCCTCCGTAGCTTTTCCCACACATCGACTCTCCAGTAGAACCCACTTCAACTGTAAGCAGCGAAATATGGATAACTTGCCCACCCTCAAACACTCTTCCAATCTTTCCATGATGATAAAGACCCCATCCTCCGACAGATGGCCCGCCTTACTAAGTCCCCCTTTGTCCCATAACTGGAAAGCTGCTGGTTCTTCAATCCCATCCTATCTTAGTGGTGCCCAAATACAGCTCAGGGGAGATGGCCATGTGGATAGCCATCTGTTTTCCGCTCCCTCCTTCCAAAGAGTCCATAGGACTTCCAAAATTGGGTGGTGTAGAACCCTCCTCGGGATGCTGGCTCTAGGCACCCACAGCCATTCCCCTAGGGAGACAGGAGGGTTCCATGTAATAATGTCCGCTCAAAAATATCGCAATGCAAAAATGTCACCGAAAAATGGACGTTTTTTGTGGGGACATTATTGCATGGAACCCTTTTGCTGCCCCAATCCCCATATATATGGTCACCCATATAATATCGCCACAACCTTTTCCCGGTGATATTATGTTCGGCGACCATATATATGGGGATAATATTACCTGATACCGACAGGAGCCAGGACTGTGTTATCCAACCACACCCATTGTTTCTCTGAGGCCCACCATCACCCGAAGCTGAGCCTCCTTATAGTAAGTCAGGAGATTCGGGAACCCTACCCCTCCTTCGTCCTTTGGTAAAATCAGTGTCTTATAAGCAATCCTGTGTTTTGCTCCTGCTCAAAGAAATTTCAACAGGGTCACTTTTACATCCTTAAAAAAGAATCTCGGGGGTGGCCACCAGGGGGCGCGCGGATGAGTTCCTCTCCAGCATGAGCTCCTGTCCCGAGGTCCCGAAAAGTGGAATGAGCCCCCACTTTTGGACCCCCCCCTGGGTTAAAATTCGAGACGAAGGTTTATGAAGGTTACAACCATACATGGGAGAAAACCCGGGCGAAAACGACCCACGTTTGCAGTAAATAAAACGAAACTGAATTTGGCCTTGGTGCGGCCTGGAACTTCTAACCGCCTGAGGAGTTCGCGCCGGAGGCTGAGCCCCTACATCTGCACGACGCCGCTCCCAGATGTGAGGACCCGGCGGAACAATCGATGCCCCGCAATAGCGAAGAAAGGATCTGAGGCGGTGCGAAGCCGGACGCCCCGTGGGGACAACGGATGCACGGGCCTTGTGCTCACTCTTCCGCTGCAACGTATTCCCGCGGAGGGATTACTTCGCCCCCCTCTGCAAGGAACACGAACCAGGAGAAGTAAGTGATTCCCGTTGGCCCCCCCCCTCGCTTGGCCGTAGTTGGCCGTAGGGCACAGAGCCCCCGGCCCGAATCTGCGACACAGGCCTTGATTGCGGCCTTGCCTGCGCCCCACACCCTGGGGGACCCGCGAAATCGAACGTAGGCAACGCGTTGCCTTCCAGACGCGGGTTGTCCACGGTGCTTCTTGATAGTTGCCCCAATCGACACTATTGTGCCCCCCAAGGGTACCTGAAGACCCAGACTCTCCCTAAAAGTGACAACGAAAGGGTGGGCACACAAGAGGTCCACTTCGCGCCTGACCTGCCACAGGTGATAAGGTCCTTGCTCAGACTATAACAAAAAAAGCATCCCCCTCACAGAGGGAATGACCCCCGGAGACATTCTAAGTTAAAAATAAGAAGGAAAAATTGCATTAGGGGTGTGTGCCTCCTCTGTGGTACCGGGTACTCGAGCACCTGCACTCAAGATACGTTGAAACTGCAAACATCAGGCGCATGAACGCCCGCCAAAAGCTTGCCATATACACATACGGATTAGCACCCCGAATTGACGCCGGCCCCACCATGGCCACATCATCAACTGCTGGCGCAGAGACCGCCGCGACAAAAGGAGACATTGCAGACTTATTGGCTGAAATAAGGAATATGGGAGCCAGCATTGGAGGAAAAATCGATAAACTCACACAGCGCCTGGACAACATAGAGGACAGGGTTGAAGGTTTTGAGAACAATCAGGCCTCAATTGATGTCTTGGAAACGCAACTCTCCCACAGAATAACTGAATTAGAAAGAAGAGAGCAAGAATTCAAACTTAAGATGGACGATTTGGAGAATCGCGAAAGACGAAACAATCTACGCTTTTTTGGGATTCATGAGAAGGAAGGGGAAACGGAGGAGGACCTAAAAACGACCCTTTATGACATCATCAAGCTCCTTGTTGCAGATGACAACATTGATGAACCCAAAACAGAACGCATCCACAGAGCGGAAGGCCCGTCCGGAGGCCCGAGATCGGTGCTGACAAGATTTCACCGGTATCAGGATAGGATGAGAGTGTTGGAAAAGGCAAGGAGTGGAGGCACCATCACCCTAAGTGGAGCCCAAATATCGATATATCAGGACCTCTCCGCCCTGACATTAGCCCTGAGGAAAATGTGCAAACCACTCATGACGTGGCTTAAATCTCGGGACACGCGCTACCGATGGGGATATCCCTTTTCTCTCTCCTTCGAACATGACGGCACGAAGATCAGGTTGAGCTCTGAACAGCAGATTAAGGATTGTATCGCTGATTTACTACGCCAGCAGGATTGCGATGAATCCCGTGACTGTCCTCCAAGGGATGGGACGGAATGGCAGACACAGGGCACGAAGAGGAGAAAGGTGAAAGGTTCGAGGAAATATCGCAGAGGAAACAGCTCTCCGGAGGGGGTCAGTTGAGCCTCGTTAAGTATGGTACTCTTTGCTTGAATTGAACTTTGATAAATGGACAACATGGTTGACTCTTGGTGCAATGTGATTGAAACCTCCACTCAACTTGCAGAATTGGGCTCACTCTAGGGGGAGGTTCCTGGGGGCTCATTAGTTATGTTGATGTTTATTCTACGAGGGGACCGTGAGGTAACGGTCTCCACTGGTGGTTCGGTCTAGGGCTAGTGAATCTAATTTAGCCTGATCGGACGCCACCGAACTCAGGTAGAGGGAAAGGAGGGGGGGTGGGATGGGGGGACAAAGACACGTGTTCAATCAAGTGTAAATATAAGAACTATGAACGGTGCATCAGTCGTGTGGCTGATTCGATATCAAGGAACTGATTTACAACGGTCAGAGTATATGTATGGTCTAAGATTCTGTTGTTACGATGACCGCTGAATCACCTTGCAGGGGTTCCATAAGGGTGGGAACGTTGAATGTCAAAGGTCTCAATTCACCAACGAAAAGATCACTTGTCTTTAGAGAATTTCGCAGATCTAAAATTGATATCCTTCTATTGCAGGAAACTAAACACATGAAGGGAGAGGAGAGGATGATCCTGGGGAGGTGTTCTGGGATGGAGTTCTGGGGTTCGGGCCGTTGAGGAGGGGAGGAGTGGGAATTCTCATTAGGAAGGGGTTAGACTTCAAGACGACAAAGGTATGGTCAGATGTTGAGGGCCGTGCCCTACTGGTTTCGGGGACCATTGGGAATGTTTCCACCACGATTGCCACGATTTACTCCCCCAATGTAGGGCAAGTTAGATTTCTCTCCAAAACAATTCCTAAGATTATGTTAGAGTCAAAGGTCATGTCATCCTTGGGGGAGATTTTAATACATGGACCAATCCCACGTTGGATTGGAAACCTGGTAATCCAGGAACACGGGATACATTTGGTGGAGATCACGCTCAATTCAGGTCAATGATGGAACTGTATGGTCTGACTGATGTGTGGAGACAAATGCACCCCACAGAGAGAGCTTACACCTTTTTTTCAGCCCCACACAATACACTCACCCGCATTGAACACCTCTACTTCTCAAGAGAGCTATGTGGTACAACCTCACACACAGAAATCACACCAATCACGTGGTCTGATCACGACATGGTAATCGCCGACATGGTATGGGAATCCTTGCCAGTCAGAGGGGGGAAATGGAGATGCAATGAAACCCTATGGAAAGACCCTGTCTTTAAGTCGGAAATGGAAACTGAGATCGCCGAATACTTCCGATTGAATGACACTGGGGAGGTTTCTAAACAGGGGGTCTGGGATGCGGGCAAGGCGACCTAGAGGGGAATCCTTATGAGGGAGGGAGCCAACAAGAAAAGAGAAAGGGCTCTGATCGAAAACAGACTCCGCAGGGAAATCACTCAACTAGACAATGAGGCGAGGGATGGGGATGTGCTAAACCGTGAAAAAGCCAGCCAAGCATGGAAAAAAAGGGAGGAACTCCACCTCCTGGAACATGACCAAATAACACGCAAACTCCTTTTCCTCAAACAAAAGTTTTATGAGAAAGGAGACAAGGCGGACCCGTTGCTGGCGGCCAGGCTGCGAGCACAACAAGCAGAACGCAGAGTACAGGAAATAGTTGACGGAGGACCCAGCACAGCGATAAGTAGATCCACCATTCCCGAAGCCTTTGCTGACTTTTATGAAGCCCTGTATACCCCAGAGACGGAACCGGACCCGTCCGGCATTCACTCCTACTTATCTGACATTGATATGCCCAAACTGTCATGCAATGAATCTGAGGCCCTGGACGCCCCCGTAACTGAGGAGGAGATTCAGGAGGCCATAGAACGACTAACATTAGGTAAATCCCTGGGAGAGGATGGGTACACTGCAGGTTTTTAGAAGACATTTGCCACACAGCTTACGCCCTTCCTAGTCGACTTATTTAATGAAATCCTAGAGACCGGGATACCTCCAGACTCATTTGTTAAAGCACTCATAACTGTCATCCCGAAAGAAGGAAGAGATCCCAAAAAATGTGGATCATATCGCCCCATTTCACTGATCAACGTAGACGCGAAGATATATACAAGTCCTGGCCGCTAGGATTGAGTCATTCATGCCCCGCCTCATCCACCCCGACCAAGTTGGCTTTATACTGGGTCGCCACGGTGCCGACACCATGCCTAAGACCCTGCACTTGATACATGCTTCCTACAACCTGGACACTGACCCCTCATTATTTTCCATTGACGCAGAAAAAGCATTCGATAGGATTGACTGGGACTTCCTAATGGGAGTCCTTTGCAATATTGGAATGGGCCCTAGACTTAGGAAGGGAATACAGGCAGTCTACTCGGGCCCACAGCTTCGGTGTTCGTGAATGGGACATATTCCAGGTGGTTTCGGCTGAAGCGAGGGACCCGACAGGGATGCCCACTACTGGCCATCTTGTTTGCCTTATCGCTCGAACCACTTGCACATAAAATACGATCAGACACCGACATAGAAGGAATGCACCTGGGCCATACAGAGCACAAGCTGGCATTATATGCTGACGACATACTCCTTCATGTGGTCAACCCCGCTAGATCCGTTCCGCGAGCTATATCCCTCCTTGAAGAATATGGCCAGTTATCAGGGTTTAGGGTGAATCGGTCCAAATCCATATTGTTCCCTCTCCAGGGGACGGCAGAGATAAATGAAACTAAATATTCCTCCCTTGGACTGACACTAGAACATGACGCAATGCAATATTTGGGGATTCAAATCACGAAACGAATAGACGCTCTATATGAGGCCAATTTCCCAAAACTCCTTGCCAGATTCCAAGCGGACCTAGCCAGGTGGGACAAATTAACCATCTCGTGGCTTGGCAGACTTAACTCCATAAAAATGACATGTCTCCCGAGGTTCCTCTATCCCTTTCAGATGCTCCCCATTAAAATTCCAGAGCGATATTTCACGGAGGTCTGAAAAGCGACTCTTAAGTTTCTGTGGCGGAGGAAAAAAGCCAGAATCGCCTATCGCACATTAACGCTGCCCAAAGACAAAGGAGGGGTAGGCCTTCCAGACCTCAAGAAGTACTGTGTTGCGGCTTAACTGCTCATCCCTCGTTTACGCAACCATGAAGAACCACAGTGGATAGAGATAGACAACCACTATCTAGACCCAGCGACACTCTGAGTGGCTATGGACCCCACGAAAGAGAGTGTTGAGGAAAACGAAGGAGCATCCGCTCTTTGCCACCATATGGGAAATTTGGAGGGAGGGTCCGGAGATGAGAGGAATCACAACATGGCCGTCCCCCTTGAGTCACCTATGGTCCCCGGGAATTAATAATCACATCCCCAATGTAGAGAGATTCCAGGCGTGGTATGAGGCGGGGCTAGAGAGGGTAGGCCAGCTGCTCCGATGTGATTCCTTCATCACTCTCCCCGAATTAACAGAAGCCCTGAATATAGGCGTACTGTCTACTTTCCATTACCTACAGATCAAAGGGGTCTTAACGAAGGCGGCATGGAAGACAAAACTAAGAAGAGAACTTACCCCCTTCGAAAAACTCTTGGACACCAAGACTGACAGGAAAGGCCTGATTTCCGCCATGTATAAACTACTCGTAGAAACGGGGGGGGGACACACACACATAATCTCAGAACGCGGGGGGGGACACACATAATCTCAGAACGCGGGGTTGGAAATCGATGATAACATGTGGGACAATATGTGCCGCATTGCTACACGCACATCCATATCGTGCCAATACAAACTCCATTCTATCAAACTCTTGCACCGCTGGCAGTATGACCCTTATAAACTATCCAAAATGTACCAGTCATCCTCCTCCCTCTGTTGGCGTGAATGTGGACAAGTTGCAGACTATTGGCACATGTGGTGGGGATTTCCCAAGATTAGGATCTATTGGGATGAGGTCTTGGGGTGGATTAGACACCTGGATGGGATTGAAAGGAAGGCAGACCCTCAGCTTGTCCTATTTGGACTGGAGAAAGTGGAGAATGAGTGGAAGAGAGTTCAAGGCCTAGCCCCCCATCTACTGCTTGCGGCTCAGGCCTTATTAGCCACCAAGTGGAAATCAGCTATGATCCCAACTGAGAATGAATGGATTAACACTGTAATGAACATATGTACCATGGAAAAAATCACTACCTCACTCCACGGCAGGGCAACACAGTGTGAGGTCCTGTGGTCAGACTTCCTATGCAAACACACATCAGAAGACACCCACCCTGATGGAGATGGGGTCCATTGTCCGTAGAGCTCAATTGTGTCCCGTTCTTCTTGGTACTGTTCCCCTCCTCCCCTCCGCTTTGATCCCGTTCCCATACCGTCCATCAGATACCATCCAAATCAAGACAAGACACCCTCCCAATGGAGAGCCCCTGAACACACTACACCGAAACAGTTCCAATTTGTGACAAAGGCCACAAGACCACACAAGCACGACTCCTCGGTAACATGATTTCTTAGTCCTTGGGGGGTGGAGGGAGGGGGGAAGGTGTAGGGGAATGAAGAAAAACAAGAAAATCTAGGTAGAAAGTTCTCACTGTTACTCAGTTTGGTCTATGGTTACGAAGTTGTACATTGTATCTTGGTTTTATTTCCACCTGTGTAATGTCTATGAACCCACATGTAAACCTTTCTTTTGTTCCTTTTCTCATTGAGAGAACTGTTAAGTGTAAAAACCAAATTTAAAAAAAAAAAAAAAAGAATCTCGGAACCACCATCGGGAGCATCTGGAATAGGAACAGAAATTTGGCAGCACCACAATGTTAACACAATTCAATCTCGCCATCCACGAGAGTCCCAGTCTAGCCCAACGATCTATGTCTTTACATAATATTTAACATAATGGCTGGTAGTTTCCTAGAAAAAAGTCTCCATATTGTTTATACACCCTTATTCCCAAGTAGCCAAAATGTTCCTCCTGCACCTGGAAAGGGAGTTCCCCTATGTATCCTTTTTGAACTCCTGTCCATCCCCCAACAGCAAAGGCTTCTGGAGGTTAACTTTGAATACCGAGAGTCTCCCATAGTGTTTCAGGCTTTCCATAAAACAGGGCACCGTTCGTATCGGGTCTGTGATGTATAACAAAGCGCCATCTGCCAACAGGCTGATCTTATACACCTGTCCGCCGTGACCCCCGCAATCCCTTTGTTCTTCCGTACCACAGAAGCCCACGGCTAAATCACCAGCACATAGAGCAACAGGGAGAGCGGACACCCCTGTCTCGTGCCTCGCTGTAACCGAAACGCGTGACATATAATCATCAACTACTACTGTAGCTGTTGGCGTTGAATATAGGGCTGCGATCCATCGCCTCCAACACTGGCCCAGTCCTATCATTTGTATTTGTATTTATTTAGTTTATATAGCACTTTCATCTAAAGCGCTTTACATTAAACAACAGAATACATAAACAATATAACAGTAGAAGCAATTTACAATCATGAATCGAACCAATAAAAACAGTAAGTAGAGCAATTAATCTGTAGGGGAGGGGCGAAGGGGTGAGGAAGGAAGGAGGAGGGAGAAAACAGGAGGGGAATAGGGTGAAAATGAGGGAGGATAAGGGGAAGGGGGAGGGAAGAGAGGATCATAGGGAAGATTCAAGGGAAGGGGAGAGAAAGAGAGGTGGGGAAGGTTTCATGGTGGGGAATGGAGAAGGAGAGATTTCAGGGATGAGCGGAAGGAGGAAAAGGTAGGAATGGAGCGGATTGAGAGAGGTAAGGCGTTCCAATGCAAGGGGGCTAGGAGCTGAAAGGTGCGGAAACGGGAGGAAGCATATGGGGAAGGGGGACGGTGAGAAGGAAGTGGTCGGCTGAACAGAGGGAGGGGGAGAGATTATAGAAAGAGAGGAGAGATAAGGGGGAGCCAGGTCATGGAGAGACTTAAAGACTAGACAGAGGTAATGAAATTTAAGTTGGGAGCGGAAGGGAAGCCAGCCAAGGGAGGACAGTGAAGAAGAAATGGTCATGCGGGGCAAGGAGACAGAGGGTACAGACGGCCGAGTGGTAGATAGATTTGAGAGGGGCAAGATGAGAAGCAGGTAGTCCAAAGAATATGGAGGAGCAATAGAAGAGGCAAGAGAAGATAAGGGAGGAGATTAAGAGTTTTGTTGCGTAGAAGGTAAGGGAGGAGCAAACTTTGCAAATATTGAAGAGGTGGTAGCGACAGGCGCAAGAGGTAAGAGGTCATTGGGAGAACTTCCCCTATGAATGCCCAGTTCACCCTGTTGTACGCCTTCTCGGCGTCTAGGGCCAGCAGTAGGGCACCCTCTTTCACCACCATTGGGGAATTGATGATATGGAGGGATTTCCACATATTGTCAGCCCCCTGCCTATGCAATATGAAACGTGTTTGGTCACACATTTAATAGGGAGATGGGTCTATATGAAGGGCAGTCCGTTAAGTCCTTCCCGTCTTCGGGATCACCGTTATCGGGATCTGAAGAAAAGTCAGCAGAATAGACCCTTCCTCTGTGATGGAATTAAACACTTTGGCCAGGGGTGTCGCTAGTAGGTGTTGATACTGTTTTTAAAAATCTGCGGTATAGCCATCCTCCCCTGGGACTTTCCTAACCTTTAGCTTACGGATCGCCAGCAACACTTCCTCCCCCGTGACCTCCCTCTCAAGTGCTTCCTGCTCATCCATTGCGAGGCTTGGGAGCTGCAAGTCCTTGAGGAAATCACAGATCTCCTCTGGCTCAATCACCACTGGCGAGGAGTATAGCTTCTTATAGTACTCCGCAAATTGGGTTGGGATATCTTCCCCCTCACCTACCAGAGTCCCATTGGTGCCTTGGATCTTGTTGACTCTCCTCTCCTGTATTTGACCTTACCATGTTTGCTAAGAAGGCTCCCACCCTATCTTCCATGTTCGTAGTATTTTTTTTTTTACAAACAATATTTTTATTGAACTTCAGATCACATACAGTTCAAATAGGTAACCGAACATTTCTTAAAAAGCTACATCACATTGAAATACATTTTTCTTCTTTGCTTAACAGATAGTTGTCACGAATTCATTAGACATAACAATATAATCAATATATGCAAGTCATGAACAGAAAGGGGAATTCAACAGTGGTGGAGCGCAAGAGGAAAGGAGGAAGACGGAGGGGGGAAGAGAAAAAAAAAGGAAATTCACAATGCCAACATCCAGGCTTTGTAAGGTGTTTCAGCAATAGCGGTTTGAAGATCATTTGCTCTCTGTCTGACACAAAGTCCAAAAATGGTTTCCATGTCCGTGTAAACCTAGACATCTTCCACCATAGCCAAGAGCTTTTCCAATCCCAATAACTCCCACACTTTCACCCCATATGTAAGGTATGTGTGGCCCTTCTACTGTCTTCCAAAAACAAGCTTGAGTGATTCGGGCTGCCATCATTAATTGGGAAATTAAATCTGCTCTATAGCCTGTCATCGGGAATGACCCATCATCTGGGACGTCTCCCAGTAATAAAAACCATGGGGAGCAAGGTTCCAATGACTTCTTTGATTTTTGATCTTACCTCCAACCAGAATGTCTGTATAACTGGGCAATGCCACCACATGTGCGCTAAGTTACCTCGCTCCCCACAGCCATGCAAACATGTGTCTGGGTAGGCAGGGTTCATTGCATGTAGCCTATTTGGGGATAGATACCAGCGATAGCAAATATCAAGGGCTCCCTCTTTCAATACGGTGCATCGGGAGCTCTTCTGGGCCCTACACCATATCTTCTGCCAGGATTCCCAGGGATTTCCAAGCCCAGTTCCCTTTCACAAGCCACCATATAAGGGAGCTTTTCTGCTATCGGGGTGTTTTTGAGGAGCCTACAACAAGTGGCTAATTTATGGGTTTGTTGCCCCTCTAGGATTTTAAGTTCTATTCCCTTTGGGTTTCTGGAGGTGGCTTGCCGGGTGTCCCTGTTGGTCAACCAGTGACGTAGCTGTATATATCTAAAGCGTTGAGATTCAGGCAATCTGAATTTCTCATTACATTCTGTGAACGTTAGGGGTTCCTGGTTTGCGTACAAATCCCTTAGCCTCAAAGGCACACCTGAACCCCAGAGCCGAAACAAGTTTATCTGGAGACCCGGCGTGAATGCAGGGTTCTGAGTGACGGGTGAAAGTGGACCTAGGCCCGATCTGATCCCCTTCTGTGCACAGGCTTTATCCCAGCTCTGGAGCATTGCCAACGTAGTGGGTAGGATCGTGTCTTGATGCTTGCTGGCATCCCTGGGAAGGAACGGAAGAGAAGCCAAAGGGAATGGAGCCGCCACTTGCTCGATGACTTGCCATTTAGGGGCTTCAGGTGCATTCCCCCAATTCAGCATAGCAGCACCCTGAGCTGCTCTATAATAACGGGGGATCGAGGGGAGCCCAAGACCACCCATCATCTTCCCTCTAGTAAGGAGCTTACAAGGAATTCTGGGTTTTTTCTTCTGCCAAATAAATTGGCCTATCGCTCTTTGCATCGTGAGAAGGTCACCCTAAGGGATTACCACTGGTAGGGCATGAAAAACATACAGAAGTTTCGGCAAAAGAGTCATCTTGACCGCACTAATGCGGCCTAACCATGAAATTTCCTGAGAGTCCCAGTGCAGGAGCCAATATTTAGCTTCTTTCAAAAGGCTGGGGTTATTTGCTTTAAAGAGCCCTGAGTCGTTGGGGTCAGTTTTATTCCCCAATAGGGGATGTCTGTGGTCGACCGGGGGAAGGGGGATGCTGCTTGGAGGGCTGTCTCTCCAGTGGGGGTTTCTGCTAAGGCCATGCCCTCTGATTTAGATGGATTCACCATAAACCCTGACACCGCTGCGAATTGGGACAGGAGGTCAGTAAGAGGTAGAATAGACCTAAGAGCATCATTTAGGAAGCAAAGCACACCGTCTGCGTATAGGGCTACTTTATGACAATGTCCCGCATGTTCAAAGCCAAGTATATTTAGTTACATCGCCAAAGCAAATACTAAAGGTGACAGGGGGCAATCTTGCCTGGTGCCCTTTTCCAGGGCTATTAGAGGGGTCCACCTCAAATGAACCTTAAGCAGGGTCGAGGGTATTTGGAAATTCGAGAGAATCAGTTTTGAGAATTTGGGGCCAAAACCAAATCCCTTCAGCAGTAATTGCAAATATTCCCAGGACATGCGATCAAAGGCCCTGTGAGCATCTAGGGATAATAGCGATAGTGTACCATGGATCTTAGGAGCTTGGGCGATTAAGTTGATCACACGCCGAATAGTATCCTGTGTTGAACGATTGCGAATAAAGGCCATTTGATCCTCTATTAGCATCGGGAGGATTTCCCCCAATCGGCCAGCTATTATTTTACTAAGGATTTTCGCATCTGTATTAAGTAACGCTATAGGGCGGTAAAACGTGCACTCCATGGGGTCTTTCCCTGGTTTTAGAATCAGTATGGTTGCAGATTCGACCACAGAATTGGTTACAGTTCTGGTGCTCCAAATGGTATTAAAAAGTTTCGTCAAGTGAGGGGTATGTTCAGCGCTGAAGGTTTTTTTTTTAAACTGTGTTTATTTTTGCAACAGAGCAGAGTGAAAACATTACAAATACAATCAGCACATGGCAGTCAGTCCCCAACTTTTCGCGCCACCCCTCACCTGTCCCCCCCTATGCTTCTCCATCCCCTCGACCTGTCACTGTTCCTTCCCGAATTCTCGCAGTGTTCCGGGGTAGGTAGGTTATGGCTGGGAACCTCCGGTTATAGTCTAGGAATGGGAGCCCAAGCGTCCTGAAAGCGGTGTGGAGTTCCAGATCTGGCCGCTGTTATCTTTTCTGCAATCAGAATGTCCCTCATTTTTCCCCACCACGGCACAATCAGGGGACCGCCAGCAGTCTTCCAAGTGCAGGCCATCACAATCCGCGCAGCCAAGAGACATTGCGTCAAGAGAGCAGCCTTTCTTCCGGATCTTGGGTAGCATCCCTGGACTGGGGCCCCCAAAAGGATGGTTTCGGGTTCAAGTGGGATTGTCTTCCGGGTGATGTCTGCGATTGTGGTCACGCATTGGGACCAGAACAGTTGCACCTTCGGGCCCGACCACCACATATGGTAAAAGGTACCTGGCTGTCCACATTGTCTCCAGCAGGTGGGGCTCAAGGCCTGATTTATGTGGTGAAACCTTAGGGGGGGGTAGTACCACTGCAGTAGGAGTTTGTATGCACATTCTCGGTTTGTGATGCAGGAGGACGCTGAGTGTGTTCGTATCCATATATCCACCCAGTTCTGATCAGATAGCAGGTGCCCCAGGTCCGCCTCCCATTGGGCCATTGCTCGGGTTCTGGAGCGGAGAAAATCTCACGCAAAGCGTTCATATAGAGCCGAGATTCTTCCCCGTGTCGGGAGGTCTTGAAGTGTTAGTTCAAGAGGGGTTGGCGTGCGCGTTGCTGCTTGCCGGGTTTGTGGGTGAGAGCACCAGTGGCGAAGTTGCATATAGGTGAACCTGTCTGTTTCTTTCAGCCGGAAGGACTCTTTACATTGTTCAAATGTTTGCGGGTGGCCTTCCGTGAACAGTTGGCCCAGTAACTCCAAGCCTCCACTTTTCCAGTTCTTAAAGTTGTGGGGGTTGGTACCGGGGGTAAAGGAGGTGTTCATAAAGACCGGGGAGAAGGGGCTAAGGCCCTTCGGGATCCTTTGTCGCCGCTGCGCCCAGTACCATGCTTTTAACGTGGGTTTGGTGGAAAGTAGGAGTAGGTCTGGGTTTTGTCGGAGATGGGGTGGGGTGTGCGGGAGAAAACATAGAGGAAGAGGGAGCCGTGATTGTTCTATCGCCACGCATCGGGGACGCCCCGAGGACATTAGTCCCCTTGGCTTTTGTTGGAGAGGCTGAGGGTTCACCATTGTTGTCGGATTCTGTGCGCGCTGGGGCACCCTCTGGAGAGCCTGAGTGTAGGATTTTCTCAGCGTCCTCCAGATGGGAAATTTTTCGGAGGGATCCGTTGTAGGTGAACTGAAGGGCTGTAGGTAAGAGCCATCTGTATCGGATCTGGCGGTTTGGAGGAAAAGGGAGAGAGGGCGGAGGTCTTTTCTCTTCTGTAGGGTGAGTAGGGAGAGGTCCTGGTAAATCTGAAGAGGGGATCCCTGGAACGATAGTTCGTCTCGTGTGCGGCTTATCTCCGAGATGGCTTCCTTGGTTGTAAAAAAGTGCACCCTGGTTATCACATCTGGAGGGGAGTCTGTTGTCGCTCCCCGTCGAGGGCGCAGCCTGTGGGTATGGTCCAGTAGAAGTATTGGTTTGTCTAGGTGGGGAGGAGAGCTTGAAAAACGTTCCCCACATATTCGGGGACGTCTTTGTCCGGGATCGAGGCTGGGACAACCCGGATTCGGAGGTTATTGCGACAAGCCCTGTTTTCTAGGTCCTCCTGTTTAAACTCAAGAGTCTCACACCTATTTTGCAGGGACTGGATCGAGTGTTGGATCTGCTCCATCGATGTTAATTGGTCCTGAGAGCGATCTTCAATTTCCCCTATGCGCTTTTCCATTTCTGTAACCCTTTGGTTAGTATGTTCAAGTTTTGTGGTGAGTTCAGTCATACATGATCTGAACTCGGTTTTAATGTCCGCCATAAAGGCCTGGATGTCTTCCTTGGTTGCTAGGGATTCTTTATCGTCCGCAGTCTTTTGTGGGGCTATTTTGAAGGGGGTTTCAGTTTTCTTGGCTTTGTTGGTTGCCAGTAACATTGTGGAGATGTCCGCGTTTTTATTGGCCTTAGATTACTTAGCCATGGTGGGTTCCTGTTGTGGAGAAGGGGGCAGGTGTTGAGGCGTTTGTTAATTGACTAGCTGGGACAGCCAGGTGAAGGTCATCTGGGTAGCCGTAGTAGCTCTATAGGGTGATGGGCGTTCAGTGCCTCCGTTCGGTGTTCTTGTTGGCTAAAGTGTTAGAGTGGGAGGTTTCCGTTCTCGCAACGGGCAGCCGATCTCCACTGGGCATTGAGTGGGCCGGGGCGCCCCAGGAAGGAAGAGGAATGGGGGGGACCCTATTTAGGGCTATGTTGCTGGTTGGGTGTCCGGGCAAGCCCTGTAAGGGGGCCGCTGGTGGTCAGGTGGAGCTGGCTTATCTTTTAGCGGGAAGTCCCCCCTACCGCCGGTGCAGCTCTCATAGGCTCTTATGGATCTCCGCGTGTCCTTTCTGGGGTGACGGGCTGGATTCCAAGCTCCGCTGGGTGGGCAGGTGCGCCCCAGGAATAGGGTGACGATATGCTGCTTGTAGAATGCAGCAAAAGATGAAGGCCAGTTGGATTCCAGGGGGGGTGGGAAAGTCAATGCCCAGGCTCCTTCTGCCGGTGGTGCGCTCCTTCAGGGCAGCTGGGTGGGCCGGTGTGCCCCAGATGAAGGTAAGGAGGGCCTCCGGGCCCCGGAGATGACTCGAGGCTGTGCCAGATTGGCTTGGTCCCCCAGTGGAGGGGAGGGGGGGGCCCGCTGGCTGGCACCACTCCAAGGCGGCCCCCCGCCTCAGTGCCTCTGCGGAGGCGGGGTGACTGGTCCGCCCCTGTAAGGCCGCCCCTGTAGGTTTGGGCCGAGGCCTGGAGAGGTAGCAGGCAGGGGGGGAGAGGAGCGGGAGAACGGGGAGCCTGGAGCTCGCTCACCACAGTGTGAGCCCTCCTGGATCCCCTGCGCCACAGCAACGCCACGGGAGGGGTCAAGGAGAGCGGCGCGCTAAATGTAATCGGCGCCCAGGAGCTGCGCCACCTGCGGCAGTGACATCATTTACGGCTACGCTTATGATTATTGCGCAGCGCCTTCCCTTCCAGGCTCCAAAGAGCTGCTGACGTACCTGTTATGTATATGCTTATTATAGGATGTATTGCATTCTCAATGTCTTCTATTACAATGTGTAGAATGTTATGCATCATGCTTAGCTTGGTGTGTCAGAGCATTCTTATTAGAACTTCCAGGCTGTTTGTTATGCCTCAAAGTTGTCAGTTGATGGAGGTTGCTGAACAGGTTGGGGGTCTTGTCTGTATCTCTTAATCTATGCTAACAAACCCACTTCAAGGAACTGTGCCGGTGTGGTTATTAGCACAACAATGGCGACGAGGATGGGATGCTAATCCATTGTGCTGTGCACGCGTGGGTTCGTATCTCATCCTCGTCGCCAAGGAGGGTAGTGTACCGGTTGCGGCCAAACTAAGGCCTTTGCCATTATCCATGCGAGATGCTGTCCATGAAGAATTGAGCAAATTGGAAAGAGATGGAATAATTGTACGTGCTAAAGCCGTTGAATGGATTTCCCCGGTGGTAGTTGTGAAAAAGGCCAATGGTGATCTAAGAGTTTGTATAGACTTAGGAGAACTTAATCGTTGTGTGGTCGCTGATAGACATCCCCTTCCCAATATGGGAGAGATGCTAAGTCGCATAGGGAATGCGAAATTCTTCGCTAAATTAGACATGGCAAGTGCGTATTACCAGATAAATGTACTGCTTTTATTACTTACGAGGGAGTTTTCCAATTTCGACGCATGCCTTTTGGGTTAATCTCTGCGTCCTCAGTATTTCAGAAGGTTATGGATAAGTTATTGAAGGGTGTAAATGGAGTGTGGTGTTTCCAGGATGATGTCCTAATCTGTGGTAACAGTGAGGAGGAATTGAGAAAGAGAGTTGAAACTGTCTTGGAAATTTTTAAAGCAAAGGGCATTACATTGAGGGATGAAAAGTGTGTCTTCTCAACCCGGGTAGTAGAATATCTACGCCATGAATTTTCAGAGGATGGGTTGAGGACTAAAAGAGAGCTTGTGGATGGTATTGTGAGAATGCAACCGCCTAAAAATAAAGCGGAATTAAGTTCATTCCTGGGAACAATTGAGTTCTACCATAGATTTGTGGAAAGTTATGCCGATAGTGTAACCGCTTTGAGAGCTATTTTGAAGAAGGGGGCTGAATTTTTGTGGAGCGAGGAATGTGAGCAAGAGTTCAGTAGTATTAAACGAAAGATTGACATGGCAAAGCCATTAGGCATGTTTGATACTAGAAGGAGAACTATTTTTGTTGTAGATGCCAGTGATACGGTTATTGGGGTGGTGATGTCGCAATTGAAAGCAGATGGAAACGAAGAAATTGTATTACATGCTTCTCGCATGTTGAATGGTGCGGAACTTAACTATTCTGTGTTGGAGAAAGAGGCTCTGGCATGTCACTGGGGAATAGAAAAACTCAAGCATTTTGTGTGGAGACAAGAATTTACTTTGAGAACTGACCATAAACCTTTGAAGGCCATATTGGAAACAAAAGGTGTTGATAAAGTATCAAGGAGAGTCGCATGTTGGGTGACTAGGTTGCAAAGTCACAAATTTGTTATAGAGGTTGTTTCAGGTAAAGATAATGTACAAGCAGATCATGCGTCCAGGTTGAGAACAAAAGAAAATAAGGATGGGGAGAGAGAGGAATATGTTGAGATGGGAAATATGGTTTTTGCCACTGCAGAGGAAATCATACAAAAAGATGAATGGATACGCATAATGGAGTCTAATGGGATGTGGAAGCGGATAGTGAATTTTGTTAGGGAGGAGTGGCCTGAAAAAAGGTTATCTGGTGAGGAAAGGGCATTATGGGAAGTAAGGTTTGAGTTATCGGTAAAGGATGGGTTGGTCTACCGGTGGGATAAATTGGTTGTCCCGTATTGTCTAAGGGAAAGACTTGTAAAAACTGCACATCAGGGACACATAGGTGTGCACAAAACTAAAGAAATAATCAAATCTGATTATTGGTGGCCCGGTATGGAGCGTGAAATTGAGAAGTTGGTTGGTGGATGTGCTGATTGTATCAAGTCCGGGAAGAATTTGATGGCTGTGACACAACCAATGGGGAGGGTACAAGCACCCAGGGGAGTGTGGCAAGATGTAGCAATTGATATTTTGGGACCTGTTGATGTGGGAATGGGGCGAGGGAGATTTATTCTTGCTTTAGTAGACACATTCTCAAGATGGACTGAATTTAAAATATTGCGAGATGTAACATGTCATCAGGTTGTGGAATTTCTGTCTGGAATATTTGAAAGGGAAGGATTACCCAGGAGCGTACTCGCGGATAATGGTCCACAATTTGCTGGGAGATTGTTTGAAGAGTATCTAGTGAAATGTGGTATAAAGCACAAAAGATCTGCTCTGTATTATCCACAGGGTAATGGAATGATTGAAAGGGTAAACCGGTTCATAATGGAGGCCATCAGAGGAGAAAATGCGTGTGGTTATGATAAGAAAGTGGCAGTGAAAGAACGATTGTATGCCTTGCGGATGGCGCCATGTGCAGAAACTGGTACCAGTCCTTTCGAGCTTATGAGGGGTCGCAAGGGTAACACGATGTTGTCACCTGCCTGGCTAGGAAGAGCAAGAGAAACTGATATTGTTGTGGATGAGGTAAGAAGAAGGATGGACGACAGAAAGGATAAGCTGGTGAGAAGAATGAATGAGAGGTTTCCTAAAAAAAGAACAAAAGATGAGGTGGGAGACCTCATTAGGATAAGGAGAGCCGTTATATCTAAAAAGGGAGAACCGCTGTATTCCGACCCAGTGAGGGTCACAGAGGTTTATAAAAATGCAGTGAGACTGGAAAGTGGACAAGTGTGGAATTTGTCCCGAGTGGCGAGAATGAAAAAGTAGGAAATGTGTATATATTATGATGTTGGGTAGTCCAACATTCCACAGTGAGATGTCACTTAATTGGTATGTAAATATAGAATGTTGGGATAGTTCAACATTCTACAGTGAGATGTTACACTATTGTTCTTCTAAAAGTATAGAATTTTGTTGGTTTTTGTTTTTTTTAATTAAGGGAGGGGGATGTGTTATGTATATGCTTATTATAGGATGTATTGCATTCTCAATGTCTTCTATTACAATGTGTGGAATGTTATGCATCATGCTTAGCTTGGTGTGTCAGAGCATTCTTATTAGAACTTCCAGGCTGTTTGTTATGCCTCAAAGTTGTCAGTTGATGGAGGTTGCTGAACAGGTTGGGGGTCTGTATCTCTTAATCTTTGCTAATAAACCCACTTCAAGGAACTGTGCCGGTGTGGTTATTAGCACAACAGTACCGCCTTCGCCAGCGCTCGTTTAGCAGGTCGGCGACAGCTGTAGGAGGGAGCCGCGTGATCGGGCTGGAGGCAGTGGGGGGGCCTTGGGGTGGACAGCGCCAGGGTGCCACAGGCCGCAATGCAGGCGGGGGCTCCTCCCCCGGTCCGCCACAGAGATCCTCCAGCAGGGCCTTGCTCCTCTCTATGTCTGGGGACCGTGTCAGTGCGAGTCCCCGGCCGCCATCTTGGTCCTCCCTGGTTCCCGGTGCGTGAGATCGCTGGATGGAATTAGGGGTTCCCTGGGCTCTATAAGCCCTCAGCTTTGGCCCCCGAGGTCTCCGGGTGTTCCCCTCATGTGGAGTGAAGAGGGGTGGGGGCTGAGATTTGGTGCCAAGCTCCAGTTATCTTGCATTATCGACGGGCCCGGCACGGAGGCTTTTAGAGGAGCAGCCGTGGCATTGGCGCTCCAAGCCACGCCCCTCAGCGCTGAAGGTTTTATAGAATTTGTTTGTGAGGCCATCGGGTCCCGGGGCATTCACAAGAGGAAAGGATCGAATCGCTAATTCAGTTTCCCAAGCCGATATGGGTTCCTCGAGGGGGTGCCGAAACTCCTGAGCGATCTGTGGGAGGTGTGCTTCATGTATAAATTGTTGGGCCTCATGGGGATCAGTTTGATGAAGGGAGGAGTGCTCCCTGAAGAAGTGTTCAATTACCTGGAGCTTATCTTCTTCTGAGGTAACCTGTCTCTGACTAGCATCCCTTAAGGATTATATACGGTTACGCCCAGCTTGCTTTTTCAATTTTGCCGCCAGGAGTCGATTGGCTTTGTTCCCTTTCGAGTAAAAGTGTTGCTTATACAATGCGCTGCTCTGCCCAAATGGTGCACTTCTAGGGCTTTCCGAGCTATACGCACATCTCAGAGTGAGCGCTGGGATCCCTTTTCTTTGTGTAACCCCTCCTTTCTTTGAAGTTCCAACTCTAGTTGGGTCTGTAAGTGTTTCCTAATTCTTCCCCTCGCTATTGTTTGGTCTGTAAGGTGACCTCAGATTACTGCCTTTCTGGCATCCCACACTGTGTCATAGTTTACGTCACCAGTGTCATTCTCTGCAAAATAGTGGTTTATGGCCTCTGAAATGTGGGACTGAAACAGGGATCTTCCAACAAGAACTCATTCAGGCGCCAGACTACCGTTGGTGGCCAGGTGGCGTTAAGAGGGGCTAGCGTGAGCATCAGTGTGGCATGTTCCGACAAGGCTTTCGGGAGGATCTCTATGGCAATTGTCTGGGCAATGAGAGTGTCAGACCCAAGAAGCATATCTAATCTAGAAAAACCCCTGTGCAATGCAGAGAAGAAAATGTAATTGCGTTCGTCCTGGTGGAGGAATCGCCAAGTCTCTATAAGCAAGTGTTCGCGCAAGAGTGTGATGAGTGCTAGGAAATTTCTCTTATCATTAGCAGTTGGGGGTAGGGACTTATCTACCAGAGGGTTAACCGCTGCGTTAAAATCACCTCCCAGAATAAGTTCTCCCTCTGCGTGCTCACTAAGTATCTTGGATAGAGAGGCAAAGAACAGGTCTTGGTGAGAGTTGGGCGCATATAGCGAAACCAGGGTCACCTTCCGCCCTAAAATTATTGCAACCAATAGTATATTCTACCATTCTCATTGCGCATCTCTTTTAGTACCCGTAAAGGAGTGCCCTTGCGCACCAGAAGGGGGACCGCCCCTCCCTGCTTCTTCAGCCACACGGAGGCACAGAATTTCATGGGATACAATTTGTTATCAAGGCGAAATTCATCTGAAGGCAAAAGATGGGTTTCCTGGATAAATAAGAGCGAAGAATTAAGGATGGCCATTCTATAAAATAGCGATTGTCGTTTTAAGGGGGAATTTAGACCTCGTACGTTCAAGGTAATCTCAGGGGCTGCCATTCTGATATCACTCAGGCGTCTGATCGATACAAGTACTCTCCCATCAGGGAGCCAGACACTTGGGACTCCCACAGTTGTGTTTCCTGGTGTAAATAATATACAGG
The DNA here is from genome assembly GCF_040938575.1 of Ambystoma mexicanum. NCBI lineage: Eukaryota > Metazoa > Chordata > Amphibia > Caudata > Ambystomatidae > Ambystoma > Ambystoma mexicanum. Next base: position 211,274,548 of record NC_090934.1, read on the forward strand.
CTAGTATAGCAGGATGTATAAGGTACAGCACCCCAGAAGCAAAATCGTGAATTGGTTGTGAACCCCAGAGAATTTTCAGTATTGACATTGTCGTGGGAAGAGCATAGAAAAGAAAATCGGTAAACATCATGGCAAAGTTCAAACAAAAATTCAATAAAATGCGATGCAAAAAATAGGTAGAAAAAATCTTAGAAGAGCATATCAAAACTTTCCTTAAGGCAATCAATTTCAACTTGAAGACAACAGTAACTGGCGCAATCTGTTCCAGGTGCCCAATCAGAACCAATTTCTGTTCCCGCCATTTTATTACAGGTGTTCCAGCTTATAGCTGTAGGAGGAAGGACATCTCTGTTTGTAGTCGACAGACCTTCTCAGTAATGTCCCTCTGGTGCTGGTTATTTAAAGTTATTATTGCAGACCTAGCTGCAGTCCGCCAGCAAGCAGGGGTCCCTTGGTAGCGCTTAGTTCAAAACTATGTAGATCATGTCTAGAGCGACAGGGTTTGCCCACATTTGCTCCCTTTCAAGTATTATGAAGCCACTGCAGGTCTGCCCAGCATCATGTAGAGCCTGCACTTTCCTGTTCCATGCGTACGGTACCCTTCACAGAAGGCCAGCCCCTAGGCCTCCTTCTCCTATCTTTTGGTGTGGGGCTTTGGCATGGGTCTCCCAATTCTTCAGCTCCTGCGGTGGCGTCGTTATTGGATTCCAGCATCACAGCTCTAGCCTCTTCTTCAGAGCTAATGGTGTAGGGGTGGTTGTGAAGTTCAAATATCAGCTTACATGGGAACCCTCATCGATAACTGACCTTTTTAGCCTGAAGCCATGCTGTAACTTTTTGCAGGCACCTGTAGTTTGCTAGGGTGTATGGCGATAGATCCTGAAACAGGCTCAGAGTCACTCCTTGGAACTTCACTGGCTCTGCCCGCCTGGCTTTTGCCATGATTTCCTCTTACTGATGAAAGAAATGTACTCGATAGAGGACATCAGGTAGAAGGTTCTGTCTTTGCTGAACTGAAGAGTAAACCCGGTGAGTCCTGTCCTGTCCGTGAGCTCGTCTGAATCGCCGAGACTCAACAGGGATTTGAAGAGGGCTCTCACATAGTCCAATAGGTCTTGGTCTGGCATTTCCCGCGGGACCCCACGCTGTTAAATGTTATTCCTTCTTGACCGGTTTTCCAGGTCAGCCTGCTTTGCCCACATTTGTGCATAGGTTTTTTTGCCACATGTATCTCACATGTTTCATCACTTCCCCTATAAGGATCGAGTGGAGTTCCTGCCTCTTGTCCCTCATTTCTTCCAGAGGTTGTCCCCGGTCTGTGCCCTTCTGAGCCATCCAAGCTCTCAGCGCTCTGTTCTTCCCGGAGCCCAGTTGCTGCCAGTCTCCTCTCCCTCTTCTTTTGCGCCCCCTCTGCAGTAAGCAACCCTGGTAACGTGGCTTTTGCCGCTTCCCACACTGTGGCCATAAATACCTCCCTGTTATCGTTAACCTCAAAAAAGGCGCCTATCTACCTTCTTTCCCAGGAAAATCACAAAATACTCGGTCCCTCACCAATGTGTCATTACGCCTCCATCGTGTTTACCACCTTGGCGCTCCACAAACCATTCCGCTACCAACAACTTGTGGTCAGACCAAGTAATTACCTCCACTTTTACCCCCATATCACCTCCTCCTGTTCCTGCGGTATCAGCAACATGTCTATCCTGGTATAGGATTGGTGTGGGGGGAAAGAAAAAAGTATACCCCCCCGGCCCGCATGGTGTTTCTGCCACACATCCATCTAATGGCAGTCTTGGAGGAGGTTCCTAAAATCTGTGTTCTCTTTAGTCTCTACCCTCAGCCTATCACTCTTCTATGACCAGCAGACCGTTGCAGGATCTCCCACCCGATTAAAGTCACCCCCCAAAACTGTGACACCTTCTGCCCAACCCTCTAACATCCTGAATATCTTGCGCAGGAACCTCACCTGTACTGTATTGGGCGCATACAGTGTGGCTAATGTGGTCTGCACTCCTCCATAGAGGCCCTTTATCCCCAGGAACCGGCCCCTGCAACCCTTTTTTGATCTGAGTCTCTGTCATCCTAAAGGTCTTTGCCATAATGATACCCACCCCTTACTTTTTACGGTCCTTGTGGAAAGCCCAGTAGGACTTACCAATGTCTCTGCCTTTAATTAGTGACTTGGCCCCTTGCTTGTAATGGGTTTCCTGTATAAAGAGAACTGCCAAAGGCTGTTTTTGGAACATATTGCTAGTTAGTGATCTCTTGTTTTGGGAGTTCAACCCCTTTACATTTAGTGTGGCTATCTGCAACTAAGCCATAACCTTGCTTCACTTTGCACACACTGTCCACCCGGCTTTCCCCGGAGCCATCCTCCCCAAATCCTAACTGGCTGTATATGGTTCCCCCCTTTACTCTACCCCCTGCCCACTTCCCCCACACCCTCAGTTGCATGCCCTATCTCCTCCCCTCCCTCCCATTCCCCCGGTGGCGTTTGGCACAGCATTCCCAGTATTGTGGTTCTGCCGACCAAGCCCCCTGAGTTAAGACCTCTGTCCTGGATCAGTAAATTCCCCTTGCTACATCCCCTCAACGTTGCTGCTTCCTGCCCCTTAGTTCGCTATAAACCCCCCTTCCCCATCTTGCCAGTTTAATAACCTTCCCTCGAACCCTCCCCTTAATCTCCCTTCTGAAGCCCACCTCCCCCCCCCCCCAGCATAACTGGCATCAAAACGTAACAGGAACACTCGCATTGCAGTTCTAACCTAGGACCCTGCATCTCCCCTTCCCCCAAATCTACTTGACAAACTTCAGTACAAGGTGGTATTTCACCATCCGTGCAGTGACTAGAAGAGTCTAGAAAATAGCCTCCTTCTTTACTCCGTCCATGTTTCCCTCAGGTGGCGCCTTCACACACGGGGTGGGGGTGTTGAGTTTCTGGTATTTCCTGGCACCTTCAATTCTGCGTCTCCCAGTAGATGCCTTCAGCTTGGTTGCTCCACTGGACTGCTCGGGCCCTTTCCCTCAGGCACCGGTCCTAAGAATTCTTCTATGGCCCGTTTGATGTCCTCATCTCTTACCACTTGAAACCTTTCCCCCTCCCATTCAAAAATAAATGCAAAGGGGTATCCCCATCTGTATTTCACCCCTTTCTCATGGAGCCATCTGGTCAAGGGGATGCACTTCTTGCGTCTCAAAAGGGTATGGGCGGAGAGGTCATGAAATATGGCCATCTTGGATCCCTCATATTCAATGTCGCCCATGCGCTAGGCTTTTTCCAAGACCTCCACCTTCTCCAGATAATAGTGCAGCCTGGCGAGCCCGAAGCGAGGCCCTCTGCTTCCACTCCCGCCCGATGCACTCTGTCCAGGGGCACTGTCGCACCTTCCTTGGACCCCAGGACCATCCCCATAATCTCCAGAATCTTGCGTTCCAGTCCTGCTGGGGATTCTCATTCCTTCTCCTCTAGGCCAAAAAATAGGATATTATTGCGCCTCTCTCTTGAGGCGCAGCTCCTCCTCCCGCCTTTCCACCTCTTCGAGGAAGACACCAACTTGCTTCTCTAGGATCGTGGTCGAGGTACGATTTGCCTCCAGCCCATCTATTCGGTCTTCTAGTGTGACCACTCTCACTGAGAGTTCTGCCACTTTTGCACCTATGTCTGTTTGCATGCCTCGTATCTCTTCCAGTATCACTTGTATGTCAGTTTTGATCACCCCAATCTCTGTTGTGCAGTGATGTGGGCCTCCATCTCCTTTTACTTTTGCCATTCCTCCTCCTTCGGTGTACTGATATTGTGCTAGTGTCTCTTTCTATGGCACTCTCACACTTGCGCTCTTTTCCTTCCGTAGTTTGCTTTCACATGGGCACTTTGGCTGACATTTGCTTTGCCCGTAAAGGTTTATTCCCTTCATTATTTAATATGCTTAACTTCAAGGTTTCGTTCAATGTGGTGTTCAATATTCATCCCATATGTTTATTTTCAAGTTTCCATTCAGTTCGGTATTCAAAATGTATTCCGTGTGCTTAATTTCAAGAAGCGTTACTTATCTGCTGTCTGCTAGGTGCGCCCAGTGTTTGAGTGCCTCTCCCCGATGCTCACCGGCTCTCTGCGTTGGCTTCCAGTGGCTCCTGCTGCTTCTCCTCTGCCTCTGGAGCCGGCGGGCCAACTTTTGCGAGTCCCGCTCGCCTGCCGACTGTTGTCTTCTGCACGCCGGCAATTAAAATGCTTCTCTACAGATTCGGACTGCATCCTCTCTTTTCCTTGGTCTCTTGCAGCTCCTGCTGCTCGCTCTTTAACGCAGAGGCTCCACCGCCTGTGACAACTGCATGGCCTGCTTGTCTTGGGCCCTACAAGTCCTCTGGGTTATCGGCCGGCGCCCTTGCTCCTTCTCCGGTCCCACCATGGCTGCCTCCTTATAAAAAGGGTCCCCTGCTGGTTTATCCCACCCAGGCCTCCCTGTTGCTCCCCTTGTTGTTCTCTGGCATGCTCTTTATACACCTGCAGCCACCTGACAGGTTGCAGGTGTGGTTTCTCATTTGGGCTTGCCTGACTATAATTAAAAGAACATTCCTGAATCTCACAGCACTCTGCAGGCATCTACCTCGCTCCAGTACTATAGTGGTGAAATGGTTTAGTGTTCCTCACTCTTAAGTCACCTCTTCCTCGTACCAGTACTGTCCGGTGTCAAATGTGGGAAAATGAGGGGAGCTAGCTTACAATAGCCTATAAAGACTGAGGAAGGAGGGGGTTGGTCTTCAATAGGGAAAGGGGGATATCATGTCTCTCCTGTGGGTACCCCACTCCAAATCCCTGAGGTCCCTCCACCCAGGTGATCCTCCCTGGCTTCTCCACCCCAATGGTTAGGATCCAAGAGCAATGGCCTTTCCCTGGCCACCCGAGGAGAGGATCCAGGGGGAGTAGGAGTGACGATACCCTTAGGTTTCTCACATACGCTTCCCCAATGCGGGTTGGATCAGGGTCTTCCCAGGGAAACCGTGAAAGGAAGTCTACATTACCTTGCTCTCTGCCTTTCCGGTGTTATTCTGTGAAGCAGTACGTTTGAAGGTCCAGAAACCACTGCATTACTCGAGGGTTGGGTTCCTTCCTCTGACTGATTCAAACTATGGGAGAATGATCTGGTAGTAAGCTAAATCTATGACCTAGAAGGAATACATTTGGTGAATCACTTCCCACTTAATTGCCAATGCCTCTAGCTCAATGACTGAATAGTTATTTTCTCTGGGGAAGAGCTTCCTGCTGATATATAAAATGGGATGTTCCAGACCATCATGGATTTGTCACAGTACAGCTCCTAATCCCATTAAGGAAGCATCAGTCTGGAGGATGAATTATTTGAAGAAATCTGCAACTTTCAAAATGGGGCTTTGGCATAGGGCTTGCTTCAAGTCGTGTAACTGATCTCATCTTCTTCCTGTACGGGTGATATAGCTCAGTGGCAATGCGCTTGTCATGGAAGCAAGACGACGCAGAGCAACACCAGTTCGAATCCCGGGTCCACACTTAGACAGTTGAGATGTTTTGCTGGAAACATTTGGAATAAACCTGTGCTTGTACCCAATTAATCCCCAAAAGGCCCTGAGATCTTTCTTAGTTATTGGGGTAGGAGTTTCACGAACAGCTCTCACCTTCTCTTGCTGTAATTGGACACTGCCATTACCCACAAAGAACCCCAAATATGTAACCGCAGATTGGACCAGCTTACATTTTCTGGGATTCGCAATCAACCCTGCCTTTCTTAGCACTCATGTCTGTGTAAAGGTGGTACAAATGGTCTTTCCATGTCCTACAATGGATTACAATGTCTATATAGGCTCTGCAAAATTCTGAGTAAGGTTGTAGGATTTTATCCATTAGACTCTGGAACGTTGCAGCATCACCATGCAGACCGAAAAGTAGGACTTTATTTTGAAATAAGCCGATGGGAGGGGCAAAGGCAGTTTTTTCTTTATCAGGACCATGTAAAGGATCTTGCCAATACCCTTTCATTAGATCTAGCGTCGAAAGGTAGACCGCATTACCCAGCCGGTCTGTCAGATCACCAATACGGGGCATTAGGTAGGTGTCAAAGGCAGAGATGGTGTTCACCTTTCTAAAGTCTATGCAAAACCTCCTGCTTCCATCGGGTTTTGCCACCAACACGATGGGGGAGGACCAAGGACTATTGGAAGGTTCAGTGATGTTAGCCTCTAGCATGGTTTTAACTTCCTGAATGATAGTCTCTTTTCTGGCTTTAGGTAACCGATAAGATTTCAAGTTTACCACTTTAACTGTGGAAGTGTGGATGTGATGGTAAATATCTTTCACTCTTCCAGGTTACTCTCCAAACACATCAGAAAACTGTCTTATAAGATCATATAAATCTCAGTTTTGATTGTTACTGAGGTCGGATGAAATTAAGGCTTTGCTTTCTGTGTCTATTGGTTAGAGACAGGATAATATTATAGCCTTGGACTCTGAAGGATTTTCCTTCCATTCCTTTAGTAAGTTTCCATGGTAACGACAGTGGTCTGATTGGGAGATCTTATAATTACAGGGACCCATTTGTTCCGTCACCTCGTATGGCCCATGCTATCTGGATACCAGTTTATTTTCAGAAGTGGGCAATAGTACCAGCACCTTCTGGCCTATGGAAAAGGACCTCAGCAAGACCTTTTTGTCATAAGAGGTCTTTTGTTGTTCCTATGCTTTTAACCATGTGAGTCTGGACTAAAGATCTAACACTGGTGATATGTTCTTTCAATCCATTGGGTTCTCGTCCATAAAGGAGTTCAAACAGGGAAAATCCTGTTGAGGCCTGGTTTTTGCTTTCAGACTACATGCAAGGCCCACACTATCATTTGATCCCAGTTATTACCATCCTGCTCAACTAGCTTTTGGAGTATGGTTTTAAGGATCTTATTAAACCTTTCAACAAGGCCATCTGTCTGTGGATGGTACACAGATGTTCTGAGGGTGGCGATGTGTAACAGTTCTTTAACTTCCCCCATCAGCTTGCTCATGGAAGTAGAGCCCTAGTTAGTCAATATCTCCTTCAGAAACCCCACTCGAGAGGTGTTTCAGGATTTGTTGTGTTGTGTTGGCTGTCAAGGCAAAGGCCTCTGGATAGCGTGCGGCATAATCTACAATCACCATAATGTATTTGTTCCCAGTGTAGAAGTTTCAAGGGGGTCACACAATATCCATACCAATCCAGGAAAATAGAATCTCAATTATTGGCAATGGATTTAAGGGAACTGTTGGTGGCATGTGTGTGCTAGTTTTCTGGCAGATGACACATGCTTGAATGAAGTTCTTATTATCCGCATAAATTCTGGGCCAGTAAAGCTTTTTTCCTATATGTTTCTAGTGGTGTCACGGTATTGGTTTGATGGCAGTATGATAACCTTCTTGCCAAATGATGGTATTTCATGGTTATCGTGCTATAGCAGGTGGAGTTAACTAATCTTAACAAATATTTTCTTAAAGGTCATAAATTGTCAGCATTTTGAAACGTGTCTTTGCACATTTTTAGCTGATCCTCCAGGAATCTAGGGCGGCTGCAGATTTGGTCTTTCATGGCGCTCACTCGTTGATCACCTTGAATGAAAGAGTGACTAGTGCAAGTGTCAAAATTCACATTTTGAGCAATGAGCTTGCTGCTCAGTCACAGGTCATCGCTTTCAAAATCGGCCTCGACCTGCATTATTTTGGAACCACCTGGCATGGGCATCATGATCCCTCGCTGCAATCACTCATAAAAGTTTGCTTTGATAATGCTTTATCCCATTAAATGGAGAAAAGTCACTCATGTGAGGTCTGAAAGCCCATGTCATTGTATTTCTTTTGTCAAAATGTCATAGCCAACACACACTCACCGAAAGGTTGCATATTGATGAAATCACTATAGCTTGTTTACCATCTGCCTGGTGTATTATAAAGGTCTAATGTTGGAGTCACCACTGACCATGTAATCCTAACAGGACAGCGTTCAGTGGGCGCTGTTGATTTCTTTCTTGATTCTTGCAATACATGTTCATTTACCTTCTTAAAGATAGTGCCACAAAAACCATTTGAAAATGACAAAGTTAAAATACATATCGGCACAAATATGGCCTAGACAACCACGTCACCACAGCCCCATCTTTACCATTTTCCCCATGTCTGAGCGCATTAGGACCCTTGTCATGTGAGTTGAGACGGAGGAATGCTTTCATGGGTGGTGTCATAAATTGAGGATAGACCTGAGAAATATCTCACCCCCATTGCTTTGGATCCTTCAAATTGAATGTAGAATCTGTCCTACCTGCTGGAGTCCAGGGTCAAATGCAGAAGGCAGGTGAAGGGTCAAGCGAAGCAACAACTCTAGTGCTAATGTGTAAATCTACACGGAGGACAGTGGTGGGGGGGTAGTTTATATACTAGCACAAAGCACTGATAGGCCCAGTCTTCATACAGTCTACAGAGCTAACATTTTTTGTGGACATGCATCAGAAGGGCATCCAGTTCATTCCCCCCCCCCCCTTTGAATTCTCGGATGTGTAGTTGCCCATCTTTCAAATTGGTGGGAAAACTACAAATCGGCTGATCTTTAACCCGACTCTACTGATCACAGAGAAAGAGCGGTCACAGCATCAAAGCCTCATTTACTAATGTGGCCTCACTTTCCCTATGCTCTTGTCTGCCAAACCCCACATCCCACAGTGCAAGATCCAGAATGCGCAGCACTTGCTTACTGCAGCCTTTCCAAATCAGATTGAAAAGGTCACTTAATAGCTGCAGGCTAAAACGGTATACCGGTATAAACAACGTGACGGTTATTATAGTTCAATTAAGCTGTTCGCGGTATCTAGAACGGTATACCGTTATATTGTTACATAATGTGTCTGAGTTTTGAATTTACCCAGATGGCTTCCCGTTAGATGTGAATGGGCTATTTCTAGGACCACCTGTTTGTGACCTTTAAGCACCACCAACTGGGTTTTTACCATGCCCTCTGCAGTGGTGTCTCCTCTATAAAGAAGCCCATGTTTAAAAAAGAAAAAGGTCCCCCTTTCTCACGACCCTCTTGTTCCGATACTACTTGCAAAAATACTTCAGCTAACAAGGGGTCGTTTCTTTGGGCAAAGGCTAAGTCGGGAAGTGTCTTGGGCTGGTCTTTAACTTTTCTGCGTTCAGGATTGGGAGGGCTGTCAAATGGCGTATTGGCCTTCCCAAAGCCTTGAGTTCCCCTATCTGTATTTTCCTTCCCGGCCTCTTCCTTGAGCCTAGGGAACACTGCCTTCTCAACACCCCTTGAGCAATCGTATTCTCTTGATGAATTTGGAATGGGTCCTTTCCGTGATTCTGCAGCAATACCTTAACATCACCTCTTACGTCTGGGTCTATTACTCCCGCTAATGCATCAATTCCAAATCTCCATGCCAGCCCTGACTTGGGTGCTAGTCCAATGTATGTATCAACCGGTGGCATCAGTATTAAATGAGTGGGTATCAATCTTCTTTTGCCTGATGAATTGTCTCATCCCTACTACTACAGTGCTCAAACGCAATAAAGCCACTAGTAGCTACTGATGGGTCTGATGCGTTGGCATTTAGCGTCTTGTTTTGCCTTTCCAAATTTCAGTAATTTAGATCTATTTTTTACTTATGGGATCCCCACTGCACTTTAAAAAAAAAAAAGGCTTGAAGGCAATGTGCTTTTTTGGAACACAAGAATTCATTCACATTTAGATTTAGACACTTCTGAGGTCTCTTTATTATCGCATTTAAAGATTACAAACATAAGAATAACGGGCGTAAGAAAAACAAGCAAATGAAAAGAAAACTGAAATGTAATATATCACAGTTAGAGTTGTTTTGAGACACCTTATCTCTGCCAAGCACTGGAAATCCCAGGTTGGAAGAGAGCCCTCGCCAATGGGAACAGGTTGAAGGAGCATGCCTGCTTCTGTCAGGCCAGCCTAAGTCCACAAGGAGTGAGAGTGACTTGATTTTACTCTGTCTGATGTCTTTCACTGTAATTATAATGTCAATCTATTTTTCCAGATAGGTTTACTGTCAGTAAAGTTCCACAGCTGCTCGGACGGCGCAGTCATCGAACCTCGCTGCTTTGTAAACAACTCCTGGTTTCTCATGAGAGCTGACAAATCTTGCCTTCAACTTCCTCTGGAATGCACAACAAACTTGGCCTGCATACAAAAACAAGCTGTCTTTCCATGGCTTCAGAAAACACACACTATCCCCGGAAATGGGCTTTTATGTCAGCTTGGAGTCAAATGTTCATTTGTGTTCCCAGAATGAATTTCACCTAGAATCCATCTTGGAATCAAAGATTTGTTTTTTAAATGCATTGCATCCCACCCTTGGACATTTTACTTCCATATCTCAATGGCAGTAATTTAGGCTTTTGAAATCCATGCAGCATTATAACTTAGCTAGAAACACCTTGCAAACAACAGAATACAACCAAAATAATCAGAATACAAAAAGTCCAAGCAAGGGCATAACGCAGGGTCTCACCAATATTTGGGATCCATGCTAATAGCCAATCCCACCAATTACCCCAATGATAAACAGTAACCTAATTGGTCAACTCCTTCAATTTGTTGATATTGTTTTGCACAGACTGGGAATATTCACTCAAATTAAAGCAGCACATCCCTTCAAATGCATTGCACCCTAAATAATGTTTTAATAATAGGTAGTCGATAGCAGATCTATTTTTCAAAACTGCTTTTCTCATAACTTTGCTATCTAAAAGCCATTTGAGAAGTATGTTTTAATCCTTTCACTACTAACCATGCTAATTTAATTAGGCTTTCCGTTCCCCCCAGCAGCTAATCCCCAGACTCCCACCAAAGAGTAAGCATGGACTAGGACCTTGGATTCTGACAATAGCTTCACATTGGAATCGCAATCTGAATGTAGGTGTATAGATTCAAAAATAGTTCTCTTCATTCTAGGTAATGCTGGCTGCAAAGGAATCATGGTTAGTGCTAAACGTGTAATGACACATGGACCTCCAGAAATGTTAGCTGGTATATGTGTGAAAGTAACATTTCTGCAGGAGAATAAACACCCTATGTTTAACATGGCTGATATGGCTGTCCGCTACAATTGTGCGATTACTCTTCATGGTATTTGTCACGTTGGTGCAGTACTTTGGACACGCACGAGTAAAACGTCTCTCTTCGAACACAGCTCAGTTGATTTCTTGGTTTAAAGTCAGTTGTTGACACTTGCCAACCTCCTTTGACAAGTCATCAAAAAACAAATATCTCAGTTGGCTATATTGTAGGTATGTAACTTGGACATGTTTGTCCATTTGTCGTTTCAATTTTGTCAAGAGACAAAGTAATAATAAACAGAAAACATTTGACGAACATCATTCTCCTCCACTGATGAATCGTTCTTTAGTACTTGAAAGATTTGTTTTAATACTGGAGCTGGTGTTGGCACCACTACCAGGTATGTTGGTAGGTCCATTCCATTAGGGAAATCCAAAAGACAAAAGTAAGACGTGTTAAGAATTTCTATGCCAAAATATTCCCAAATATTGTGTTTGAGCAAATTTCATTTAAGTAATTCCTATTTCCTTTCGAATCTGTTTCTTTGTGCCTGCTGGGACTGGTGTTTTGGCGTTGTCATCACGTGATTTATTAATCACATTCTCGATTTTAATCACTTTCACATTGCTCTTCTGCATAAAACTGACCTGACATTTTTAATTGGTTTCACCGTTATTTGCTCTAATCCTTCCAAATGGAGAACGTTTACACTTGCAATTACACCAGTCGGGCACATCCAGTACAGAATCTGTAAAGCGAAACAAACATATCAGTGTTGATAATTATTCTCTTAATGAATATTTTCCAGCAGGAACAAACTTCCACTTTTTCTTGCCAGGCTCCATGACCAGAACTACTTGGTCTTTGCCTGATGCGATCACATCTGCGGGTACAGGTGGGCCACTAGAATTCTCTCCCTGCATTTGAGCACCAGAACCATGGGGTCTGATGTACCAAAACCACGGTCCTCCCTGTATAGTCAACACTGTAGAGGGCTCCTCCTTTTTTATCATAGGCAGTTTTACAGGTATGACAATCAATTGGGCTATCCTATCTCCACTGTTCATTAACATCACTTTTAATTCTCCTTGATAATCAGCATCTATCGCTCCTCCCAACACTTGGATGCCCTTCAAGGCTAATCCAGACCTAGGGGCAATCCATCCCATATGTTGTGAGGGAATTTGAACTTCAATCCCAGTCTCCATTACAATCATTAAGTAAATCCTGATGAGGAACCTTTCTCCAAGGGACACTTCAAAATGGACCTCAGCGCCCTAAGTTCTATTGCAGAGATATTTAGTGTTGCATGAGTTGCCCAACAGCGGAGAAGATGTGGTTCCTCCACTCCGCTTTATAAATCAAAAAAAGAAAAAGGTTGTTGCACTCACTCTTTCATGTGCCAACTTAAACAAAGAAAACTCCACTCAATTGGAATATAGAAATACATTTCTGTATTGGTGTGAGTAAGTGCCCTTTGTGATGACACGTGTTTCAACGGACCACGCCGTCTTTTTCAAATCAGGACCAATACTATAAGTTGCTTAATTTGGAACGTTGCTTTACAGTTTAACAAAAAGATTCACGGGGTCAATCCCAGCCTCTGCATTACCGCATTAACACCTCTGTACGATTCTGTCCAGAATTAAGCAACTTATAGTATTGGCCCTGATTTGAAAAAGACGGCGTGGTCCGTTGAAACAAGTGTCATCACAAAGGGCACTTACTCGCACCAATACAGAAATGTATTTCTATATTCCAATTGAGTGGAGTTTTCTTTGTTTAAGTAGGCGCATGAAAGAGAGAGTGCAACGACCTTTTTCTTTTTTCCATTACAATCATATTTCTGGGTTGTAATCTGATTTCTCTCTGTGCATGTAAAGCTACTCCTGCAGATTCTTCAGTTGCTCGGTAAGGAGCTAAGGCATCTGGCATAAGTTCCCAATAAATCAAGGCATCTGTAGCTAACTGGAGTTACATCTGCACAATAGGCGTCAAAAGGCGTGTCAACGGAGTATCACACTCCGCCACAGGGTGGTTGTTTAAGATCTTTACCGCATCAAACACACGCTCATGCCAGCCTACCAGGCTCCCATTCCCTGACTTACGCAATAGCTCCTTCAACAGACCATTCATCTTCTCAATTAGAGCCGTCCCTTGGGGATTGTAAGGGACATGATAGAGCCATTCAATATTGGTCTCTTGACAATACTCCTGCATTAGTTTGCCTTTGAAATGTGTGCCATTGTCACTCTGAATTTGCAAGGGCACTCCATAATGCAATATAATCTGGTCTAGCAACTTAATGGTGTTCAATTGTGTAGCCCTCTTATATTGCAACACCATCAGATATCCTGAAAAAGTCTCCACAATAGTACATGCACATTTGCAGCCTTTACTGATTGGCATAGGCCAAATATAATCGATCTGCTATATTTTACCTGGTAACTTGCCTCTTGGCAAAGTGCACTGGACAGTATGAGGGATGGGTCTGTCGTTGATGTTGACTCACCAAACATTGCCAAATAACAGTTTTCACTACCTCTAAAGGGAAGTTAATCCCTCAAGTTTGTGCTCACCTGTGAGTAGCTTTTTCTCCAAGATGCCCACATTTCTGGTGAGCCCACTTGGCCAGACACTCCAAATCGTCCTCCTGAGCCTCTGTGTCCACAGATGAAATCTTGGTGTGTTTATCTGCAACAGAATTAAATCAACATTCTAATGAGTCAGTAGTACAGTGTGCATCCACATGATACACTTCACCTTGTGTTAACATTTCCCAGATATCCTGCACAGTTCTTTTCCCCACAATTCTTTTCAATGTATTTTCCATCCATTCTTTTGCCATGTTGGAAGCCACATAGCTAGCCCATTTGCCACTGACCATGAATATGTGTACAAATGACATTGACCAGGTATCTCTTGATTCACAGCTTGATAGACTGCAAACTGACTTCTCTTCTCTTTCCCTGACGTTGTCAAGATTTTTTTGTCTTGGGATTATATGACACTGCTTTCCAGTAGCGTTCAGTCGATACATAGCGAGCAGAGCCATGAGTAAAGCAGGCATGCTCTGTCTGTTCGCTGTCCAATCTCCATAACGTACTCCCCCTTTCACTGTAGAATCATGTACTTCAGTCACTTATGTTCCTAATCAAAGTAACCGTATCTGGCATAGTCTTCCTCCAGCTTCCATCCCCCTTTTTAAGAGGCCATATTGGTTTGTTCCAAGCAGAAGCAGTAGAGACTGGCCTCAACACTCCTGCCTCCACATATTTTTGGATGATGTCTGAAATTTCTTTGTGCCCCCCCCCCCCTCGCCCGGGAATGCAGTGTTATGTCATTGACACACGCTTCGTGGCCAATGGCATGTGCACTGGAGGGATTTTCCATTTGCCTCCAATCACTGGTGTACAAATCAAAGCTTTAACTCCAAATTGATACGCTTTACTTCCTAACCCTAAAGTCACCTGTTCCAAAATGCCGAATTGAATAATGTATTCAGATATCGGGACAATCAATATGTCATATTTCTATTTTTTCAAATTGACAATCTTCATTTTTCACCCCTGTCCCTACTGCAGGTGTCTCTTTTCCACCGAGTCCAGTAATGGTAAAGTGTCTAGGATTCCATGAATCAGCGAGGCCTCTGCCCCGGTGTCAATCAATGCTTGGACCTCTTGCGTATTTCCAGGCTTCCAAAATATCTATACATCAACATGAGGTTGTCTGTCAATATTTATGCGAGCTGACACCACCGGAACTTGGCCATTATCCTATTCAAACTTTGAGTGAGCATACCCAGACTCAGCCTTCAACACTGCACTCACTGCTTTTCTCAACCCAGCATATATCGGCTGGTTACTGGGAAGGAGTTCCCATAGACCTTTCTCCCTGCTCCTCCGGTGAAGGCGCAGAAATTGAGTGTCATTCTTCTGCTTAGAAACCACTTGTCTTTTGACTTGCTTGTAGTTCTTTGCCCTAGCAAGCCCTCTCTTCTTGTACAACTCATACATTTCTCTGGTTTGAATGCCATCTATTTCTTTCTGTGGCACACCATCTTTCAATAGTGCCAAAAATATGTCCATTCTAGACACACAGGCATCTCTGCTGTCTTATCTCCTGCCCTGTCTTTCTCTCACTGCGCCCTTGCCTCCCACAAGGCTTGTATTAAATTTTGTCCCATTCACCCAGACCTGACAATTGCCGTATGACATCCACCACTTCATCTGTGGGTTTTTCTATCTTATCAAGTAACAAAGGCATGATGAAACTTTTATATGCCGTAGGGGCAGTTCTGATAACCATATTCGTGGTTGATAGCGACAGAGGCACTACACCCATGTGTCCTGACTCATCAATATGGATCGCCTCCTTCATAGCATTTTCCCTAATCTTTTGAATTGCTTCTTTCAAAGTATACCATCTCTTCTCAGAAGGCCATTCAGTGGTAATAGGGTACTTTCTATTACATTTTTGAGCTGCAAGGAAAGGCCTGGCGGCTGGCCAGCTCGTGGCACTTCCTGCATATTAATATCGTTGGACAAAGGTAAGAAGCATGGAGAATCAGTAGGGTCCACTAACAAACTTCCTGTGCCTCCATCATACATTCTCTGCATCCAAGCCAATAAAGGCTCACCCAAATTCTGCCTCAATCTATTGATTATTTCACCCACTTTCTGCTGAGTGAAATCCTCAAGTGTGGTTAAATCAACTATGCCTCCCGTTGGGTTACGCAGATGAGGCCTAACTCTGCGCCTGGTCACTGGATTCACAGTCGCCCTTTTCCCATCTTTTTTCACTGCAGATCCTGCCTGCACTTCCTGGTCAGAATCAGTGTTACTCGAAGAGGAATTCCATATGTTTTCATCCCAATCATTAATGTCCAAGTTTACAGCAGCTGTAGAAATGACAGCTGCCACTTTGTTATTATTAATTCTTCCTCTGCGCTTTTTATATCTACATTGGCTTACCCTAATTGCAGCATTTTCCGCAGCTTGCTGAAATATGGAGGCCAGAGTCCTGGCTCCTTCTCCAGTCCCACTGCGACTGCCTCATAAAAACAGGTCCCTTGCTGGTCTCTCCCACACAGGCCTCCCTGTCGCTCCCCTTGCTGTTCTCTAACTCACTTTTTATACATCAGCAACCACTTGACAGGTTGCAGGTGTGATTTCTCAATTGGGCTTGCCTGAATATAATTAAAATACATAGAAACGGATATTGTAGAGGTGCACTCACTGAATTGTGGAAATTAGGGTGTAGGTGATAACTGTATCAATCAATTTCAGGAAAGTGTTTAGGTGCTCCTGTGTGTGTCTTGGCTACAAGACAAAAAATATCATAGAGAAAAAGAGAGAGATCTTCCAAAAAGTTAGGGACAACAACAGAGCACACTTTTGTCTGACTTGGTCAGTAGGGTTTTTCAATAAAGTCATGGAGTTTCTAATAGACACATCAAATAATTTGTATATGAAACATAAATATATAAAATGTCATTTGTTTATTCAAAAACCACAAGTAATAAAAAAGTACATACAGTATTTGTACCAAAATCAAGAAATCACAATTGTTAGAACATTTGTGAAAATATCATCAAAACAACGATTTTGACATTTTTAATACAACAGCAATATGTCCAGAAGTTGATAAACTACAGTCTGCTGTAAGGGCATAGGCAGTGCTACAGGTATATAAAGTACAGTGCAGCTCCTTATGTGTTCTATGCGTTTCGGGCATAGCCCTTCGTCAGGTATGAGACGTGGATTGATTTCTGAAAAAAAAAGGATATCATATGTGTAAGGAATTGTTTAAGTCAGGAGTAGTGAAGAAAACTTCAACAGTAGTTGAACAGGTGAACAACTGTCCTACGTTCCACAGTGATTGTCCAATAATCAGGTTAAGTATTCAATTGAGCATGACTGTCCGTCGAGAAAGCGTACTGGAACCAGTAATGGAAATACTGGGAGAAATAAAAAAGTAAGGAGATGTATCACCAAGTACTGTATGACCACGTGTGGGACCAGTCGCTCTGTTAAAAGCGATGGGACCCTGTTATGCTTGAACTAAAATGGCGCCGGTGCGCAATGCATTCTGGGAGCGCTCGGAGCCATGATGGATATTTACTTCATGCCGCAGTGAAAAGCTGCACACATTTTGCTGAGTGTTAGATTCATGGTGCTGAGAAAAACATGCTTTCCAAACCTGGTATGCGGTCAAGGACATTTCTGCTGGGAAAGCTAACGTTGTTATGGTTTAGTACTGTTCTCCACGGAATGTGTTTTTAGAGAAGGGAGGCACTCTGCTCCTTGAGGGTAGCTCTCGATTGACCCAGCTGGCAACCGACGGCTGCTCAATCACTGCGCAAGTGCAATTTCCAGAAGGTTCGATAATTGACTCCCCTTTGTGGAGAAACCCAGAGGTGGTCAGGTGAGACTTCAGCCGGAGAAGGACGCTTACGTCTGGCACCCATGTGAGCTGTGGTGCTCTCCGCCTGGCTGTTCCTGGGGTCTTACAGCCGCTTCTGGGCGAGTTGAGGAATCCTGTTACGCTCACGGTGATGTATTTCCTTTTGAATTCTTTACTTCTTCTGTGATTTATGTCCATATTACTTCTGTGAGTTCTATGTTATTATTGGTTGCTTCTAAGCTTTGAATAAATAGCCGTATAAAAGCTTTTTATCTTCTAAGAGTGTGTGGTTGTGAGTTATTGCGTCTGTCTGCGTTCAAAGTATTTGCTCTGTAATTGCTTTGGTGATTTATGTTTTTCCGTGCATTCTGGGGAGAGCAATACATTTTTGGCGTCACGAACAGGATACTTATGATGAGTGGTTCTGAGTATTCAAGAATCTGTTGGAACGTAGATAGGATTCGGTTGTCTTGTAAGTGAAGTTTTTGAGTAGTAAAGTTTTTTTTTCTTTTGCCAGTGTGTGAGTGCCTGTGGGAGTGATTGCAGCGTGGAGAGAAAAAATATATAGATACAACAAGGTTTTGTTTTGTTTGCGATAATGAGTAGTTTGTTCAGGAAGAAGAGCGTTACCGCTGGCGGTGACTGTTCTGATGTTGTTATTCCAGGCTGGACTAAGAGTCCATATGATAAGTTGGCCCAGGTGTGGGCATGTGGTGCAGGTCTAAGTGAAACATGGGATCAAGGATTGGGAGATGCCGATCCGGCTGATGTAATGGCATGCTTGCAACAAGTTCCAGTAGAACGTGACAAAGAATGTGCGGCATTAGGTAGGCGAGGTTGGGTTCTTTTGCATGCTTATAGGAAAATACATCAAATGAAGGTGGAAATGAAAAATTAGGTTTTGCGATTAGAAAGAGAGTTAGCTGCAGAAGGCAGACTGCGTTAATGCAGCAGATTCAAATGAAACTGTTTAAAGATAAGGCTGACACATATCAGGCGGTGGCCGAGAGGGCAGCAGTCAGAGTAGCCCGGTATAAGTATAGGAAAAGACGGGGAGGGGTCAACAAAAGAAAGGTGGCAACTGTAATCGCTACCGCTGGTGTGGACTGGGATCCAGATAAGTGGGATGGTGATATTTTTGATTCAACCAGTCCAGAAAGTAGTTCCGCAAATGAGTCTGACCCCAAAATGGAAGTGAAACAGAAAACAGTGGCGGCTAAGCCCGTTAGAAGACGGCGAGCCGGACCCCACCCACAGAATCCTGCTGTCATGATCCCAGGCATCCGGACCAAGCCCGTCAGCCCCGGGAGCAGGCATCTAGACATTTAGTAAAACCTCAGCAGCCCCGGCTAGGGGCTATCTGGGTTCAGCCTTAGGCACCAGGCTCATAGTAGGAATCAGTCCTGGCGCCTAAGGCGCCAGGCTCATAGTCATTACTTACCTCAGGGAGACCATGCTGCAAATGACTCCAATCAAACATGAAGCCTGAAAGGGACTATTTTTCTACAGGGACTATTTTTTACTCGGGTGTGGTTCTAGGGACTTCTTACCTGGGACTACTTTTGAGGCTATTTAAACCACACCCGACCAGCAACACACGCTTCGCATTATTTTGCATCCAGCAGCGTAACACTCACCGTGCCTGCAGCCTGCATCCAGTCTCTGCCACGCCCGCCTCGAATCCGGAGCTCCTAAAACAAAGAGGAAAGAAAGGGACAAGATTAGAAAACAAACTTATTTCTATTCCACACCTGATTCTGGATCCATCTTGTCTCCGGACCTGTAAAGAACATAATTTCTGCACGCGCCGCACCTCCAGCTGCAGCGCCGCGCCATACTCACCAGTCCACCGCATCTTTCGACATGGCGCTGCCTCCATCATTTCTTCGCCAAACTTCAGCACCTAGGAGACAAAAGAAAACCACAAGGTGAGCCGAGGGAACCAACAAATATAATTCTTACCCCCATAGACTTACCTGATTTACCACCGGAGGCATCCTTTTGTGACTCTCCATATTTTCACGTGCCGCATCTGTAAAGAGAGACAAAACAACACGTTTTCCTCGTGCAACATTTACTGGACAGCGCCGGGTGACACGGACTCTTACCTGAGCGCCACCAGCTGCCACAAGAGCATCTTTTCACGAGCCAGCTGCAAGACAAGAAAGGAAGGGGGGAACTCATTGACGTCTGTATTGTTGTATACATAGACAATATTCTAGTGTACTCCTCTTCAGAATCAGACCATGTGAAGCACGTTCGTGCAGTCCTTGAGAAACTACGCCAGCACAAGTTATATGCAAAATTGAAAAAATGCGTTTTTCATGCTACGGAAGTTGAATTCCTAGGATTTATCCTGACTCCAAAAGGAGTCCAAATGGACTCTCGAAAGGTGGACGCAGTCCTCAAGTGGCCATCACCCAGTTCAGTTATAGGGGTACAAAGCATGCTCGGATTTGCTAATTTCTACCGCGGATTCATTCCGGATTTCTCACATGTTGTACACCCTATCACAGCACTTTTGTGAAAAAACAAATGCTTCTTGTGGACCGAAGAAGCTGAAAAGGCCTTCCAAGAGCTGAAAGCGAAATTCACGTCTGCACCTGTCTTAAAGCATCCACGCCCCGAACTTCCATACATAGTTGAAACTGATGCATCCAGTTTAGCCATGGGAGCTGTCCTGTACCAGAAGGATCCTGAAACCGGTCAACTTCACCCAGTAGCATTTTGGTCCAGAAAGTTCTCGGCACCCGAGTTAAACTATGCGGTTACCGATAAAGAATTATTAGCCATCAAATCCTCCTTCAAGGCTTGGCGGCATTATCTTCCCGGTGCCAGGCATACCATTACGGTAATCACCGATCACCGGAACTTGCAGTATTTAAAAACCGCCAAGGCCCAATCGTCGAGTCAACTTCGATGGGCATTGTTCTTTGCCGAGTTCGATTTCGTGATCACTTATCAACCATGTTGTAAAAATGGCAAGGTAGATGCCTTATCTCGAATAGGGATGGGAGAAGCATATGCGAACCCCGAACCGGTGCCTATAATTTCAGAACAAAGAATTCTTGGCATAACCACTCTGCAGACACTAGAGGATATTCGAGTAAAGATCCAACAACTCTACGAACCAACAGTCCTGCAGGACTGGGTGAAGAAAGGCCCGGACTACTCAGTCATCAATGACCTACCTTATTATCAAGGGCGACTATTTCTTCCACACAAGAACTACAAGAACTAGTCACCTCCAATTATCATGACACCCTGATGGAAGGACACCCAGGTATCGCAAAAACTGAAGCTAAAATTAAGAGACAATTCTGGTGGCCCACCTGGCGAAAAGATGTAAAGCATTTGTATTGTCTTGTGGCATTTGCGCCCAAAACAAGTCAGAAGAAAAAAACCAGCTGGCCTCTTACAACCTTTGGATATTCCACCTACACCATGGCACACATTATCGTTAGACTTTATTACAGATCTACCTCCATGTAATAGATTTAACACCATTCTAGTTATTGTGGATCTTTTTTCCAAGATGGCCCACTTTATTCATCTAAAGGGATTATCTTCTGCTTCAATTCTGGCCAAGGAGTTCCTCGAAAACATTGTTCGAATACACAGATTTCCTTCCGTATTGGTCTCTGACCGAGGTAGTCAATTCATTTCACATTTTTGGAAGAAATGTTGTCAACTGGCGCAATCAACATGAGATTATCAACCAGTCACCATCCCCAGACCGATGGTCAGACGAAGATGACCAACCAGACCCTTGAACAGTACCTATGTTGCATGCTACACCAGACCGAAAGTAATTCGAAAGATATTTTATGGATTTCCGAGTATGCATACAATAACTCTGTACATTCAGGAACCGGACCAAGCCCCTTTTATACCATATATGGACATCACCCTCAAACCTCAGAACTAGATTCGCCTCAGCATTTAGAAATGCCTGCAGTTAGTCATTTGCATTCTACTATTACACAAGCCTTTGAAGAGTCAACAGAACATTTGAAACAAGCAAAAGAGAAATATAAGAAAAATGCTAATCAACATAGAAGTGAAACTCCACAATACCAGATTGGGGATCAAGTTTGGCTGGCTACAAAACACATACCTCTGAAGGGAACTCGGACTTTTAACCCTAGATATTTGGGACCTTACAATATTAAGGCCATTATCAACCCGGTAGCCGTCAAATTGGAATTACCCTCTAATATGCGCATTCATCCTGTCTTTCATGCTTCACTTTTAAAACCAGTTCAACCAGGAACAAGATTAACCAAACCACCCGACCCCATCTTGGTAGATGGAGAACTTGACTTCGAGGTAAAAAATATCCTGGACTCCAAGATGGTTAAATCAAAACTTTTTTATTTAATCGATTGGAAGGGCTACGGACCACAAGAAAGGTCATGGGAACCTAGTGACCACATCCATGCACCTCGGTTGGTGAAAATATTACATCGGAACTTCCCAGACAAACCAGGGACCAGGGGAAGAACAACTTTAGGAGGGGCCTTGGGGGGGGAGTGCTGTCATGATGCCTACCCCCAGGCATCCGGACCAAGCCCATCAGCCCCAGGAGAAGGCATCTAGACATTTAGTAAAACCTCAGCAGCCCCGGCTAGGGGCTATCTGGGTTCAGTCCTGGCGCCTTAGGCGCCAGGCTCATAGTAGGAATCAGTCTTGGCGCCTAAGGCGCCAGGCTCATAGTCATTACTTACCTCAGGCAGACCATGCTGCAAATGACTCCAATCCAACATGAAGCCTGAAAGGGACTATTTTTCTACAGGGACTATTTTTTACTCGGGTGTGGTTCTAGGGACTTCTTACCTGGGACTACTTTTGAGGCTATTTAAACCACACCTGACCAGCAACACAACCAGCATCCAGCAGCGTAACAGTCACCGTGCCTGCAGCCTGCATCCAGTCTTCTGCCACGCCCGCCTCGAATCCGGAGCTCCTAAAACAAAGAGGAAAGAAAGGGACAAGGTTAGAAAACAAACTTATTTCTATTGCACACCTGATTCTGGATCCATCTTGTCTCCGGACCTGTAAAGAACATCATTTCTGCACGCGCCGCACCTCCAGCTGCAGCGCCGCGCCATACTCCCCAGTCCACCGCATCTTTCGACTCGGCGCTGCCTCCCTCATTTCTTCGCAGAACTTCGGCACCTAGGAGACAACAGAAAACCACAAGGTGAGCCGAGGGAACCAACAAATATAATTCTTACCACCATAGACTTACCTGATTTACCACCGGAAGCATCCTTTTGTGACTCTCCATATTTTCATGTGCCGCATCTGTAAAGAGAGACAAAACACCACGTTTTCCTCGTGCAACATTTACCGGACAGCGCCGGGTGACACAGACTCTTACCTGAGTGCCACCAGCTGCCACAAGAGCATCTTTTCATGAGCCAGCTGCAAGACAAGAAAGGAAGGGGGGAACAAGAGTGAACATCGGACATATTGAACTCTATGAACTTAATAATTACTGGTCCTCACCAGGAACCTCAGAGTCAATACTCTCCAGAACTCTCCCGAGCCTTCAAACCAGTGAAGTAACTGGAATCGACGCGCCCCTGCAAATCCACGCAGGATGGAGAGCTCATCTTTCAAGAATATAAGGAGAATATTTCTACGGGTTAAGCAGACAAGATTAGGAGGGCAGATCCAGTCAGTCATCGCTGCACTACGCATCACGTGGGTGGAGACCGCAGCTGTCCGGGTCCAACCGACGCCGCTGTGGGAGCCAGGTGAGCGTAACACCTGCTGGAGGAATGGTAGATTTAACCACGCTGGAGGATTACACACAACAGGAGGTTGGGGAAATGATTACCTGTTTGAGGCAAAAATCAGGGGAAGCTTTATTGACATAGATGGTGAGATTACTCGATCGGGGTGCTGCAGGGTTGTTGGTAGATTCTACGGATTCACCACGTTTTTTACCCCTGTCAATTGACACCAATGTACAGGAGGTCTTAAGGGCAGGACTGCCCCCTAATGCAAATGGTCAAGATACTCAGGTATCTTTGTTGCACCTGGTAGCCCAAGCATATAACCTTAAATACCCCATTACCACAGATTGGCCCAGTGAAGAAACGAAGTGGTATACATTGAGTGAAGCAATTGAAAATGTCAGGGAGCATGCTATGAAAGAGGCTATTCACATAGATGCTCCTGATCACATGGGAGCCGTGCCGCTCTCAGTTTCAACTCGAAACATGGTGATTAGAACTGCGCCACCCACATACAAAAGTGTCATTATGACTTTGCTCGTAGGTATGACGGACAAAGCTACTGATCAGGTAGCAGATGCCATTCGGCAACTTGGAGATTTGGGGGTGTGGGATAAGAGCGATAACAAGCCACGGGAGAGAGAGGGGCGTAGTGAGAGAAGAACCGAAGGCGGGCGGCAAGATAGCAGAGACTCCCGAGTGTCCCGAAAAGACATGTTTTTGGCTTTGTTAAAAGATGGTTGCCACACGAAGAAATTGATGGCATTGAAACCAGAGTAGTGTATGAATTATACAAAAAACGAGGACTTGCAGCCAAAGAGCGCTATAAACAGGTTAAGAAACAGGTAGTCACCACGCCACAGGGGGACACCTCACCTTCTGCTCCCCCTGCGGAAGAACAAGACAAAGGGTCTATGGGGACACCTTCCCCGTACCAGCCAACATACGCTGATTTGAGAAATGTGGTGAGTGCGATGTTAGAGGCGGAGTTGAGTCACACTCATTCGAAGTTTGACTAGGGCTTCGGCCAAGCTCCGGCAGCGTCTGCCCGCATAAAAGTGGATAGGTGGCCTCATGTTGATGTTAAGATTCTTTGGGGGCCAGGAAATACACAAGGGGTGCGAGCATTGATAGACACTGGGGCGGAGGCCCCTTTGATTCATGGTAATCCAACACGATTTAAAGGCAAACAGTTTACTATTACAGGTCTAGGGGGAAAGGAGACCCTCGCAGTACAAGCGAAAGGGGAGATGAAAACAGGCAATTTGAATAGGCAGAAATACCAAGTGTTGATTGTCCCGATACCTGAATATATAATTGGCTTTGACATTTTGGAAGGGTTAACCTTGGGACTTGGCGGTAAAACGTACCAGTTTGGGGTGAGTGCATTGATCTGTACACCCATTACCGTAGGCAAATTGAAGATGCCCCCAGTGCAAGTGCCAGTGGCAACTAAGCGGGTATCAATGAAACAATACCGCATTCCTGGGGGGCACAAGGACATTTCAGACACCATCAAAGAGTACGTGGAGGCGGGTGTATTGCGCCCTATTACCACCGCATGGAACAATCCTCTCTGGCCTATTAAAAAGGGTGATGGGTCGTGGAGGATGACGGTGGGTTACAGGGAGTTGAATAAACACACTTCTCCCTTAGTGCCCGCAGTCCCAGATGCCATTACCTTGATTGAGAATACCCAAAAGTTTGAGGGGACTTGGTATGCAGTGATCGATTTAACCAATGCATTTTTCTCCGTGACAATTGCTGAAGAGTGTCAAGAGCAGTTTGCATTTTCGTGGAGTGGACGTCAGTACACTTTCACGAGGCTACCTATGGGGTACATACACAGCCCGACTATCTGTCACCGGCTGGTGGCAGAGCATTTAGACAAGATACCGTGTAAACCTGACATACAAATCTCTCATACATTGATGATATTTTGATCCAGGGCAAGGATGAGCACAGTGTGCAAAGCCAGTTAGATGTCATTATGGAAGGATTGAAGAAGGAAGGGTGGGAGAATTAACCCGAGTAAAATTCAAGGTCCAGCTGAAACAGTGATATTTTGATGATATTTTGATCCAGGGCAAGGATGAGCACAGTGTGCAAAACCAGTTAGATGTCATTATGGAAGGATTGAAGAAGGAAGGGTGGGAGATTAACCCGAGTAAAATTCAAGGTCCAGCTGAAACAGTGATATTCCTAGGGATTCAGTGGCATCATGGGCATCGAGAAATGGTGCCAAAAGCCCGACAGAAAATACTTGAATTCACCACTCCAATGAACAAAAAGCAAGCTCAGCAGTTTATAGGGCTGTTTGGGTTTTGGAGACAGCACATTCCCCATTTAGGGCAGGTATTGGCCCCCCCTCTACAAGATGACACGAAAGAAATATGAGTTTCAGTCGGGGGAGGAGCAGCAGAAAGCCTTTGAGATGGCGAAAGACAACGTGCAGCAGGTGCTTGATTTATGGCCCTTGAAGGAAGGCAAAGTGGAATTAAATGTGTCTGTACAAGGCAATTATGCTAACTGGAGTGTGTGGCAGAAACAAGACAGGAAACAGGTGCCAATGGGGTTTTAGAGTCGTAAGTTGCCCGGTGCTGGTAACTCATACACTCCGTTTGAGAAGCAATTGCTGGCGTGTTATTGGGCCCTTGTTGACACCGAGCAGATGACGGTGGGCCATGATGTATTCATGAGACCAGAAATACCAATCATGCAATAGGTACTGAGCTCTCCTAAAACGCATAGAATAGGACATGCTCAAGAAGCCAGCATAATTAAGTGGAAATGGTATATTCAAGACAGAGCCAAATCAGGAAAGATTGGAGTGGCAAAATTACATGAGCAAGTAGCCAACATACTGCCCTCAGATTACATACCACCGAAAGTGCCTGAAAAGCACGAGTCTCCCGTGAAATGGGGATTACCTTACAGCGATTTGACCGTGGAGCAAACAGAGTATGCTTGGTTCACGGATGGTTCAGCTCGCTATGTGGGAACTGAGCGGTACTGGAAAGCAGTGTCATACAATCCCAAAACAAAAAAGATGTTGACAACGACAGGGAAAGGGAAGAGAAGTCAGTTTGTAGAGCTTTACGCAGTTTACCAAGCATTGAAACAAGAGATCCCTGGTCAGTGTTATGTGTATACAGACTCATGGTCAGTGGCGAATGGATTGGCAGTGTGGTTGCCAACTTGGCAAATGAATGGGTGGAAGATTCATTCAAAAGAGTTGTGGGGAAAAGAACTGTGGCAAGATATTGCAGAAATGTTATTACAAATTGAAGTCACTGTATATCATGTGGACACGCATTGTGCCACAGACTCATTAGAACGTTGGTTTAATTCTGTTGCAGACGAGCACACCAAGATTTCATCTGTGGATGCAGAGGCTCAGGAAGACGATTTGGAGGGTTTGGCCAAATGGGCCCATCAGAAATGTGGGCACCTTGGAGAAAAGGCTAAGATCAGGTGGGCACAAGCTCGAGGAATCAGTCTTCCTTTAGAAGTAGTGAAAACGATAATTTTGCAATGTCCAGTGTGCCAACACCAACTGCATAGACCTATCCCTCAAATTGTTCGAGGCACATTGAGAAGAGGAAAATTACCAGGTCAAATTTGGCAGATTGATTATATTCGTCCCATGCCAATCAGTAAAGGTTGTCAGTATGCATGCACTATTGTGGATACCTACTCAGGATATTTGATGGTTTTGCCGTGCAAACGTGCAACACAACTGAACACCATCAGGCTGTTAGATCAGATCATACTACGTTATGGAGTGCCTTTACAGATTCAAAGTGACAATGGGTCACATTTCAAAGGCAAATTAATCCAGGAGTTTTGTCAGGAAAAGAGCATTGAGTGGCTGTACCACGTGCCCTATTACCCAGCTCTCTTCCGGGGTAATTGAACAAATTAATGGGTTATTGAAAGAACAGTTGCGCAAATCTGGAGACCGCAGTCTGGCAGGCTGGTGTGATCGTGTGTTTGATGCGGTGCAAGTATTAAACAATAGGCCTGTGTATGAACATGAAACTCCTTTGATGCGATTAATGACTCCTACTTTACAGATTCAACCCAATT
This sequence comes from Ambystoma mexicanum, assembly GCF_040938575.1. NCBI lineage: Eukaryota > Metazoa > Chordata > Amphibia > Caudata > Ambystomatidae > Ambystoma > Ambystoma mexicanum. Next base: position 211,301,855 of record NC_090934.1, read on the forward strand.
CAGCCAGAGAAACACTATTGTACTGGGAAATTACTCCAGGTTCTTTAGCTCCCTATCGAGCAACTCCAGAGTCATCAGGGGTAGACGTGCATTCCCATGAAGAAATCAGATTAGACCCAAGAGGGATAGTTGTAATTGAAACAGGGATTGGAGTACAAATTCCCCCAGAGGATATGGGATGGATTGCCCCTAGATCTGGCCTAGCATTGAAGGGAGTTCAAGTGTTGGGAGGGGTAATTGATGCTGATTACCAAGGAGAGATTAAAGTCATCCTAATGAATAGTGGGGACCAATTGTTATCAATCCACACGGGTGATCGAGTGGCCCAATTGATAATTATTCCCATTAAGTTGTCCATGATTAAGAAGGGGGAGCCTCCTACAGTGTTAACCACCCTTGGGGACCGCGGGTTTGGGTCTTCAGACAGTATGGTACAGGGTGCAAAGGTGTGGGTGGAAAAGCCAAGTGGCCCACCAGTACCCGCAGATGTAATTGCATCAGGCAAAGATCAAGTAGTTTTAGTCATGGAGCCTGGTAGAAAGAAATGGCAATATGTACCCGCAGACAAATGTTACCTGAGAGTGTGATGTGCAACACTGATATTTCTTCTTTTCTGGGTTTGCCTTGTAGATCCTGTGTCTGGCTGGCGTAATTGTGGTACTAAATGGACTCCATTTGGGAGAGTTAAACAGTCTGCTGTTACCAACAAAAAATGTCACATCTGTGCCAGTGATCAAGGGGATACTGATAGTGATGAATAATGTTGTCCCAAAGCAGCCTTATGCCGATGCCGAAAAGCCAGCCAGACCGAAGACATGGATTCGAGAAATGCGGCAAAAACATCAGGAGCAAGTGAAAACAACCTTGATGCCAGTCATGCGAGACGTATTTTCAGGAAGGCGAAAACATTCTCCTATGATCACCCAGACGGAGAATATGTGGATATATCTGGCACAGCAAGTACTCAACATATCACACTTTTGTCTTACTGATGTGCCCAATGCTGAAGCTTCATTGACTATGTGTTTAGTAGCAGTGCCGACGCCTGTGCCGGTTTTAAAGCATATCTTCGGCGTCACACACAATGATTCTTTGGTTCAAGACTCGGATATTAGGCAATCTTTTTCCGTTTATGAATATTGTAGGTTCTGCCAAGAGACCGATCGTAAATGGAAAAATTTAACACGTGTTATTACTTATAATATAACCCAAGGTGATGTATGTTATTTTATGACCTGCAATGCACAAGAAATTGGCAAATGCCGACAGATCGATTTAACCAACCAGCACAATCATACAATGTTTGAAAGACGACTATGTTCGCGGGTGCCACGCAAATGCACCAGTGTAAATAATACTATGTCTTGTAATCATACGGTGATAGGTGCCAGTCATTTTAATCATGTGAAACTTCCAACAGGATGGCTCTTTTCATGTGGCAACATCGCATATACTTATATTCCAGCTAACATTTCCGGAGGTCCATGTGCTTTAACTCGATTAGGACTAATGATGTTTCCTTTACACCCAGCGATAACTCGAGGTAAAAGGTCAACTTTCGAATCTGTAGGTCTATCTCCTGATTGTGATTCACATGTACACTTGTTATCAGAAGCTGAGGTTCTAGCATTAACCCTTTCATTAGTGGGAGTTTGGGGTTTAGCTGCTGGGGGTTACAAATCTTTGACGAAATTAGCATGTTTAGTAGTCAAAAGCCTTAATCATACTTCTCAGGCATTAGAAGAATTACTTCTTGATAGTCAAGTTATTAGAAAAGTAACTTTGCAGAACAGAGCTGCTGTTGATTATCTATTGCTAAAGCATAATTTAGGATGTAACGCATTTGAAGGTATGTGTTGTTTCAATTTAAGTGACCATTCACAATCTATTGAAAGTCATATTCGAGGTTTGAGGGATCTCATTTCTCAAGTGTCTCAAGATCGTACTGGGAATTGTGGGGTTGGTTATTTTCATGGATACCTGATATTGGGGGTACACTACGTTACGCTTTTGCTTGCATTTTCATTATAGTAGCTATCATAATAGCTTGTTGTTGTTGTATTCAATGTATTCCCAATTTAGTTTTAACGTTTCGTAGGTTTCAGAGACCGGCTCCTTTGCCACCGGGCTATGGAAGGTAAATATCCAAGAGTGGAATTGTTATGCTTGAACTAAAATGGCGCCAGTGCGCAATGCATTCTAGGAGCGCTCGGAGCCATGATGGATATTTACTTCATGCCGCAGTGAAAAGCTGCAGACATTTTGCTGAGTGTTAGATTCATGGTGCTGAGAAAAACATGCTTTCCAAACCTGGTATGCGGTCAAGGACATTTCTGCTGGGAAAGCTAACGTTGTTATGGTTTAGTACTGTTCTCCGCGGAGCGTGTTTTTAGAGAAGGGAGGCACCCTGCTCCTTGAGGGTAGCTCTCGATTGACCCAGCTGGCAACCGACGGCTGCTCATCAACTGCACAAGTGCAATTTCCAGAAGGTTTGAGAATTGACTCCCCTTTGTGGAGTGTGTATATATGCGGAAACCCAGAGGTGGTCAGGTGAGACTTCAGCCGCAAAAGGACACTTACGTCCGGCACTCCTGTGAGCTGTGGTGCTCTCGGCCTGGCTGTTCCCGGGGTCTTTCAGCCGCTTCTGGGCGAGATGAGGAATCCTGTTACGCTCACGGTGATGTATTTCCTTTTGAATTCTTTACTTTTGTGATTTATGTCCATATTACTTCTGTGAGTTATTTCTATGTTATTATTGGATGCTTCTAAGCTTTGAATAAATAGCCGTATAAGAGCTGATTATCTTCTAAGAGTGTGTGGTTGTGAGTTATTGCGTCTGTCTGCGTTCAAAGTATTTGCTCTGTAATTGCATTGGTTATTTATGTTTTTCCGTGCATTCTGCGGAGAGCTATACAGTCACACAACACAGTCATGTGTTTAATTAATAAAGGCATGTGGGTTGTCAAAAAGGTTTCAATATAGCTTGCACAGTTGGTCTAGGATGACAACTTTCCAGGCTGGCATGTGAATTAAAGGGAGGAAAATCTGCATCTCCTGAATTAGGGGAGAGCATGATACAGTTAGCTACATGGTGATTCAATATGTATAGTGGACAAATGCCACAAAATTGTCACATTGAGGTACCAAATTATCGAGCTGGCTGAACTCACAGTGAATTGCGGGTTCAGCGAACGACAGGCTAATGGAGGTTTCACATTGATTCCACAGTAAGTGTAACAGCGGGTCCAAACCAATCAGTAAAAGAGATTCCGTTTGCGCTATCTGTGAGGTCAAGGAGCGGGTATCAATAAATGTTAACTAGGGTGTAATGGTAGTGAAAATCTTATATAGTACGATCCTCTTACCAATAAGACATGTAAATGAGCTGTGTTCAGTGAGCGGAGAAAACGGCGTTCGCAGGGCTCAAGCAGTTGTCAGGGTAACCGCGACGCTTGCGTGAAAGCTATATAAGCCCTCCGGCATGGAAGGCTAAAAGTGGCGCCATCTTGAACTTGTGTATGTTGTGGTAACCCAATGTAATAAATGAAATAGCAGCGTGAAATAGCCGATAGATGTAAAATGGCAGGTTAAATTACAAAGATTGAATAAATTGTATTTGTTTCACAGCCATCAAAAACGTATTCATGCTGCCAAGTCATAATTTCCAGTAACCTGCTGGGGCGGAGGCCACATGCAATGGTGTGCACTGGACAACCTTAAAAGTCAAATTCACCTCCAAAATCAGCAGGTCCACAATCGAATTTCTTGATGTAAAGATTGATCTCAAATCAGGTAATTTACACACCACTATTTATACCAAAACGACGGACGGAAACAGTTTACTGCAAGCCACAAGCTTTCACCCAAAGAAGACATTTTCAAGCATTCCGCTCAGTCATTTTCTAAGATACAGTCGGATTATATCAGATGATCAAGATTACACACACAAAGCTCAATTATTTACAGAGAAATTTCTTCAGAGAGGATATGACCCTGATTCTGTGAAACAATGTGCTGAGAAAGCAACAAAGGTACCCAGAAAAGATACATTGACATCCAAACAGCGACAGCCGGTAGAAAACCTGGTATATGTCACCACTTATTCCCACTCAGATTAAGAAAATTGTGAAAAAAACATTGGGACACTTTATTACTCAACCTCACACTTGTGAAATTGTTTCCCACTCCCCCACTTTTTGCATACAGCAAAAGTAGATCCATCAGGGATCATCTGATTTTAGCAGATTTTTCAGATAAAAGGGTTAAGGATTCAAATTACAAAGGGACACTTCCCTCTAATAATTGCAATAATTTAATCAAAGGGAATTTTATCACCCATCCACATATGGGTTATAAAATCAATCTTCGTCGATCATCTACTTGTGGCACCAAAAACATAATCTATGGTATCAAATGCCCATGCTGTCAGGAATGGCACAGGGCACCCCGGTAGGGTTTGGGTGGCTATGCTGAAGTAAGGTAGCAGATAAGCACACACAGCAGGAAGTTCAACAAGAAAGAAGAGTAGGAAACTGTAGCTGGGAGCCAAAAAGGGCAAAAGATACAAAGGTATAAACAAACTGGATTCCCTCTTGGGGTGTATGCTGAAATGGGAAAGAGTGTTCCACGAACCTTAGGAAACTCCAGCCTTCTGCACAGATTGCTATAACAGAGGCCCGCGCTGTATGCTCATGGCTGGGAAGAACAGCAGCGGGGGTGTCTGTAACACTGAAAACGTGACTAGGGAAGGGGCAGAGGTTGCCTGCCGGAAACCAACGGGCAAGCTCTGTACAAAGGGATTACATAAGACACATGAGAAGACAAGAACAGAAATATCCAGTGAAAAGGAAGTCAATGAGCAATCTAGCAGAAGGAAATGAAGGAAAGGCAGTTAGACAGAAGTAGATAACCTAAGGTGGAGTACAGAGGACTCAAGGAAGAGAACTAGGGAGCAGCAGTCAGGAAAACAGAAGGGCTGCAAAGTAGGAAGCAGGTCTGCAGTCAAGAGTAGCACTAGGTGCAGGCAAACTGTAGTGGACTGCGGAGGACTGCAGTAGGTTGCAAGGCAGGGAGTCCAGAAGAACAGGACAGAGAGAGATGAGTAGTAGGCGACAGACAGAGAGCCCAAAAGAATAGGGCCGTGAGGTAGGGAGCCCAGAGGAGCAGGGCTGTAGGCAGCTAAGTGTAAAACAGGCTGTAAGGCAGAGGAGTGTAGAAGCCTCAAAGCAGGGAGCCCAGAGGACAAGGGCTGTAGGCAGCGGAGGGAGCAGGCTGCAAGGAAAGGAGACCAGAAAAGCAGGGCAGCAGGGAGTGAGCCCAGAGGAGCAGGGCCGCTGACTGTAGAGGGCTGCAAAGGACTGTAGTGGGCTGCAAGGCAGGAAGCCCAGAGGACAAGGGCTGTAGGTAGAAGACAGCAGAGCGTGATCTGCTGCAAGGCAGGGAGCCCCGAAGAGCAGGGCAGCAGGGAGTGAGCCTGGAGGAGCAGGGCCACAGACTGTAGAGGGCTGCAGAGGACTGTAGTAGGCTTCAACGCAGGTAGCCCAGAGGACAATGGCTGTAGGTAGAAGGCAGCGGAGCGTGATCGGCTGCAAGGCAGGAAGCCCAGAGGACAAGGGCTGTAAATAGAAGGCAGCGGAGCGTGATCGGCTGCAAGGCAGGGAGCCCTGAAGAGCAGGGCTGCAGGGAGTGAGCCCAGAGGAGCAGGGCCGCTGGCTGTAGAGGGCTGCAGAGGGCTGTAGTAGGTTGCCAGGCTGAGAACCCAGCGGAATAAGGTAGGTAGCAACCAGCGGAGAGAGATATGCTGCAAGGTAGGAAACCCCGCAGCGCACAGGCGGGGGCTGGAAAACAGTAGAACGTGATCAGCTGCAATGTAGAGAGCCCGGCAGGGCAAGGGCGGTGGCTGGAAGGCAGCAGAGCGTGATCAGCTGCAAAGTAGAGAGCCCGGCAGGGCACTGAATCCAAAAAAGGGAAATGCAGCAACAGAAACAGCAAACAGAGTAGCGGGACAAGGCAAACAGGAGCGGGGAGATCTCAAGATGCAAGACACTGTGCTCCTGCAGGCAGCTGCTTATATACAGCCCTGCCCTGTTCTGAGGCAGGCTAATTGACAGCACCTGTAGCAGCACACCTGAAGACAATCTGCCTCCTCCCTCTCTGGTTCTGAGCAGGTGGAAACAGCACTGGCCGCTAGGGCTTCTGGGGATTGTGGTCCCAATAACGAGGAATGAAAATAGCCAGGAATTGAGGACTGCAGCCAGGTGCATTATGGGAAATGTAGTTAATTGAATAAAACAAGAAAGAACCAAAGTTGAGCAAATGGAAAAAAAGACCAAGGCGTGAATAGGAGTTGTTCACAGAGGATTAGGAGGTTAAATGAGTACCAAGTGGTCCATGATGGTTGCCAATGCGTGCGCCAGCGGCGCGGGCATGACACATGCAGGCGCTTTTACGATGGCTTGACCACAAGAAAGGCCAAGACCCGGTGGTACGAACACAAATCCAAGATTCGATTAAAGGCAGAGAGATCTCCTGTGGCCCAACATTTCATTAAAGAGGCTCACTCAATTGCACAAATCAACTTTATTATACTTGTACATGTACTTCCGTCTAGAAGGGAAGGTGATTTAACCAAATTGCTACTTCAAAGAGAACTTGCTTGGATTGACGGCCTAGACTCCATGTCCCCCAGAGGGATAAATGCAGACTGGGACATGGGCTGTCCCCTATGAACAATTTTCATAAATATCTAACCAATTTACATTCTGATTTCACTATCTTCAATATACTGCCATTTGGTTGTCCAAACCCCTGTCCATTTAAAATCCTCCATACTTTTAAGGTAGTCCAGTGCACCCCATTGCATGTGGCCGCTGCCCCAGGCGGTTACTGGAAATTATGACTTTGCAGCACGAACACGTTTTTGATGACAGTGAAACAAATATAATTTTTTCAATCTTTGTAATGTAACCTGCCATTTTACACCTATCGGCTCTTTCACGCCGCTATTGCATTTATTTGCATTTTTTATATTGGGTTACCACAACCTGCACAAGTTAAAGATGGCTCCACTTTTAGCCTTCCATGCCGGAGGGCTTATATAGCTTTCGCGCAAGCTTGACGGTTACCCAGACAGCCGCTTGAGCCCTGCGAACACCGTTTTCTTCACCGAACACAGCTCCTTTCTGTGTCTTAAAGGTAAGCCGATCGTACTTTATAAGGGTTTCACTACCATTACCCCCTGGTTTACATTTATTGATACCCGCTCCTTGACCTTACAGGTCACGCAAATGGAATCTCTTTTACTGATTGCTATGGACCTGCTGTTACACTTACTGTGGAATCAATGTGAAACCTCCATTAGCCTGCAGTTCAGTGAGTTTAGCCAGCTCGACGATTTGGTACCTCAATGTGACAATTTTCTATCTTTTGTCCACTATGCATATTAAATCACCATGTAGCTAACTGTATCACGCTCTCCCCTAATTCAGGAGATGTAGATTTGCCTCCCTTTAATTCACGTGCCAGCCTGGAAAGTTGTCATCCTAGACCAACTGTGCAAGCTGTATTGAAACCTTTTAGACAACCTTCATGTTGGTGAGTTCCCACATGCCTTTATTAATTATACACATGACTGTTGTGGGACCCAACGCTTTTAACAGAGCGACTGGTCCCACACATGGTCATACAGTACTTGGTGATACATTACATCTCCTTGCTTTTTTATTTCTCCAAGTATTTCCATCACTGGTTAACGTACGCTTTCTCGACAGGCAGTCATGCTCAATTGAATACTTACCTTGATTATTGGACAATCACTGTGGAACACACGTCAGTTGTTCACCTGTTCAACTACTGTTGACGTTTTCTTCACTACTCCTGACTTAAACAATTCCTTACACTTATGATATCCATTTTTTTCAGAAATCAGTCCACGTCTCATACCTGACCAAGGGCTATGCCCGAAACACATAGTACACATAAGGAGCTGCACTGTACCTTATATACGTGTGGCAGTGCCTATGCCCCTTACAGGAGACTGTAGTTTATCAACTTTTAGGCCTATTACTGTTGTATTGAAAATGTCAAAATCGTTGTTTTGATGATATTTTCACAAAGATGTTCTAACACTTTTGATTTCTTGATTTTGGTACAAATACTGTATGTACTTTTTCGCTACTTGTGGTTTTTGAATTTACAAATTACTTTTTATGCATTTATGTTTCATATTAAATTGATTTGATGTGTCTGTTAGAAACTCCATGACTTTATTGAAAAACCCTCCTAAAACAGACAAAAGTGTGCTCTGTTGTTGTCCCCAACTTTTTGGAGGACCTCTCTCTTTTTCTCTATAATTAAAATAAATACCTGACCCTTACTTCACTTTGCAGGCATCTTCCTCGTCTCAGTACTAGAGTGGTGAAACGGTTTAGTGTCCATCACTCTTAGTCGCCCCTTCCCAGTACTGTGAGATGTCAAATGTGGGTAAATGAGGGGTGCTTGCTTACTATAGCCTATAAAGACTGAGGAAGGAAGAGGTTGGTGTTCAATAGGGAAAAGGGGATACCATGTCTCTCCTGTGGGTACCGCACTCCCAATTTCTGAGGACTCTCCACCCAGGTGATCCTCCCTCACTTCTCCACCCCCAGGGTCAGGATCCAAGAGCAGTGGCCTTTCTCTGGCCACTTGAGAAGGGGATCCGGGGGGAGTAGGACTGAGGATACCCTCGGGTTTCTTACAGTGCCTGCATCACTGTCCTGTGCGATCTGCGTTTCCCCCTCAGCCAACAAAAACTGTACATACAGGCCCCACACATTTGGAGTGTGGGCATGCAGTGGTAATGTAGCAATATCCTCCAACCATTGCGCCCTCCTAGGCCCTTGACCATGCCTCTGCTATCCTTCTACAGGTCAGGACCAGCAGCTGGCCCGCCAAATGCCGATATGGCCAGGCCAGGCTCGTGCTCAGGCCCAGCAGTACCAATAGGGGGCCCATTGCCACTACCTCTTTAATTATTGCGGACAGAGTATCCAACACCTCCCCCCAGAACTTCATGATAGAGGGACAACTCCCAAGCGAGATATACAAAATCGGCCTCCGCAGCCACACACCGGGAATACTCCCCAGACACCTACGCATAATACTTATGTGGTTCTGATGTAAGTCTGGCGCACAAACTTATAATGTATATAAATGTCTATATCGTGCTTTAAGCGATACTCTCCGGGTCTGGGCCTTGACATAGTTCCACGCCTTCTCCCCAATCTCTAGCCCCTGTGCCCTCTCCCACCTCTGCTTCACTTTATATCCTGCCTGTGGTATGACAGCCCTCTATCTTTAACCTCCCACTCCCCTGCGCCTCCATCACCTCGTGCAATAGGGGAAAGGTGGCGGCTTTTGTGGGAATGAAGGAAAGAATTCTTTGTACTTGTTCCTGATCCTATAATATAGGCATATATCTAGAGAGCCTCCCCCACCCCCTTCTGTTTAAAATCCTCTAGGTTTAGGATTTTGCTGTCTATATAGATATCCCCTAGTTTCCTTATGGCCAGTTTATCTATCAGGGCACAGTACACTCGCTCCCTTGAGATCCCCAGGCCCTGGATATGCTTTAGCGGGAGGGCTGGCGAGTATAGCATTGGCACCCCCATTTGATCCACCATCTTTCTCCATGCCCCATGCGTGCTTGCAACCACCCCTGTCTTTCCCAAAATCACTGCCTGCAGTAAGGGTGGTTCCGCTATTGCTCTCTCAATCTGAATGAGGGGTCTACTAGGTCTTTCCTCATACCAGAACGATAGAAAGTGGGCCTGTGCCGCCCAGTAATAATGTTCAAAATCTGGTAGCGCCAGGCCCTCTTCCCACAGAAGATTGCGTAAGCACTGCCCAATGTACTCTCTGGACCTTCCCTGCCCATAGAAATCCCAGCAGCATCCCTTTTAGCTTCTTAAATAAGCACTTAGGGAGAATTATGGAAGGGTTATGGAATAGGTAGAAGAATTTGGATAACGCCACCAGCTTCATAAACCCTACCCACCCGATCAGGTTAAGTGGGAGACCCATCCATTTACCCAACTGCTCCTGCAATTTATCCACCTCCCTGCCGTAGTTTTCCTTGACGAGCACCTCTGGATCCTGTGATATCTCCACACCCAAGTATTTAGCATCACTGATCTCCCAACAAACCCATAATCATCTTCAAATGGTACCATCCCGGCTGTGAGAGTAAATATCACTGACTTGTCGTAGTTGATTTTTAAATCGGACATGTCGCCAATTTGTAGAATCTGTCTCATTACTGGGTTAAGGTTGTCCCGTAGGTCCTTTTTAAAAAGAGCGCAATGTCGCCCGCATATAGTGACAGGATGACCGTATGATTGTACAATTAAATGCCTCTCTGCAAATGCTGTTTCAGCGGCTAGAGAGGGCAACCCTCTTGCGTCCCTCTCGCCAGTTGTAAGGGCACTGACCGTTCACCATTAATGGCTATCTGCGCCGTGGGAGAGGCATACAACAAAGCTACATAATCCAGAAACTAGCGACCCAAACCCAGTTGCTGCAACGTGGTGAACATGAATGGCCATTCGATTGAGTCAAATGCCTTCTCGACATCCATTAGGAACGCTATCACTGGGATGTCCCGGTCCACCCCTTCAAGTAGGAGAAAGAACCGCCTCATCCCATGTCACCATGTGCCACCGTGTGACTATAGAGTTTGTAAAGTTTGCCCGTAAAGCCATCCAGGCCCAGTGATTTGGCCCCAGGTAGTTCTTTAATCACCCGCTTGATTTCATCCACGGTCACGGTATTTCTTCCTTTCAGAGGACAACCAATACAAGGCCAACTCGCCATGGTATCGCTGGATATCATCCTCGGAGTGCGTTCCCTTTGATGAATATAGCAAACTATAGTATTCATGGAACGCCTCCCCAATCGCGGCCGTCACAAAGACAGATTCACATCTAGAGTTCACATATTCCACCTGCGTAGGTCGCCTCTCTGCTCAGAGGAGCCACACTAGGAAAGCCCCTGTCTTCTGCCCCTCCCCATATTGTCTAACCTGAGCAGATAGCGGACCTACCTCAATGTGTTTGCCTGAAACACATCTAGCTCCTTCCTGGTGTCCTCTAGAGTATGTAAGGAAGGCCTGGTTTCAAACAGTAAGAAAGACACAGTGATCACAGTTCAAGGGTGTTTATTGAACTTCAATTGGGTTTGAAAAACACCTTTCTAAGCCTAAATCTAAAGATGGGAGCAAACTACAACCATCAAATAATAATAACGCAGACCTAGTCGAATCTGTCAAAATGAAAAGGGCCTATATTAATAAACCAATTGCCAATCCTAACTTCTAAATAGAAATAGTTTGGGAAACAATGTTATGCAAAAGAAAAGTGTTTAAGAAATGATATGTCAGGATATTTAAGTCATTGGCTTCCCTTCCCCACGTTTTCAGCACGGAACAAGGCGGCACACTCGAGCTTAGCAGTCACTAGCTCTCTAGCACAAGGATGCAGTTCAAATCTCAGTATCGGGGCCTTATGTGTCAAGTCTCTTCACCATTCAAAGTCCCTTACTTCAGAGGGCCTGATGCAACACACAAAACATTCTAAAGTTCCTTTTTCCTCAGGATTCTCATGTACAACTTATGGGGTGATTTTTTTTTTTTTTGATTCACCCCGGGCCCCCATCCGTCGGGCTCAGACCCACTTTAACACAAAGTTTTCAATTGATCTCCCTCTTTCGGGCTCAGACCAACTTTTTCTATTTCCCCAAGCTTTCTTTACTTCAAAAATCAAAGATTTCCGACTGTGTGCAGGATTTTGTTTAATCTGTTGCAGGACCACTTCGATTCACAATTAACTCTTTTCTTAATATGCTCTTTCTCATTTTCTCATTTTGCCAATTCTTAGCTGAATACGCTACAGAGACTTTCGACTGAGCACCCACATGGCGCGGGACCACTCTGTCAAGGGTAGTGTACCTTGCTTTAAAAGTTCAATCACTCATCAGTAATTCAACTTTACTTGCATCCTTTATCACACGCGTTTCAACAATATTTGTTTCAGCGCTAGCCATACAATGTTGCTGCTTGCAACCTTGGCTTCAACACAGACCGGTCTTGTATTGGTCTCCCCAACTCACCGGCTGTGTTGATTTCACTAACGCTGCTTTGTTCTTGTAACCAAGGACAGTACCACGGCCGCTGGTGCTTCTTCCCGCCTTGACTATTGATGTGGGAGGGCCTCGGGTACCTCTGACCCACAATGCAGGATTATTCATCCAGGTTTCCTGCTCTCACGCTTTCTATTCTCGAGGTTTCATGAAAGTAACGGTTCCTTGTTGAAAAGGTCAAGGGAACTTCCCTGCTTGCAATCCTTGCAATCTCCTTCTGTTTTGCCGCCTTTCTTCTCTCGTTAAAATGCCATCTAGGAACTGCTGTTTCCTCGTGTGCTTTGCCTCACTCAGAGTGTGCTCTCGTGCTCTGCCTTTTATCCGTGTGGGGAAGTGTAATGGAAGTAAGGAGTGTGTTGTGTTCAGAAATTGCCTGACCTTGCCTGATCACATTATCGGGACAATATGGAGACTGCCCATAGGAATCCATTGCCCATAGATTCCCATGGGCAATCCTCATGACCCCCATCTGCCTCTTCTTTCTCCCAGTGTTTTTCAGGATTGAGGAGGGGTATTGGTTGTAAACTCAAAGATTCCCTGATGGTAGAAAAGGGGGAGGGGTGATGGGAATAAGAAAAGGGCCGAATATCGTGTGTCTGTTTTGAACATTCTTCCCCGAATTCTCCACTCAGTTGGTTGTCCCTTTTTAGTCTGTCTCCAGAATCGGGGCTTGAGAGAGACTGTATTTCGAATGGATTGTGTCCTCCAACGTATTCCACATCTTTGACATGTAAAGTCCACAGCTGTGCTGCTTCAGAAATTTTTCGGCAGAGGGTGTCCTGCATCAGTGGCGTCGGGTCGATGTCCCTCGAATGCTTCCGCCGAGGGTGACGTCATTGGATGTTATAAGTAGGACGCACGCGCCCATAGCCCCAGGTCATGTTTTTTCCGCAAACGTGTTTGCCTCGAGAACTCGGCGTGCCTCGTGTTATCAACTTCGATAATGTCTTCTTCTTTGACCCATCTGACTCCGCGGTCGGGTTTTAAAAAGTGCAGGGACTGTAAGTCCAAGATGCCCATCACGGACCCGCACCGTATCTGCTTTTGGTGTCTGGGTGAGAGCCACGACACCCACGACTGCTCGTAGTGCCAGTTGTTGAATGCCAAGGCCTTGCGGGAGCGTAAGGGGAAGTTGCAGGTAGGTCGGGTATCCAAACCCTTAAATCCAAAAAATCTGGTCTTTCCAGCGACGACTCGATGGGTGACTCTCCCCGTCGGAAGGAGTCGAGGGGATCTCGGTCCCAGAGTGGTTCTCGCCACTCGTCCTCCTCGTCGAGGCACTCCCGGAAGCGGCGTCACTGGTCACCTTCTTCGTCCTCGTCGGATGATGGTTCCACAAGGGAAGTGGCTTGCCCCACTAAATCCTCTAGATGTTGGAGATTTTTCAATCTCAGGGCACTGCTCCGTCCGCGCCTTCGGTTGAAGCCAGCGGGGAACAGTATCGGCCCGACATTTTCGTGCCTTTGGGCCCGGGAACCATTGAGGTCCAGTTCGGACAAGGCTCAGGTAGATCGCCAGAGACGTGCCAGATCCAGATGCAGGTCGAGGTCCTCATCTCCGGCGAGACCGTCGAAGCCTGGGAAGGTGTCAAGGAAGGTGTCATGCCTGACGAGTGCGGCTGTCTGGGCCTTGCCCTCGAACAGGCTCTCAGAGGCCTTGGCGCCATTGTTGACGCCAAAGCCGTCAGCGCCCTCGACGCCATTAGGGCCTACAGGTCTGAATTTGCCGGTGGAGGTCCCTAGAGCTGTGGATCCTCAGAGAAAGGCTCTGGCTAAGACTGTGAGGGCCCCTGTGGACTCCAGGTCTACTCCTGTACCTAGGTGGGGGTTCTTTCACTCTCTACAAGACATCTATGAGGATGAGGAGAGGTCTGATGTGGCGTTGGAGCCTTTTGGCGCTGACATGGTTTTCTCTGAGGACAGTCAATTGGAGGATCTGCGTCGGTCTTTACATGACACTAGTGGACTGGACACCTCTCCTGAGATGGAGTTTGGCAGGCCAGAGCCTGGGTCTCATGCCGATTCCTCTTATAGGAGGTTGATGCCAAGGGTTACGGAGTAGCTGGGGTGGTCCGGCCCTCCAGTTGAATTCGATCAGAATGACCTGACTGACATTTTAGATCAGGGCCCGTCCACTGACCCAGTGTTGCCTTTTCACGTGGCTTTACAGAAAAGGGTGGCTGCTGCTTGGAACACCCCGGAGTCGCTTGCGGCGGTCAACAAGTCATTGACTAAGAAATACTGCCCATCCTGTAGCGACCCCGGCTACCTATCCACTCACCCCACTCCTGAGAGTTTGGTGGTTAAGGCGGCCACGGCCACCTCGAGGCTGGCGGCGTACCCTACCATCCCTCCAGATAAGGATGGCAAGCGCTTGGATGGATGGGGACGCAAGGTATTTTCGGCTGGGTGTATGGCCCTTAAATCGGCCAACTCCACCTGTGCTTTGGCCACATTTTCGCACACTCTGTGGAATTGTGTCTCTCTGTCGGTTGAGCATATTCCCAAAGGGGAAGAAAGGGATGGGTTCCTTGCTATTGAGCAGGATGGCAAGGATGCCATGTGTGAATCCCTTCAGTCTGGGTTGGACATGGCAGACAGTGCCAGCTGGTCCATGGCTGCAAGCACTGCGATACGCAGGTTTGCGTGGTTGCGGAAGTCGGGATTTGCACCAGACGTGCAGGCCTGTCTCCTCAACATGCCCTTTGACGGCTCTCATTTGTTTGGAGGCAAGTTTGACGAGAGCCTTGAGAGGTTGCAGACCTCCAAAGCAGCTGCTAAATCTTTTGGCGCAGCTGTGCGTCAACCTCTGCTTTTTGTCCTAGGGGACAGCAGTGGAGGGGTTCTTTTCGTTACTACTCCTCTTTTGGTAGAGCGTGAGGAGTGGCCAGTCGAAGGGGCCACTGTAAGGGTCTTCGCAGTGGACAGGGACGAGGTGCCAAACCCGCTCAAGCAGCTGCCTCTTTGCCTTCAGGCGAGGCCAGGTCTCATTGTTCGCCAGTTGGGGGCAGACTGTCTCAGCATCTCGAAGAGTGGCGAGCCATTACGTCTTTCTGGAAACAATAGCCCATGGCTACTTCCTACCCTTCCTAAATCGGCCTCATGACAATCCACCGGGGAAACTCTCTTTGAAGATTCCGGATCCGCTCCTTGTGCAGGAAATCTTGACCCTGCTGGAGAAAGGCCCTATAGAATTAGTGCCTGTGGTGGAGAGGAACAAGGGCTGGTATGCCCCGTATTTTTTGATTCCCAAGAAAGACGGAGGACTGAGACCCATCTTGGACTTGCGTCGCTTGAACAAGTTCCTCAGGAGGAACAAGTTCAAGATGGTCACTCTTTCTTGGTTCCTTCGGGGCCTTCGACTTCAGGATTGGTTGGTGTCATTGGACCAACAGGATGCTTATTTTCATGTGGCGATCCATCCAAAGCACAGAAAATACCTGAGGTTTTCCTTTGGCAGCTCGCACTTTCAGTTTCAGGTCCTGCCATTCGGGTTGACCTCCGCCCGAGGGTCTTCACCAAGCTCATGGTGGTGGTGGTGGCAGCGTATCTCAGGAGAGGGGGGATTCCTGTCTACCCATACCTGGACGACTGGCTGATCCGAGCGTGTTCTCTCGAACAGGCCTTGGAGCATCTCAGCCTCACCTGCCACTCCCTTCACAAACTGGGCTTCTCCCTCCAGTTCAAGAAGTCGCATATGACACCTTCCCAACAGCTCCAGTACATCAGGGCTGTGTTGGACAAATCCCTGGGGAAGTGCTCGCCTCCCAAGGTGAGGGCTCATCACATT
Source organism: Ambystoma mexicanum (assembly GCF_040938575.1). Taxonomy (NCBI): domain Eukaryota; kingdom Metazoa; phylum Chordata; class Amphibia; order Caudata; family Ambystomatidae; genus Ambystoma; species Ambystoma mexicanum. Next base: position 211,317,815 of record NC_090934.1, read on the forward strand.
GTCCAGATGGTCGACAAATTTCAACATGCCCAGAGTCTCCCAGCTTTCGAATTCTTAAGGTTGTTCGGCCTCATGGCATCGTGCAATTTTCTGGTGCCGGAGGCCAGACTGCAGATGAGTTCCCTTCAATGGGCCCTCAGGACGTAGTGGTCCCAATTCTCGGGCAAGATGTCGGATCTCCTTCAGATTCCGCTCACGGTCTCACATGATCTTCTTTGGTGGGCCAGCGAATAGAATCTGATGAAGGGAGCGACGTTTTGGCAACCATGGCCGGAGGTGACGGTAGTGAAGGATGCTTCCCTCACAGGATGGGGGACTCACGCCAACGATCTGACCGCTAGCGGTCCTTGGTCTCTGTCGGAGTCCAGACTTCACATAAATCTTTTGGAGCTGAGAGCCATCAGGCTAGCCCTCAAGGCTTTTCTGCCATTTGTGCGTGGGAAGAGTGTCCTGATCATGACGGACAACACAGTGGCCATGCATTACCTCAACAAAAAGGGGGGGTGTAGTGTCACTCCCGCTGTGCAGGGAGGCGATGCAGCTCTGGATCTGGGCAATACAGCAGGGAATCTCACTCTCGGTAGTTCATCTGGCCGGAGAAGAGAATGCGGCGGTGGACGCTCTGAGCAGGCAGAGCGCAGTATCCCACGAGTGGGAGTTGGCTCAGGAAGTCCTTCAGGAGATCTTTGCCCTTTGGGGAACCCCTCAAGTGGATCTGTTCGCGACCGGTGCCAACCGGAAGAGCGAGACATATTGCTCAAGGGAATTTCCTCCGAGAGGAGCTTTAGGGGACGCGTTCGTCATGGATTGGTCATTCCCGCTTCTGTAAGCCTTTCATCTCGGGTCCCCGTCATTCCTCAGGTTCTAAGGAGGTTGCAGAGGTTCGGGTCCCACATGATCCTAATTGCTCCGGATTGGGCCAGGAGACTGTGGTGCCCGGACCTTCTAGAAATGTCCATCTGTCCTCCACGCCGTATTCCCCACAGAGAGGATCTTCTCTCACACAAGGGGGGTCGGGTTCTCCATCGAGAGGTCAAGACTCTCAACCTTCACGCATGGTTTCTGAAAGGTTGAGATATAAGGATTGGGACCTCCCACATGACATGATGGAGGTGTTGCTTTCGGCCAGGCGTCCGGCAACCAAATCCCTGTACCATTGCCGTTGGTGTAGGTTTTGCGACTGGTGCAGAGGACACAATGTCGATCCTTTTCAGTGTTCCATTCCTTTCTTTCTTGCTTTCTTTGGCCCACAAGGGTCTTCAAGTGGGTACCATTAAAGGTTAACTGGCAGCGCAGTCTATTTTCAAGCGCTCGTCTGAAGTATGTTCATATTTTAAGATTCCTTTAATTACCCAGTTTCTAAATGGGCTCACAAATGTGTTCCCGCCGTCCCCTTTTCAGGTGCCGGTTTGGGATCTGAATCTAGTCTTGAACTTCTTGATGGGTGCTCCGTTTGAACCTTTGCAGTCTTGTCCTTTGAGACTGTTGACCTTCAAGACAGTTTTCTTGATTGCAGTTACATCTGCTTGCAGAGTGAGTGAGTTGCAGTCACTTTCGTCTAAGCCACCCTTTGCTGTGTTCCACAGGTTAGGGTTGTACTGAGGGTACGTCCTTCCTTTCTACCTAAGGTAGTGTCTGAGTTTCATTTGAGCCAGAAGGTGGTACATCCCGCTTTCTATCCCCCTCCTCATCCTGTTAAGGAAGAGGAGAGACTCCATATGTTTGACTCTAGGAGAGTGTTGAGCTTTTATATTTCTAGGATGTCCAGGGTCAGAGTGGACGACCAACTTTTTGTGGGAAACACTGGACACCGATTGGGCCAGGATGTTACCAAACAGACCTTGTCCAGGCGGATTATCCTCACCATTGCTGAATGTCACAGATTGGCTGGCAAGGACCCTCCTGAGGGTTTGCGAGCTCACTCCACCAGGGGCGTGGCTACATCCACAGCCCTACAACGGGGAGTTCCTGTTAAAAAGATTTGTGATGCTGCAACGCGGTTTCCATCCACACCTTTGTCAAGCATTACTCCCTGGATACTTTGCATGGTCAAGATATGGCCTTTGGTAAAGCAGTGCTCTATTCTGCCATCTGATTGGGTATATCCAAATTCTTTTCCCTCCTCCGTTCACGGATACTGCTTTGGGAGTCTGTCAAAGATGTGGAATACGTTGGAGGACCCAATCCATTCTAAGAACAAGTTACTTACCAACTGGTAACGTTCTTTCGACTGGATGTTCCCCCAACGTATTCCACATCGCCCTCCCAGCCTGCCCCTCTGAAGAATTTCCCATGCTATTGCAGCTTACGTGCCCACAAGGCTATGTGCAGTCATGGAGGCTTGGTGTGCGGTTATGGCACACATTGTGGAGGGAAAAAACATGAACAGAGGCTGCGGTAGCCGTGCGTCCTACTTATAACATCAGAGGACGTCACCCTCTACGGAGGCCTTCGAGGGACATCGACCCGACACCATCGACGCAGGACGCCCTCTGCCGAAAAATTTCCGAAGCAGCACAGCTGTGGACATTACATGTCAAAGATGTGGAATACGTTGGAGGAACATCCAGTTGAAATAACATTATCAGTTGGTAAGTAACTTTTTCTTCTTTGGGCCTTAATGTACTAGAACCCTGGGAATAAGGTGGGAAAAATCCCTGGGTTTTTCACAGGTAGCTCCCTCCCCTGATACTTGATATTGGCGCTCTAAACCTTTCAGTTTAGCCTTATTGGCCTCCACTTCACCTTTGATCAGTTTTAGTATCCCTGCCTCCTTCCCAACAGAGCCCACGAACATAACATTTAAAAGTCTCTCATAATACCCTGGAAGAATCGACCGTACAGATATTGGTGACAAAAAAGGCCTGCACCTCCGCCAGCAATTCTCCAGAAAATACTGTATCCCTGAGCGCCTCTGACTTGAATCACCAATTCACTCCCTTCACCCTGTCCCCGGGGTGAGACACTCTAGCGTCACAGTGAGTGATCCGAAAGTGTTTTCGGCAGGATCTCACAGGGCCCCAGATGTACTCTCGATTGCCTGGAAACCAAAATAAGGTAAATCCTGGATGCTGTATAATGCACCCAGGAGTGGAACCTACAGTCCCTAACATTAGCATGCTGCACCCACCCCACATCTACCAGATCCTAAATGGCACAAATATCCATCACCCTTCAGCTACCCTTGGACTGTCTGTGTATCCCCCAGTGGACCTGTCCAAGCTGTCATTAAGGGTTGTGTTAAAGTCCCCTGCCCCAAAGGACGAGGGAATCCGGAATCAGAGACAGATGTAATGTGGCCCACCCAAAAAATTGTGGGTCGTTGGTATTCAGAACGCATGTATTCAGCAAGGAGACCTTTATTCCATCTAAGTACCCAGTTAACAGCAATGCCCTTCCTTCCTGATCTTTGGCCATCTTTACGAGGTGAAACCTAAGGGAGCTGTGAATTAGAATGGCCCCTTCTCTCGCCCACTTACTTTCCCCTTGACCCGTTAAGTGGGTCTCTTTTAGGAAGGCTATTTGAATATCGTGGCGTCTCATATATATGTTCTAGGTCATCATTTTAAAGTTTTCCTCCCCTCCCCCTGCCACTACCAGGAGTTCCTAGGGACACTACCAGGAGTTCCTAGGGACGCCATTCACAATGACAATCTGCTTCCCCATAAAGGCTGATCGAGTTCCAATTGACCACTGCAAATTTATCCATGCTCCACTAACCCGCCTCACCCACAGCCCAAATAGTGGATGACACTGAAACTGTAAAAAAGACCCACAAACACTCACCCACTCCCCCTACCAGACAGCCACTCCAACTTGTCCCACACTCAGGCCACGCCCCCCTCCCCTTCTGGTCCGCCACCCCAACTTGTTTGGATAATTTCTTCCTCTCCACTCCCCCAATCCACCTTGGTGGAATACACACAGGGATCTCATACCTCCACCAAGCCAGACCCTCTTGAGCAACAGCTACTCCTGATATCACTCCACCCGGGTGGATTATCGATCAGGGGTCTCTATCAGTCCGGCCTATGGTCTCTGGCGAAGGGTGACAATGTCAGTCCCCGTAGTGTTATCATATGCAATGCCCCGCTCAAGCACACAATAGCTTCTTCAATCCCTACCCAGCACCCTCTTTCAAATCTGTCACGGCGAGCATCTATCAGGGGTCTCTATCAGTCCGGCCTATGGTCTCTGGCGAAGGGTGACAATGTCAGTCCCCGTAGTGTTATCATATGCAATGCCCCGCTCAAGCACACAATAGCATCTTCAATCCCTACCCAGCACCCTCTTTAAAATCATCCTTCGCACCAACTCTAGTCCTCGCCCTCTGCAGTCTCAGGTTTGGTTTTGGGAGTGATCAGCCAATTCCTGTTCAGGACTTCGAGACAGCCGCCCCCCCCCCCCCCCATCCCTTTTTTCAGAATGCCATCTAGAAATCTGCTAGCCTCTTCCAGGACTACAAAAAGGTGTGCTCTCCCAGCCTATTGAATCCTAAGCTTGGCCGGGAACATCATTGCGTAATGGATGTCGAGATCTCGGAGCCTGCACTTCACCCCCGTAAAGGTTATCTGCACCGCTTGCACAGAGGCTGAAAAGTCTGGGAAGATCTGCATGCAGTCACTGTTGAAGGAAAGAGGTCTCCCTTCTCCCAAGACAGACGAAGGGTCTCGTCCCGGTCCCTGTAGTTAAGATTTGCTATTATGGAATTGGGGCCCCTATAACCAGGCACGACAACAGGATCCTGTGGGCAAGCTCCACTATAAACATTGACAAGAGTTCTTCCTTCCCAAAGAGCCACACATACAGTTGTTCCACAAAGTCCTCCATGCGGCCCGTTCCTTGTTGCTCCCGGATCACCACCAGGCATGTGTTTTTCCTTGGTAGTTCCTCATTTTGAGCCGTTATGACCTTGAATGCTGTCTCCAGGGCCACCAGTCTGGACGGGACTGTCGCTGCTGCATCTTCTAAGCTTGAACTTCTGTTCTCGGCCTCATCAAGTCTGACCCTGTGTTTATCAAGCCTTCGTTGTCTTAGGTCTACCTTTGTGTCAAGGGTGTCCAGTTTGGTGTCCAACTTTCCTATGCCTTCTTTAAGGTGCAAAAGGATCTCTGTGTCCAGATCAGCACCCATTGCTGCCCCTGGCCCCCTCGGGGGCTGGAGGGGAGAAGGACTGAGTGCTCCTCCGCCACTCTGGTTTTCCTCCCCACCTGCTGCCTGTCAAAGGCCAAGGTGTGCTGATTTGTATCCCCTTTCACCATCTCGCCATACCACTGCTTCTTCAGGGCCCCTCCGGCACCCGCCTGAGCTGACTCCACTGACCTCACTGTCGTCTGCTGTCGGGTACATTGAGATCCTCCCCAACCCATCCCATATCTGACCGCCTGGCCCTTTCAGTTTGGCCCCCTAACTGGGGCTATCTCTCCTCCTCCCTCCAGTCAGCGGGCCTTAATGGCAGTTTTCTCTCCCCACTGCAGCCTTTGCACTCCCCTTGGCCTAGCAGGCTCCCTTGTCCTCAGAGTCTTGTCATGGCCACTCAGCTCCCAGTGTCGACACTCTCCCTGGCATATGTGATTGCCGGGACTCGGGGGTTGCCCGCTCGCCTGGGTTACAACTCCCTGCTTCCGGTGGGCTGCGTCAGACACCAGGACTCTCCCGGCTGCCTGCAACAGCTGCCCGGCGGGTCCATAGAGCACTGCACTCTGCCTACCTCCACTGTCTGCTCGTTCACCGCAGCGCTGGCCCAGGTCTCCAACCTCCTGGGGCTTTGCGTGTCCTGCCTGTAACCAGTGGACCCATAGGCAGACAGAGTAAAACATAAACATGGGTGTACACATCTTCTCCCCACTCCAGGTAGCACACGACACATTGCTTTGGTGGTGGCAAATAAAAGACTGTGGAATTTTATTGCACAGTTATGGTCATAACAAACATAACCATAATTACATAACCATAATATGCTGTACTTTTGGCCACTGGGTCCAGAGGCTGCCCCCTATGGCCCGTGCCACCATCACCTCGGCGGGTTGCCGGCTGTCCAGGTTCCTCCAAAAGTTAGTTAGTGATATCTCCTGTTAGCTAGGGTATCTGTTCTCTCTGTGGAAATGCTCCATTCCTGTTCCCGATAGATGTGTCCCGTCCTTGTGGAAAAGGTCCGGGTTGGCCAGGGTTCTGGCGCTGTGCCTTAGGAAACTGAGACCCCGGGCTGCGCAACATTTTTCCACCCCTCTATTCAGTTTCCTTCTAGCAGTGTCCACGGATTTGTTGGAATTTGCTCCTAGCCAGGTTTTTCTGGGTAGCATGGAGGAGTAAAGAATGTCTGTGTCCCTCCAATTGTGGGCAGTGCCTGCTAATGAGGTGCATATATCTTCATATATTTTTCTCCTCCCCATAGATACTAGCTCGTTTCCCCCAAGGTGGATGACTAAAAACTCGGGCAGGCCACTGTAGGCCAACAAATATGCTAGTTTATCATGGATTTCTGGCCAGCAAAGGCCTCTGTAACCCCACCATGAAGTAATTGTGTTCTTAAAAGTTATCCCTTCTTTTGTTTCTTCGGCCCATTGCCCTGTTCTGAACACAAACGAGTGCCCTACTATCCAGGCAGATTTTTGTTGGGCATCCTGATCTGTTTTGGGGGCAGTGGGGGAGAAATCTGTATTAGTTCAGGTCTTATATATTTCTTTAAACAGTCTGATTTCCATCCCCCTATGCTTTTTACCTGCTGCAACCCGAGACCCCCCTGCCATGCAGTTGTTGCTGCGCCAATTCTGAAAGAGTGGGTGCCAAACTCTTTGGGGTCCCATCCTGCTTTACTTATGGCTTTCAACAGTAGCTCTTTGAACTGGTAATGGCTCAGGGCGGAGGAGTCCCTGTGTATTAGAAATCTCCCCCCTACTAGGGGGCGCTGTGAACAGTATAGGTTGGTAATGCATACAGGGAAGTTGGTCACATCGTCAATAAAATAAATGTTTATTTCTCTTTTTGCACCTGTTTTTGACTTCTGCACGTCAATGGTGATGCTGTCTGCCCTCACCCTTGTGTCCATCATCCCCAAACCATTGTTGGCTTTGGTGCTGGACGCAATGAGCTCGCTCACTCGAAAAGCTCTGAAATATGCTAGTGAGAATGCTGTTCTGAACAGCAGAGTTTCAGAGGGGTGTGAACATATGCCCTCTAATAAGCCTGTTATTTTAATCAGTTTTTGAAAATCTAGCGGGCGTCTCTTATCTATTTGCGACCCTTCTACTTTACCCCAGCCTTTCAGAACATAAGAGATTAATGAACTCTGCGCGGGGTCTGAGTCACCTTGCAGTTTTGAAAAATATGATACTGCTGTGAGGTGTCTTTTTGCCCAATCTTTCTTAAAACCCTGACTGAACGCCCATCTCAGAAATGCATTGATGTCCTTTGTTGTCAACATGATTAAGCCCTGACACATTTAGTACTGTTTGCAGACACTTACTATATTGAGATGTTGTGTTGTCCTCCAAGGCTCTCTTGGCCAGCTCTAAAAGGAACCCTGTGTCAGGGTCTGTATTTTCTGTGGGCAGAATATCACTGCGTACACCCGTGTTTGAGGTGTTTGTAGTATGAGGTTGCGCATCCCGGCCCCGGCTGTTCGGCGTTGTCATTGATGCACATTTTTCTATTTTTTTAGAATCTCCCAGCAGTCTTTTGGGATCTCTGTCATCTCTTTCCAGGCATTGGGTGCCATTTGGCAAAATTATGTCCACTGCAAATGAGCTAAAGCATCCGCAATGTTAATATCTGCTCCTACCATGTGTTTTTGCTCTGACTACGATATTCTCACATAGTGTGATTTTGGTGATGGCTCTTAGAATTTATAATACCAAATGGCATTTGGTCGTTCTTCTGTTGATAATTCCCACCACTGCCATATTGTCAGACCATGCAGTAAGTTCAGTGTTTGCTAAGCGCCTGCCCCAGATGCGTAACGCTAATCTGATAGGTATGATCTCTAAAAGGATAATGTTTTTGGTCCATCCTGCTGGATGCCATGCTTCTGGCCATTCTTCGGCCACCCAGTCTGCTTCTAGCATAGCCCCAAAACCCTTGCACCCTGCTGCATCAGTAAAAAGCACCCTTTTGTCCCTTGAGTTCAATGGTGTGCGCCAATGTGATGCCCTGTTGAAATCTGTGAGGAAATCTTCCCAGATTTTTAAGTCTTTCTTCACGTTTTCCCCCAGTCTGATGTGTAGGTGGGGTTTGCTGCATGCTCTTGTCCTTAGTTCCAGGCTTATTGACAAAACCTTTCCTTGGGGTATTATCCTGGCAGCAAAATTCAGACTGCCAGCCTGTGATTGTATCTCACTGACTGAGCTTTTTTTGTTTTTTTTTCCCCATTTTCTGAATTTTGTCTAACAGCTCCCCTACTTTTTTGCTTGGTAATTTGAAAATCCCTGCTACATTATCTATTTCAATTCCTAAGTAAATGATGTTGGTTGCTGGTTTGGTTGTCTTATTAGCTGCCAGGAGTATGCCCCACTGTGCTGCCATTTTTATCATTTCTGACAGTGCCTTTTGACACTTGTACCTGCTGTACCTACTAGCATAAAATCATCTAAGTAGTGCACTACATGGCCCCCCGGTACCTGTTTCTGGAATGCCCACTGGAAGAAAGAACTGAACTGTTCAAATAGCGCCCATGATCCTCCGCAGCCCATGGACAGGCATCTGTCCACATAGAATTGGTTGTCAAAAGAGAAACCTAGCCATTGTTGCGAGTTTGGATGCACATGTAGCAGTCTAAATGCTGCCTCTGTCTAGTTTTGCCATCAGGGCCTTCCTGCCACAGCTCTGTATTATTCTCAGAGCTTCTTGGAAGTGTGTGTAGGTCACGGCTGATTCTGCTTCAGGGATTCCGTCATTGAGTGACTGGCCTCTTGGGTATGATAAATGGTCTATCAACCTCATTTTTCCTGGTTCCGTTTTTGGAACTAAACCTAAAGGGGATACTATAAACTTTTTGAATGCCATTTTGCCCCATGGTCCCTCTATTCTGCCCAGTTCTATCTCTTTTTCATTTTTTGCCCTCATTATTTCTGGGTTGTCCTTTGCTGAGATTAGGTTTTTTGTGATCCCTCCCCTTGGAATGGGATGAGGAAACATTCCTTGAAACCTTTTTCTGTTTCTGTGCTGATGTTTCTGTCCGGGTAGGCAGTTGGCGCTGCTTTGAAACCTCAGTGTTAATGGGGGTCCTACCTGGTGTTAGCTTTATTTTAAGCCCGGTATTATTGATCCTCTTTTTTAGTATTTTTAACTGGCAGCCGGGTACAGTTGCGATCTCCTCCGCAGTTTGAACATTTGTGTTTGTACCTGCACTCCTTGCCCCATGGACATTGGTTTTTCCCATAATTCCAACAAGTGGGTATATTTTTGCTGGTGCTTTGTTTTTTAAACTGGCTGCGGGTATTGGACCTAGCCCCCCATGGCTGCTTCTTTCGAAAGGGCTGTACTCCATCCTTGTGTTTTTCATTTTCTGGTACCCTGTTGGCCCCTTTAGTGGTATTATTTGTTTTGCTGGAGGACGGTGCTGTCTCCTCCTCTGATGGGGGCTTCCCATTCATCAGATATAGATCATTTTGAAATTCATCCCATTCCATCGTTGGTCTTTCTGACGTGTTTCTCCTGAACCTTACATCATATGCTATCCAACCACCCCCTTCATAGACAATTTTGACCTCCCAGATTTTGTCTATGTATGCTAGCATTTTGATCCCATCTCCTGTTTTTTTTCTAGAAAAACAGTTGCAAGGATGGTGAACCCCTTTAACCAATTGTCCCAATTGCACTCAACATGTGCATTTCTGGCAATCGCTTTTTCTTAGATTTTTTTTTTGTGGTCTCTGAAAGCATCCAAACCTTTTCACTGTGCTTCAATAAGTGAAAACACTTCTATGTAATCCTTTTTCCATATTGCCTCTTTTATTGTTTGGTCAATGCTCCATGCTAGTGATTTTTTGTATCTATTTAATATTTCCGTTTCTAAAGCTTTTAATTTTTCATCTAGCTGTGGTAATCATTGCTCCCTCGGTTTGTGGTGTGGCTGCTATAGGTTCTGTCAGGCCTCCTGGGGTGGTTGCAGTCCATGCTTTAAGCAGCCCTTCTGCTCCCACCTCTATTTCTAAAATCACCACTGGCTCTGGGGGTACTCTGTTTTCAATAATCACTATGGGCTCCCGGGGAACCCTGCTTTCAATGGCCACTGTTGGCTCTTTGGGTCCCTGCTGTTTATCTCTCATTTCCATCATCATTTGTTCAATTTTTCTCATATTTCCATGTTGTTGTGTTAAATATTTATCTGCAAAATTATCAAATAATAAAGACAATTTTGTCATCTTTTTTCTGCCCTCTTCTTGTGCCTGCTTTTCTCTCCATCTCCCATTGATTTGTATGCTGGTGGCGGTGTGTCCTCCTCCTCTATCGTGTCAGCTTCTTCCTCCTCTGGTTTTTCATAGAGGTTCTTTCTGACCCATGGCCATCCATGATGCTCTGCTGCCTCCTCTTCCAGTCGCAGCAGCTGTGATTTTGCTTTTTGTGGTATTTTCTTGGGTGGCATTGTTTCTGTGTTGTGCCCTGTACTCAGGGTACTGTTTTTTGTGGCTGTAAGCTTGTCCGTATTATAATCTCTGTGTTGCCCGTGTTAAAGGTACTGTTTTTTTGGAGCTGTAGGTTGACTTCATTTATTCTTTGTTGTGCCCAAGAAAAGAGGCACTGACCTTGTGGCTGCAGGTATGTTCTGCTTGCAGTGTTGCTTTTGTGCTCAATCCACTAGAACAGGCTCTGAGTTGTGCGGAAAAAAGCCCCTTGCTCTGCGTCGTCCTGCTTCCAAAAACCTTGCGGCTGCAGCTGTCTTAAGCTTGCCGCATTCTTTTATGTGATAAAACGATGATAACTTTTTTTCATTGCTTCAAAACCGCTGGTAAAGCCCTTGGTTTTGCTTCATGCTGTCCAGAATTAGCAAATGTTTTTCTCTGCTCCGCACACTGTTTTCAGCACGGTGCTTTCAGTTTGCTGTTGGTTGCCCGGGCAACCTTAGCCGGGTTTCTCTTAACCGTGCTTTCATAAACGCTGGATACTTTTTGCTTCCTGCGAGCCTCGCTTCTGGCTGGAGCCTCGTGTTTTCGTAGCTTTGGCTTCCCAGGGAGATACTCTTCCTGTTATTGGCACGTCCAACGCGCTTTCGTCACCCGGTTTCCCCGTGCTGTGCACCAAACGGTTAGTGAGTTTTTTCAACTCCGTTCTTGCTTATAAGTTTTTTCAGTGTTTTGTTAAAATGCCGTTTCTGGTGGCAAGACGCTTCCTGGAAAGTGGAAAAACGCTCCGCCGGACACTCAGCTCATGGCTGACAGATTTAGGAGCTGTTCTAGCGCTGCTTCTGGTGTGGCGACAAACTGCTTTCCTGCAAAGCGAAAAGCTCTGTCGGTCACCCGGTTACCTGCCTTGTGACTTCGGTACCCGTACCGCACCCTGCAATAGAAGCGATCAGCTTCCCATTGACGGGGTAAGTAAAAACTCTAATCAAAAGGCTGCTTTTTGAACAGAGCAATGTTCAGAAGAGAGAGACTCTGCAGTGAACTCTTTTGCCTTAGTCCCTGTGCAGGGTCCCAAAACTGATTCTGTTTCCTTGCTGAAACTCAGCCCCTTATATTGAACCCAGGGGCTGGCCCTGCGTCTTTGTTGTGACTGTGTGGGGGGCTGTGCTGCCAGCCCCCTGGCCAGCTGGCGCAGACGGCATCAGCACCCGGGGTGCTTTTTGTTAGTCCCTGCCTTTCCATCCTTAGTTGCTTAGCACCTCTAGGGAGGAAGGGTAAGGTGTTGCTTAACACCTTGCCCTTCATTGTTCTTGTCCGAGCTTGGCGACTGTATGTCTGCCGCGCGTGAGAGGAGAGGGTGAGCGCAGCCCCTCTGTGGTGGGCTCGTGCTCGGGCCCTATCCCCGCCCTGATAACCATAGAGCACAGGTTACCCGCCCCCGCTTGGTACTTTTGCAGCGCTGGCAAATGTGCTCGCCCTTGTGCGGCCACATGATGCCCTTGTCACCTGTGTCGGCTGATCCTCCTCTCTGCTGGCGCGGCTTCGCTACAGGGACCGGAAGTATCTGCGTGCCACAGTCCCCGCACACGTCAGGCTGGTCTTCCCCTCTCGCTGCTGCGATGCAGCCTTCCTCCAGGTCTGCAGGCCTTGCAGCAGCACACTGCCGCTGTCCATGCCCAGGATCACTCTCTGTAATCGGGTCGAAATTCACTGCGATGTTTGTGCTGTCTGCGGCGCGCATGCCCCAAATTTGTAATCTTATGGTTTCCCAGGAACGTCAGGATTTCAGCAGGAGCTTAGGATCGGGCGCAGCCCTCACACAAGACCCGCTGTGCTGTATCCGGCTCTTATCGTCCCCCCACCCCGAGCCTTTATTTTGAGTGTGAAATTTTTAGTCTATCAAAACAAATTCATGCAAATTGTAATATTAGATGCTTGACGGGCAAATTTGTCTTGCTTTGTGAAAGGGGAAAACAATAATCAGTAAGAAGAAAAAACATATTTTCATGGTGCTCTCCTTTGCTGAGCTCTGTGTATTGCCAATCGGAGTATCCCATTTGTATTTCTTTTTACCTCGTACACACTTGAATGTTTTTTATATTAGAATTTCTATGTAGGATGTTGCCATCATTGCTGTATCACAAAGCTCTACTTTTTCCTCCATCTGTCCGTTTCCTATGTGTCTGGTAAAGTCGTTATTGATTCCAATTGTGCAACAGCACCCCAAATGGAGCATTCAAAAGAGTCACCATTATGAGGTGAGGAGTAACTGTCGCTTGGCCCTCCTGTCTGCGCTTAACTCCTCACTGAATGTGTGTACCTGCTGGTTCCTCAACTGTGCTGCACAGGCTGACACGCAGGCATGTAAACTACCTTTTTCACTGTACTTAACTCATAGTTCAGACACTTAGACCATGTGAAAATTTGAAGGGGGCGTCGGGGTAGGTCAGCACTCCTCAGCGGGGAGAGCCTGTATCGCTTCATATGGTACATAATGTATAAAAGGCTCTGTGTGGCAGGTCTGAAGGAGGACTGATAAGCCATTTCACTAAGAGGTTTATTAAAAACAAGGGAAAAACAGGCTTTCACTATGCTATGAGGTGTCCCTACCTAACAAAAAGGTGCTTGTTAATCGAATCGGTCCTCCATCCAAACTAAGCCTAATTGACCCTAACGCTATAAGAACAACTTAAGACAGGAGAATGACTTCCTTCTCCTGGGGTTTTTGCTTCCTTGCAAAGTTCTGTTTTAGAAACTGATCTTCAGATAGTCTCTAACTCTTTTGTATAGTTCATTCAACACTTTACTTTGGTTTGGGTTCCTCTCTTTGATGGTAACTTTTTATGTTTTTTTTTTATTCTCCTCTTGATTCTCTCTATGGAGAGTTGTCTGTTCTATTCCCATCGTAAAGTTATCCAATGTTTCACCATCTATTTCCTTCGACTGGGATGTGCAAATTTGGACCCACAACGATTCTCATTCACTCCTCTGGGTTTAAGTATCAGTCTCTTTACTTTGACTGGGACCAGTATAATGGGGCCCATAATGATTCTCTGTTCCCTCCCGGGTCTCCCGTTTTCCCTGTTACCTTGTGTGCTTAGGGACAACGTCACCAGGGCTTCTACTTGCTCTGGGTTTGTTCTCTCCTTTGCCAGTGTGGCCTCTCGTGTTGCTGCAATGTCTCTTCTCTTGTGCTGTTGTCTATGATGGTCACACAGTATACTGAAAACCATTAGGTTCTGCGTCTTTGCTTCCCAAGTGGTTTCAGCGTAGTTTATTGGACTCCTGGTCCACCAGGAGTCTTTTGTTGTCACACGACCACCTTCTGTCTCTCTCTCTCTCTCTCTCTCTCTCTCTCTCTCTCTCTCTCTCTCTCTCAGGACTACAGGATGCTCTGCATCCACCTTCCTCCAGTTAAGACGCTGCGCTTCCAGCTCTCTGCTGGCATCAGGCAGTTCACTCGTTTTGTAACTTGCTTGCTTTTCTCTTTGCTGGTATCCTTCCTTCTTGTGCATGGCGTAGCCTTGTTACTTCCTTTGCGTACGTACAGGGCTTCCCCTTTCTCTCTCGGGTAGTTTCTTTCCTCCTCCATATGTCGTCGTCCTCGTTTCAGTTATGTGGGATTTTACCCTAAATGGAGTCTTTACAGTTTCTGGGTGACAGTAGCACATATTGGTTTCCCATAAGAGTTGTTCAAAGAGGTATTGTTGGGGTGTTTACTAAGTTGTTCCTCACAGGAACGGGAGTCCTTGTCCCCAAAGGCAGAATCTCTCCCACACAAAAGGGTATCCATTCGCTAAAGATAAACAGCATCACACTACCTGATTCGAAAGTGGTAAAATCAGCAAAGGAATGGAAATCATTTGAGTTTTGTTCTTGCTCTTGCTCATGCTTGTGAGTGGTCCGAACTTTGGAGGGGCAGCACATTCCGCAAAGTAGCTTTAACCATGAAGGGGCGTCCTGCCCTCCCCATTATTCAAGGTTGAATTTGGGAATATTCAGAGGGACTTTAGTGGAAGATCTTCAATTTGTAGCGGTTTTCTGGATGAACAATCTAAGATTAAAAAAAATAAATAAATAACTGCCCACTGTAGTGGAGCACTCTGACCCTGCCGGTCCGGAAAGAACGGTGGCGGTAAAACCGATGCCACCGTTCTTTCCGGACCGGCTGATTAAGAGTCCTGCAGGCAGGAGGTGTCACTCCCGCCAGGTCTGACCTGGCGGGATTTACACCACCCGCCTGCAGGCGGACATGGAAACACCGGCTCCGTCATAGACGGAACCGTTGTTTCCATTGTCCCCATCCCCATGGAGTCCTATGGGACTCCATGGGAATGGGAACTTACAGAATTTCCTGCCTCCGGCATTCCCGGGTCACTGGGGTCGTAATGCCCCAGTGATTCCGGGAATCACGGAGGAGGAATGGTAATACGGGTCCGGTGGTAACCTGCTGGTTTTTCCTGCATGGATACCGCCGGACTGGTAATGAGGACCAATGTCTTCAACTGGTTCCCTTCTGCCACTGATTAGCAGTGTCATTCTGGAGAAATATGCATGCTCTACAGTACCTAGTTTTAAAATAATTCTGGCTGCCATATTCTGCATCAGTTGAAGCCGATGGAGAGAGCCTTTGGAGAGAACTAGATACAAATACTGCATTGCAATAATATAGCCTACTTGAAATAAAAGCATTCATTCGCTGACTGGATTTTTTGAGCAAATAAGAAGTATTTCAGAACCCCTCAAAGTCTTTGATAATGTGCTTTGGTCAAAACACTGATTTGTGGCTCCATGGAAGAGTCTAGGAGAACATGCACGCTTCTTTCTCCGATTATTGAAAGGTGGAGGGCAGTGCCCTTAATAGTTGGCTGTATGTTCTCTGACCAGCCGTTTGTCAAATTGATGCTTTTTGGGCTCACTCCTCCTAATAAGGCTTCTGTCTTTGTGGCATTCAATTTCAGCCGTTTTTGGGCCAGCAATAGATGAATAGCTTGCATACAGTCCCGAAAGTTGATGATTATATTGTCTGTTTTACTCCAGCCTGAGAACCACGTGGCTATCAGTGGCATATATATACAGCTTCAGGATGCACAGATGTATAGGGTCTGCTGTAAAGTGGAACAACAAGGGCATAGAGCACCCCACGTTTAACCGCTCTTGGCCTTGAATATGGGAGGGGGGGTGAACTTAGTGGGCAACCAGGTGTGTATATTTTTCCAAGAACGATCTGTGCCAATTCCATGCGCAGTCTCTAATACCACTATGGATGAGGCAGCATAGGTTGATGAGGTGATCAGTGTCAAAGGCTGCTGATTAATGTAACAAAATCAAGGTCCCTCCACTGCCTCCATCCTCCACCATCCGAAATTGTGAAACGTGGCTACCACTAATCTCTCTCTACCATGACTGGGTCTAAAACCTGCTTGTAAGTTAGCAAAATGTACAAAGCTTTTGATGTAACCATGTCGTGGCCATAGCTTCCAAAAGCTGGCTAGGATATGGTGAGAAATAAGATAAAAGTTAGATAGGTTAGCTGGTTTTTACTGTTTTTCCAATAACAATGTGACCACAGCTCATTTTATTTTGTGATACATTCCCAGATTAAAGATACATTAGGGAATGTTGGAGCTCTTTGGCCACCACAAGTTTAGCTACTTTCAAAATATGTGGAGGGCATGGTCCTTGGGTCTACTTAGTTGCGTGTATTTGTGCCATTAGAAGTAAAAGTTGAGTCTCTGTAATGGACGTGAAGTGAGTCGAGATGCTCTGGGGAGCATCCATTAAGCACCTCTGGTAGTCGCATTACATAGAGATGGGCTTCACCCTGCCTGCACGCGTCTCCTGGTTCACCTCCCCTGGACTTTCCAATGGGACTTTATCACAGAGGCTGATTATTGAGGCTGTGGGCAACCTGAATAAAGCAGTCTGGTGAGGTATAGAAGAGAAGCTGGCCACCAAGAGCAGAAGCAAACCAGCAGAGCAAGGAACTGTCTGGGAAGCCTGGATCCATGTGGAAAAGGTGGCACAGGGAAACAGCAATGTTTCTGCTTCAGTGCGTTTAAATGGGCAACTCCCAGGAGGCACACATCAGGCCCTGGTGATAGCCAGTTAAACATTAGGCTCGATGATACGGAAGATGCCATTGCTGTGGTGAGCAAGTGCCTGGAAGAAATAGGGATGTGGATGGAAAAAAACTGGCTGCAACTTAACCCCAAAACAACGGGTCATTTTATTTGGTCCCAGACACTTGCTTTAGGGAAAAAGCTGCCCCCCACCTCCTCAGTTCTCGGGGACCAGCCTTAAATATGCTACCAAGATAGAAAAATCATGGCTGGATCTGGGCTGTAATGGTCTGGTCTCAGCTAAAATGCAGTCCGTTTTTTTATAACATCCGTCTCTTACGTCAAGCATTACCTTATGTACCTGACACCGACCGTGCGATGGTTGTGGGAGCTCTGGTGAACTCTAAATTAGATTACTGCAATGGACTCTTGGCCATAGCCCCGGCCAAACCGATTCACCGCTTACAAAAAGCCCAAAACGCAGGAGTAAGACTGGTCTTTGGTATTGCCAAGAATACGCCAACTTCAGGTCTTTGCCGGTCACTGCACTGGCTAGCGGTGGCAGACCGGATAAAATGTTAAATTGGGTGTCTGGTGTACAAATGTGTTAACGGGCTGGCACCAATTTATTTAATAAATAAACTGAAGCAATATCACCCGACCCGGGCTTTAAGGTCAGAAGATCAGTGTTTACTCACTATTCCTAGGACCAATTGTGTTTCACGAGGAGAACGTAGCTTTTCATTTGCTAGACCAAGATTATGGAATACCTCCCACTGAATTTAAGGAGGACAAATTCCTTATCAATCTTTAGAGCAGGTCTTAAGATCTACCTGTTCAAGTAGGTATGGTTAGTCTATGGCTCTCTATGAATTTCACTGGCACTTACATCTACTCATATAGCTGATCTTTGATTTTCAGCTTATGATTCCAACTGCGCCAGGATACGATTTAGTTTGTTGTGTGCGCGATACAAATAATTCAAATTCATACACAGGTGGATTTAATGACCCAAGTGCTGTTCATCAGGATTCCACCCCAAGGGCATATCTAGTCTGGGTTTGAGAAAGTAAGACTACAAGCACCACAATGCTTTGGGAGGTTACAGAACGAAGCACATTCTGAAAATAGTCTTATATGGTTGCAGACATGCACACCATGTTTAGACAGAGTTCAAGGGTGAAGTGGATTTAATACTGGGCCTAGGGCTATGCCACCTGTTGGTTCAGGGTTGTGACAGAGGGGCAGACTTGTTAGGCCTGTGATGCAACAAAATGACACGAGTCCTCTTGCAAAATGTGGTGAGCTACCCCCTTACATTGAAGTTAGACTGAAACATACAAAAGCCTCGACTAAATGGGCTCCCTATAAATAGTGGGCTTCCTCCCCTGGGTTGGGCCCTCAATTGCCTGTATCTGTAAGGTAGCATGGCTGGGAAGGAGAGACTGGCTGGGCTCTTTATTCTGTTATCTTATGTTTGATCTATAAGAGGGGGTTGCTGGGAGAGAATGTACATTTCTTCTGGTTTTGAAAATGGTCACATTTGTCTATTGTTGTCATTTAAATTAATTTAATCAGAAAAATTTCTGCCAAATGCCAGTTCTTGGTGTGCAGCCTCAACTCTGAGCTGAATGTTATTTACCAATCTCATGTGTCCTATGCTTCTTTTTCAGGTGCTCACACGGTTCTTGGGTTCGTCCTCTCCTGTTATTTATTGGTTTGCTGCTCATCTTCTGCAGAATGACCCTGTATCATGGGGATCTGTGTCCGCTACCTTTCAGCATCATTCTCCTGAGGGTTCGTTGGTGGAAAAGCTTGATCCTCAACTGCTACCTGTGAACCCTGTCTTGAACGTACTCCGCGGATGGAGAAGCTGGAGAACTTTGACTAAGGCTCTTACGGGATACTTTCTATGTTACTGGCTTCTAGGACTTGTCCTCTTCTGTAACTTTTTACCATGGACATGATCAGGAATCTTGGGAAACCATTTCTTGTGTGGTAGCTTTAATGAGAAGCCACTGCAAAAGTGACAGAAGATGGACGTGAACTGTCCATTTCTAGTACCCACCACTTCCTTGGGTGTGGACTGGGATCATACACCTCCCCCAAAGAGTGCTGACAGGAGCAACCAGGGCAGGTCAGCAAGCCCCTGTGGTGTCAAATGGAATCTGTTTTTCCAAATGTTGATTTGGAAAACCATATAAAAATATTATTTTAGATGAAGGACTTGTTCTCCACAAAGCTTTTAACAAACTTAATGAAAATTCAACTGCAACAGTGGGAAATGCAGGTTCATGGAAATGGTGTTTAAGGTAGTCAGTGAGTGACACTTGTCCCTGAGGACAGCCCTCTGATAAGTGCTTTGGTCTGTTTTCCATTAGCCACTGTAACCTCTACAATTTTCACCTCCTAGAGAATATTATTTTTTGTGAGTGTGCTTTCATTATCGTTATTCACAGTTCTCAACCCCTGGCTCTGAACCATGGATTTCACCAGCCATAGAACAGCTGGGAACTGTCTTCACTGCCAAGTGAGGGGGAAGAAATACTTGCCGGTACAATCATGCTAAAACTAAAGCATGGATGGAGTAAATACTTGCTAGAACGTTCAAGGTAATGCCCTGGGGAGGAAGGTAATACTTGCTGGCAAGAGGTTCCAGGAGCAAAATAGGCACTATATCCTGAAAACAGAGAAGTCAAGAAAAACCACTTACCTCTTGGTAATGTTCTTTCTGTTAGCTTAGTCTGTCCCACAGGTTCCTCTCCTTAGCTATATCTTCTACAGCACTGACTGTCTTCTGAAACTTTTTTAGCTACTTCGGATTGCAGAGTGACTCCATGTCTATTCCACGCTGAGCTGTTGCGTGTGTTTCACACCAGACGTAATGTCAGGGCCATTATATATGAAACTAGTCCGGCCCCATGACCTTGGTTGTGCTCGGCAGCTGCTGGACAGTAGAACAGCACAAGGTGTACCCGCTATTCACCAAGAGTGCTATGCTGGAAAGGCGATGAGGAATCTGAGGGAGGAAGGACTAAACCATCTGAAAGAACATTACTGAGAGGTAAGTAATTTGTTGTTCTCGACTTCTCTGATCCGGGGATATAGTGCCTATTTCGCTTCCTGGAATTTGTTTTTCTAATCAATTCCTAATCTTCAATAGATTCCCATAGCAGTACAGAACCTGGAGGAGCACCAACATCAAATACACAAGGAATCTCTGGAGGACTGCTCAATCAAAATTAGCACCCTGTCCCGATAATGAATCCTGCTTCGCAAACATCCAGGCAAACATGTGTAGCCGACTAATGGATATCCAGCATTAGACCCCTCTGCAAGGCAAACGTTTCTTTCAACCTCCTGGTCGAATGAGACCTGAGGCCATTGGCACACTTTTCCCAACCAGATCATAAATCTCTAAAATACACTGGACAAGCTACCTGGGCAGGGTCTGCTGAGTTACAGCCCTGCCCACACGCACACCAGCGTTACCCCAAAGAGGCTGATTTATCCTTCCTGATCTCCCTCCTCCGCGAGGCATAATAACGGACAATGAAAATAGTCTTCTGCCTTAGAAGGATGAAGTGGAGAGAAAAAACAGCAAGATGGATTTTCTATACAAGATGAGTCCAACATGACCGTGGGAAGGAAACTCAGTCTCACCCTCAGGGTAACCTTCTCCTTGGAGAAAGCAAGGTAGGGAGGCTTAATAGAGTGCCTGGAGTTCATTCACCCACCTAGCTGAAGTGATGCCAACCAGGAAAAAGAACTTCAAGACAAGCATTTATGCTCCCTGATAATGTAAAGGCTCTAACGGAGCCGTCATAAGAAATGTAAGAACGGTTCCATGTGTTTAAATTGTGGGCATTTTACAAGTTATCATTTTAAAACGCGTAGTTTACACCGCAGCCGTTTATGCAGTTTTTTTGTTTTAATGGGGCGTACCCCCATACCGTCATATAGCGCACTCCCACCACCTCTCCCTGCCACTCACCATGCCACAATCCCTTACCCCAAATAAAAATGCGTGAAAAAATTGTGAAAACAGTCGGGGTGCAAACTACACATTTAAAATGACGACGTGTAAAATGCCAGAGAGGAACACGCAGTAAGCGATCAGAATAAAGTTCAACTCCAACGCAGGAACATTAAACTGTCATGCAGTTTTTGTGAGGACTACTTAACCAGTTCCCACCATAACAGTAGGGACAGTAAAAAATGTGCCCTGCTTAGGGGGTCCTCTCACAAACTGAAAGGGTAGCAGCCAGGTACCCTTTCACAGTGCCAATCTGAAGCCCCGACTCGGCCGGTACAACGTCCTTTCATCGCGTGATGTTTTTTCGCGGGTTTTTTTGCTGCAATTTTCTTTTTGAAAAAACCAAGCACATTTTTTAGGGGGGTTAGTAAATTAATTATATATATGGGGTGTGGGTGTTTGGGAATAAGTACAAATTAAAGAAAATGGGGAGGTTTGGCGGTACCCCCCCAAAAAGAATGTAAACAAAATTCGATGTGTTTTTGCGTAAAAGAAATAGCGGTAAAAAACTCCACAAAAAATCATCCCGCGATGAAATGACATGGAACCGACTCGGCCAAAGAGAGGAAAAATAAATTATTCTAGTGCAGACAAGGTAGGAAAGATCAAAGGGCCTATACCCTGCTCCCAGCGCAAAACAAAAACTACTTGCAGGCATAAATGGACATAGAGGTGGTCCTCCTGGCAGAAAGGAAAACATCTAGGACCTTGTGGGACATAGCCTGCTCCTTGTATCCCAGCCTCCTAGCAGCCAAGCATGTAGATTGATGCTGCTGAGATTCTGGTGCTGGATCCAACACCCAGAATGAGAGAGCAGGTCCACCCTTGCTAGGAGTGACCAAGGGGGCAGATGGACATGTCCAAAACCTCTGGAGTACGACCGCCCTGAAGGTGATTTGGGAATGTGATGGACCAGAACCTCCTCTTGACAATCAATACCCCCACCCGAGGAAATACCATGGAGCAGAACCACTTGCCCTTCTGTTCACACTGGAGGCGAAGTGGTCTTCTTGAGGGGATCCCACGACAGCAAATATTCCAGACCCTCCAGCATAGCTCCCACTTATGGAAGGTTGATGTCTGCCTGCCCAAGACATCAGCAATCATGTTCTCTGTTCCACAAGATGGGCAGCGGACAGGGACATTTCGTCCTGAGGAGCCCAGAAGCACAACATAATCACTTCCTGCACCGAGGCCATGACCCCACATGTTAAGGTAGTGCATGGCCACCTTCTTATCTGTCAATAGGGACACGCGTATCCTGTTCCAAGGGAAGAAAAGCTACCAGGGCCAGTCCGATAGCCTGCCGTCTCAAATGGGGAGGGGAGCTGCTCACCATCCGGTCCATAAGGTGGGCACTCCAACTACTGAGGGAGTAGACCATTAAGATGGTCAGTTGGGGCTAGGGCTGCCTCAGCAGCACCTACCTACAGTAAATTGTCGACCAGGGACCACCAAAGCAGATCCTGAGACACCTCGATGGAGATGCACACAAGGTCTGACATGACCCCCCCCCCCCCCCGCCCCATGACCACTGGCTCTGAAGCAGCCACAAAAGCAAACTTTGCAGTCAGCTTTCCGGCACCAACAGAATATAGGGGGCCACGAAGACCAGATGACACAGGAAAGCTGACAATGGGACCAGACTCTGAGACCAATAGACGGGCACAATCTGTGAGATTTTCACAACTATAATGGATGTTTATGGCTAAGGCTGGCTTGCTGTTTTAAAGATTGTATTGCTAATGTGGAAACCTCATTGAAAACCATGAAGTACATTTTTTTTCCCCGCACCCTTTTTCCCCAACAAGATGTTGATTCCGATCTATCTCCCTTCTTATGCACCGGTAAAAGCAAAGATTGTTTCCAGGAAATGGGAAATTCTCCTGAATTGGATATGTGGATATTCTTTAAAAAAAGAACTTTGGCTCCTTTTTTAATTATCAGATTTGCCACTCGATTGGGTCCTGAAGCACGAGAGGGTTTTAATTTACCAGTAATATCAATCAATTCTGTATATATAATCAAATGTACTGTTTTGGCAGGCCAGAAGTTCACTTTTTGATGTTGATTTCTAGAAGGTTAACCCACTCCAGATAGCTATCCCTGAAAGGACTTGGTTTGACCATTTTCTGGGATATACAAAGAGACGTGCAGAACGTTGATGCCCAGGTAGAGTTTTCCCTCCAAGCTGATCGATTCTAAGTGATCCGACCGTGGCTAATTTTGCCACGGCTGGAAAGTTTGCATGAGAAAGGTGCAAACTACCAAAAGTTTGCACCTTTTTTCATGCGAACACACTTACATACTACAGGGGCTGCTGGGGTTTCCCTCGCAACCCCAACACCCCCTCACTATGCCACACGGTATAGTGAGTGGGGTGTTGCAGGGGACACCCCCGCAGACCCTGTAGTTTTTTTTTTTTTTTAAAACTTACCTGCAATGCTACCACCAAAGGTTCGGTCGTTTTGTACAGTCAGACCTTTTTTTTCGGTCCGATCATACAAAACCAGCTGATCATGGGGAGCTGGTTACACCACTGCTCGGGATGAGCCTTGAAGAGGTAGTTTCAGCTGTGGGGTCCAAGGAAAAGCACCAAGACTAGATAACATGCCAGCAGATTTGTACAAAGAGAAACCAGACGTTTGGGTAAATTTCTTGCATAAATTGTTCAATGCCATCATAAGAACTGGCTCAAAACCAACTTTATGGTGTTTTGCAGAGATTGTGCTGATATTGACAAAAGGTGACTGGGGGATCCCTGGAAACTATCAACCAATGTCCCTACTTTTTTTGAGCAGGGACAATGTTGCTAGCTAGGTTAGAAGATTGGGTCATTGAGCAGGAAGCATTGAGCTGTTTGCAAGTTGGTTGTGTAAAGGGATTAAGTACACTTGAGCAGATTTCAAGATTAAACTTAATCCATGACAATATGTACAATTGTTGGGGGGCAACCTGTATCTTCCGTTGATTGACTTAAAGGCTGCCTTTGACAGCATTCCAAGTTCATCGCTGTGGAAAGCACTGCAGGGCAAAGGGGTTCCTTTAAACATACTGAATACAATTATGGATTTATATGCAGACTCTGAAGCCAGAGTCGGAATGCGTTCCAGGGAGTGGAGGTGGGGGGGGGCGGGGGGGTTGGGTGATAGGCAATTTTGCAGTCATGAAGGGAGTAATGCACTCTGCGGTGGCCTGCATCTACCGGTCCCTAGGGTCAGGCTCTGTTTTATTTGGGGACGCGCTTTTCGGTGGGGCCCGCCGATCTTAGGAATTCTCTACCATGCGCCATTTGTGTTCTTTATCGAACCATATGGCATTCCGTTGTGCCCTAATAATGTATCTATTCGTACTCCATTTTTTCCCTCCTGCCTTGGCGTCGGGTAGCGCCATGGTTCCCATGTGGTGAACATGCGCTATATAAATTAAATTCACATAACAAATTACCACAACATAAAGCAGGGTTGCACATTGGCACCATTGCTTTTTAATTTATTCTTTGATGGCATTCTTGAAGATTTCCCAATGGACACCTCGGATACCCCGTTGTCGGCTGGTGAAAGAGGGGGGATTTTGTTTTTCGCGGATGATGTTGTCCTCGTATCTCACACACCTATGGGTTTGAAGAAGCAGGATGCACACTTCACAGTTTTTGCCAAGTGAAGGGTTTGGAGGTGAATGCCTCGAAATCAAAATGAATGAAGTGTGGCAAGTTCCAGGGCTCAGGACCAATATGTTCCTGCATATAGATGGAGCTCGGATTGAAGAGGTCAAAACATTTGATTATTTGGGCGTCAAATTTTCGAGTGGTGGAAAATGGAACCATCAAGTAGTGAAAGCTGATGCAAACCTGGGAAGAAAATGTAATGGTATTCTGACCTTCGAAGGTACAGCAAAGTGCTATGTAGTTACTCCAGTTGTTGCGATTATAGAGCTCAGGCGCTAGCAAGCGCCCCACATGGAGCCGAATTGTGGGGTTCTTCTAACACAAATACCTTGGCAGTAACTGAGAACTATTTCCTTGAAGGCTAATGCGTGTCCCGGCCTTCTCCCCGAACATTCCACTCCAAATGGAATTTGGTCTTTTGTGCATTTCGGATGTAATTGCCCCTAAGCCTATTCTATTTTGGATTTGGTCAGGGATTTTCACCCAGAACTCTGTGAATCCATAAAAGGGCGCAAATGCTATTGTGTGTATCTGCCATATAAAGGCACTATTGTTTAGGTTGTGCTTGGGTGACCTAGGGTTTTGTCCAGAAACTATTAACGCTTCCCATAACAAGATTGTTTTAGATGCCTTTGCACAGTGGGGCAACTCCATGACTAAATGCCTAAATATATCCACGGGGTAGGAGTATCTGATATGCAAGGACTCCTTCATGATGGAGGAGCACTTATGTTTGGAAGACGATTCACTAAAGCAATCGTTAATGCGAATGCGGCTGGGCAGCCTACCACTTGCAACTGTGAAATCAAAGTGGAACAATAATCTTTCTTCAAGTTGCCCTTTTTGAGCCTCTATGAGGGAAACATTACAGCATTTTCTTTTCAAATGCCCCCAGTGTGAAGACCTAAGGGAAAAAAAACAAAGACCCGCTTTACGCCATAGAGGTATATTGTCATTGTTGGAGGCAGAACTAATGTGCAAAAGTGTAAGGTCGCCAGATCTGCTCTTTGCAGTCTCAACTTATCTGAGTAGTGCATGGCTGAAACGAGGTAGACTCCTGAAATTGGTACAATGATTATAAGGAATTTGACTTTTAACACAGCTGATTGTTTGTCTGAACCTGTATTATGTGCATCCATGTTTGAATGTATTTGTATTTTCTGTATTTTTTTTTTTTTTAAACATTTTTCATTTATGTTTAACTGTATGTTACAAGTTTTTACAAATTACACCTTATACTGTATTTCTTTCTTATTTTGCCTTTTTTTCTTTCTTTTTCCTTCTAGTTGGTGATTAATTTTCTGTCTTTTATGGTTTTATAACTTTTATGGAAATTATTTTCAAAATAAAGTTGAAAGATATTCTTTAAAAAAAAAAGATCTTTGAGTATTGATACCCACATCTATGGCTCCCTTTTCATTATCAAGATTTGCCACTTCATTGGGTCCTGGCGCACGAGAGGGTTTTAATTGACCAATAATGTAAATCAATTCTTCTCTGCTGTATATATATATTCAAATGTATTGGTTTAGCAGGCCAGAAGTTCACTTTTTGATTTTGATCGATATATGGTAGTTTTTATGTAAGAAGAAGCCCACTTATCTTCGGAGATGGGATTTATTTCTGATTTAACATCTCCATCTCTGTGCTTCCCTAACGATTGGCAAAATGTTTTAGTGTCATTAGATGTCAAGACTTTTAGCAATATCTGCCAATGGGCTGTCTTTGTGGATTGTTTGTGAGAAACACTTCCAAATTTTCTAACTTGTTTTGGCCAATTTAATTGTTGCATTTTTGCTCCTGGGGAATTACCTACTGGATTTAAGTTTTCAAATTTTGTATCGTAGCTCACGCTTTTTGTTTTCTATTTATATTGCGTATATTGTGCTTATGTAATATTATATGATACTCCTATGTCACATGCCCTTTCCACCATACTGTATGGGCATACCCGTACGGGAACAGTGTCTTTTGCACTGCAGAATATGTACTGTCCCTTTAAAATTAAATTTTGTTGTGCTGAGGTGTGGCAGTGGACATTAACATGCGCGCTATTGCCACTCTTCGGCGCCACACCATAGTCCCTTTTTCCACGGACGCCTTATTTTGTTTCCGCTTTATTTATTGCTGCGCACTTCCTCACAGATATGGTAGACTTGTTTATTTCTCAAATTTGTATTCACTGTGACCCCGGCCTTCGCAGCCCTCCTCCCTCCGGTGCAATTCTGGCTTTTCTAGTTGTGCATTTTGCAAGAATTCCTTCCCGGTTTTGGATCCTCACACACTCTGGAGTGTTTGGGGGCTGGTCACCAGTGGGATTCTTGTGCGACCTGCGATGCATTAACATTGAGGTCGATGAACAGGCTTACGAGGTGGAGGCAGATAGTCTCCAAGTCACCTCCTTTAATTACTAAGCAAGGGGACTTCTTTTCAGAGAGCACCCTGGTTGGACAGAGTCAAAACGACTTTTGCATCGGTACCAAACTTGAGGCATCAAAACCTATAGACATACTTGCTGGGAATTCTTGAAAGCCTCTCAGGTCGGGTAACAAGGGGCCGGTGAGCTCTGCTACCAGAGGTTGTCCCGAGGGAACTTCGCGTTCTTGCACTGGGACTTGGTCTGAGGGGACTCCTTTTTGCATTCGGACTACCAGCTTATTAGCTGAGGACTACAAGCCTCCCGGATGGATCTCTGAGGTCCACATGAGAACCGGGCAGCTGCCTGAGGGTCGGTCAAGACCTCCTCTTCAGGGCTCTATGCTGGCCATAGCATTTCAGTGCATTGCCGATTCCTCTCAGCAACCAAACAAAAAGGCAGCAAGAAAAGAATGGTCCGCCCCACCCTCGACCATATCTGAGGGGCTTTGTCATTGTTAGACTCTTCGCTATCAGAAAGGGCCACAGAGTCATCCACAATGCTCACATTGCATTGAACGTAGGAGGATCATTATCTAAGCAGCAATTTATGAATAGAATGGAATGTTCTCCAGCATGGGGTCTGGCATGGATTCACATTCTCATGAATATTCCCCGTCGACAGGCTGGGAATCCTCGGTAAAGAAAAAATCAGTTTCAGTATAGTTTGTGAACTGTCTTTCTACTAGTAACCAATCACTGGTCTCTGGGTCGTACTGCCTGCCCCGAGCCAATGACTGCCCTCTACCTAAACCCCTCCTCTGGCAGATATCTTCAGATTTTTACCGCACATTCAAGTGTTGGGAGTCCTTGTGCTTTAGCTCTCGAGCTTTTACTGCGTTTTGTGTTTTTTTGAAGAGTTTACTCTTATATTTTCTGTCAATCAAGCCTCAAGCTCCATCGATTCTACTTCCGATCAACGGGGACCCGTTTTCTGAACTTTCTACGCCCCTCAGGGCATCTTTTCGTCAAGTTTCCACTTATCGGACGATTCCAGAAGATCTTTGAGGCCTACCCCGCGTGGTCATGGCCCAGAACAAAGGAAGCATGACGCCTGCTGGACCCAAGCTGTTCAGGAGCTGCCCTGGATGCGGGCTACAGAACGTTTTTAAGGAGGATGAGCACTCTCGGTGCCTCTACTGCCTTCACAACGACAAATCGCACGTGGAGAAGGACTGTGCGTTTTGTAAGAACATGTCCGAACGGACAAGGAAGGATCGTCGTACTCGACTCGCCAACTGGCTTGAGGGGAAGAGCCCAGCAGCAGGTGAGAAGAGGAAGAAGTCTGAACGGTCTTTTAAGACCTTTGAGGGCGCTCTGATGATGGGGGCCCAACAAAAGGCAAAGCACAGCGAGTCCGCGGGCACCGGGTGCGCCGATCGGTCGTGCTCCTCGGCTGCCAGGCAGGGCGCATTATCACTGATGCCATCAACCACGAGCCAACGCTCTGGCTCGGGGAAGAGGAAATCTGAGAACCCGGGTAAGTTTCGGGACAAGTCCCGGTCGATCCCGACGGAGACAGCCGAGGGGGAGCGAGGCAGTGACCCCCCCCCCCCAAGGTGAAGGCCTCAGGCACGCCCAAGGTCGCGAAGACCCTGATTCACCAGGCTAAGGCCTCAATCGAAGAAGTCCTGGCGGCCCTGGCGAAGCCTATGGAGGCTACCCCAGTGGAGACGACCTCTGGGCCTAGAGTTTCCCTGCCACCGCGGAGGGAGTCCTCTTTTCAGCCTATCGATAAGACCCTCCTGTGAACCCCGGGCGGAGAAAGAGGGGGGGGCCCGGTGGCCATTACGGGCACAGATACCAACTCTGCAGATAAGCTGGCTGGCGTCGCAAAGATCCTGAACAAGAAGTTTGAGGTTGTCCTATCCTACGGGAGGGATCCCAATGAGGTGGACGAAGAAAGCGACGGCGGTGCCGACGAAGAACCGCGGGCCGTGGAGGTGACAGAGGATCCTACTCCCCAACATCAACACTAAAAACTGGTAGTCACCTTTAGATCCTACCCTACCTTAGACAAACTGTATATATGCGGTTATTTCTATACAACCTCTGCATCCTGTATATTAATTGCTATTAACCTTTTGACTATACTGTATCATTGTAAATATGTAAAGTGGATATCTATGTACTATTGTAAATTTGTAGCATTGTAATGCCCAGATTTTTGTAACACTGTAAGTTTTGCATATTCTTGTTCTGCTGCGCCAAGTTACCTTAGAGCCTGGCGCGCATTATAAATAAATAAACAAACAAACAAACCATTGCTCCCGTCGCAACCGGTGCCTATGTCACAAGACAACTCGGGAGCGATCTTGCTGGCTATTCAGGCCTTGTGTACGGATAAAGGACAAGGTTGCCTTTACCCCCAGCGGACGATCCAGCAGAGACTGGACCGTCGGGAAGCCCGCCAAGCAAGCGGAGGAGAACTCATCCCCCTCCTCCTTTCCAGCATTCACAGCCTTCACCTCCTTCACCTCCATCCCCTCTTTCAAGGGATGAGACGGGAACAGAGACGGCGATGACGATGGATGACAATGGTGGTGACGACGGAATGGACCTTCCATCACCACCCGCTCGGGCCTCTCCTCCCGACGAAATTGGCTCCTTTCACACCATAATCGCCAGGGCATCTGAGCTCTTCCAGCTCTGCCCCGAAGAGCAGAAGAAGGAAGGTTTCCTCTACCAACGGCGGGAGGCCAAGAGGAAGACTGTCCTCTCAGTTCCATTACTGGACGACATCTGGGACAAGGGGCTGTTGCTCCTGAACAACCTGTCCACGGCTCCTGCTAAGAGGGACCGGCACATGAAGAAGTACTGAGTCCTGGACTCCACCCCCATGTGCCTTAGGGCAGAGCGGTCCCCGGATTAGGTTGTCTCCGTGGCGGCCAAGAAGAAAGCGGCAGAGGCGACAGCTTCAACCTCAACTTCCCCGCCGGATGGCGAGGGGAAGAAACTGGACGCCATGGGACGGCGGGTCATCTCGACGGTGGCGACGACTATTAAAGCGGCCAACGCCCTTGCGATTGTGGCATGCTACGACAGGGAGCTGTGGTTTAAGATCGCTCCCCTGCTGGACTTCCTCCCGGGCGACAAGAGGGCTGAGGCCCTGGAAATCCTACAGGAAGGCGAGGTAGCGTCGAACCACGCCATTACGGTGGCCATAGACATCGCTGACACCGCCTTTTGTCAGATGGGCAACAGCGTTTGCCTTCGTCAGCGCGGCTGGCTCAAGGCCACCGACTTCAGCCAGGACGTGCAGACCAGGGTTCTGGACATGCCCTTCGATAGGAACAACCTGTTCGGCAAGACAGTGGACGAGTCACTGCAGGCCATCAAGGCGGACACCGAGACGGCTCGGGACTTGGGTGTTCTTCAACGACGACCGCCGTCCTTTCGGATCTCCGGAGGCAAGCAAAGTGCCTCCAAAGGATTCGGCAGTGGTTCCTCGTCGTACCGCCAAGCGGCCCGCTCCTCGTCGCAGGAAGCCTACAGAGGACGCGGCAAGACAGGAGGATCTCTTAGTCGTCGCCAAGGAGGCCAAGGCGGCAAGACCGCGGCCAAGCAGGACTGAACTGGCCGTGGCGTCGGGGCCCCACCCAAGCACCCCGGTGGGAGGCCACGTGGCGAAATTCCTCAGCGTGTGGGAGTCCATCTCCACCAACCGTTGGGTGCTAGTTACCCTGGCCTGCGGGCACACCCTGGAATTTCAGAGACGGTGTCCCCGTATACCACCAGTGGCTAGGAAGGAAAACCACGTCCCGCAACTGCTTCTGGAGGTACGAGCGATGCTAAGGAAGGGAACAATAGAACTCGTCCCAAAAAAGTCTACGGGGCTCCGGAGTGTACTCGTGGTACTTCCTCGCCCGGAAGAAGACCGGCGGTTGGCGACCCATCCTGGACCTTCGTCGTCTAAACAAGTACATCAAGTCTCAGAAATTCCGGATGGTCACCCTCCAGCACGTGCTGGGACAGCTGGAGGGAGGCGATTTCCTATCGTCGCTGGACTTGGAGCATGCCTACTTCCACATCCAAATCCTAAAGGGACATCGCAAATTCCAACAGGGGCGGCACTACAGGTTCAAAGACCTTCCCTTTAGATTGAAGTTGGCGCCCAGGGTATTCACCAAGTGCCTGGCACCAGTGGAGGCACGGCTGCGCCTGCAGGGGATACACGTCTACCCCTACCTGGACAACTGGCTCATCCGAACAAAGTCAAGAGAACTGGCCGTCGAGCACCCAGCAAAGACCGTCCACCGGCTCACGGATCTGGGATTCTCTATCAACTTTGCGAAATCCCACTTGGTACTGTCGCAAGTCGCCCTGTTCCTGGGAGCCAGACTCGACACAGTGGCGGGATTGGCCTCCCCGTCGGAGGAAAGGACGAAGGCCATCCTGGGCTGTCGACCATGGAGGTGGCCAGGGTGAGGTCCATCAAGTCCCTACTCGGCATGATGTCATTGTGCATCTTCCTCGTGCAACCACTGCAGGAGTTCCTCGACGCCCCATTGGATGCAAG
This sequence comes from Ambystoma mexicanum, assembly GCF_040938575.1. Taxonomy (NCBI): domain Eukaryota; kingdom Metazoa; phylum Chordata; class Amphibia; order Caudata; family Ambystomatidae; genus Ambystoma; species Ambystoma mexicanum. The sequence goes on from NC_090934.1 coordinate 211,349,073, forward strand.
CGGCGGGCAGTTTCGAGGACAGGATCTCACTCAACGAGACTTTCCGCCAAGCGATCCGTTGATCTAGCGGCGGGCATGGACTTCCAGACCCTGGCACATCAGGAAACGATGACGACAGACGCCTCCCTGGAGGGATGGGGAGCGCACACCGGAGATCTCCACGCAAGAGGCCTTTGGCTCCCGGAGGAGAGGTCTCTGCACATCAATGTCCTGGAGCTCCGAGCCGTGTTCTGGGCCCTCAGGTCATTCCTTCCGTCCCTCAAGGGCAAGGTGATAAAGATCTTCACCGACAACACCACCACGATGTTCTACATCCGGAAGCAGGGGGGCACCAGATCCCCAGCCCTATCCAAGGAAGTGCAGGATCTGTGGCACTGGGCCGTCACCCAGGGGATGTTTCTGGTACCCTTCCATCTGGCAGGAATAAAGAACACCATGGCAGACTCACTCAGCAGGGAGCTGCGCTCGTGCCACGAGTGGGAGCTGCGGCAGGATCAAGTGGATCTCCTGTTCCGACGATGGGGCAATCCCCAGATCGACCTATTTGCGACGGCGACGAACGCAAAGTGCCAGAGGTTCGCCAGCAGGTTTCCCCAGCCGGGGAGCATGGGCGATGCCTTCTCATTCCCCTGGGACGGCCTATTCCTGTATGCGTTCCCGCCGTTGCCATTGCTGCTGAGACTCGTCAGTCAACTCAGACGGTCCCGGTGCAGGATGATCCTTGTCGCACCGGCGTGGCCGAGGCAAATTTGGTTCCTGGAACTTCTGGACATGTCGGCGTCCCCCCCAGTCAAACTGCCGACAGATGCGGATCTTCTCGCCAGAGAAGGAGGCGCCATCCTCCACCATGACCCGGGATCGCTGAACCTGCAGGCCTGGCTCCTGCAGCACTAGAGTTCGGAGGGTACGATATCCCGGCGGACTGCAAGGAGATACTTGCAAAGGCAAGGGGGTCCTGGACTCCCAAGTGCTATGGACACAAGTGGAAGAGGTTCTCTGTTTGGTGCCGTGCACAGAAGATTAACCCGCTGCGGATTATGGCCCCTCAACTGCTGTCGTACTTGCTATCGCTGGCCAAGGCGGGGTTGGCACATGCCTCCATCAAGATCCATCTGGCAGCTATCTCCCGCTACACCAGAACTCCGGGGCGCTCATCGCTATGGTCCCATCGCCTGGTGAAGGAGTTCATGAAAGGACTGTTCCGATCGTTCCCGCCGGTGAAGGCTCTGGCCCCGGCGTGGGAGCTCAACGTGGTGCTGACTAGGCTCATGGGGCTGCCATTCGAGCCTCTGCATTCGGCACTGTTGAAGTTCCTGTCGTGGAAGACACCGTTTCTTGTGGCCATCACCTCTGCACGACGAGTGGGAGAGATCCAGGCCCTCTCCTGTAAACCTCCATAACTGACTTTCCACGTGACGAGGGTGGTGCTGAGGACGCAGCATCATGCACTGTCACCAGTTGGCAAACCGACCGTTGCCCGGCCGTCCAAGTGCCCATTCGACCAGAGCGATTGCTGCTACCACAGCGTTCTTGTTTGGTGTGCCCCTGCTGGACATCTGCAGGGCTGCTATGTGGAGGTCGACGCACACCTTCACGAGATTCTACTGCATCGACCGGGATTCCAGGGAGGAGTCCAGGGTCAGCCAGGCAGTGCTGCCTGAAGGTGGGCCTGTTGAGGAGGTAAGAGTTGCTTAATGTTGAGTTGACGAAATGCTTAATGTTGAGCCTTGCCACCTCCCGGGGTTGTGCATTTGTGTACTGCTATGTATTCTTGTATTCATGAGCATGTGAATCCATGCCAGACCCCATGCTGGAGATGGGACAAGTTTCTTACCTTTTAACTGTTGTTATCCAGCATGGGTCTGGCATGGATTCACATGCAAACCCTCCCTCCTACCCCTCTGCAGCTCTTGTCTTGGTCCTACTGCCACTTTACGTGCTAACAAATCTGAAGATGGCTGCCAGAGGAGGGGCTTAGGTAGAGGGCAGTCATTGGCTGAGGCCAGTATGACCCAGAGACCAGTGATTTGTTACTAGTAGAAAGACAGTTCAGAAACGAAACTGAAACTGATTTTTTCTTTACCGAGGATTCCCAGCCTGACGATGGGGAATATTCATGAGCATGTGAATCCATGCCAGACCCATGCTGGAGAACAACAGTTACAGGTAAGTAACTTGTTCCGTCATCTGCAGATGTACCCATCAGCCTTCAGTTCCATGAGATATTCGAACCCGTGGGTTCAGCAACTCAGACAAATGTGTACACCATCACGTCTATATGGACCCCTACCACAATAGTGCGTAGAACTTCAGTACATAGTTCTCCAACTTGTGAGGAAGGATTGTTAGTTATTTAGCCTTTCGTTGAAGTTACCTTCTTTGAAAGACATCCTTAATGGGTTACTAAAGACTGTACTGACACAGGAGCAGCCATAGCCTCATACTCTGCAGTCAACCACTCCAGCACCAGCGCCACCAGCATCCCCCTCCACCAGCTTCTGTACCTAGCCCTTTGGCTGCACATGATGTTGTGGTTTATCCCACAGACAGAAATATAGACGCTCCAGTGGAGACTGGAGTCATTCTGACAGAATGCTCCAAAGGTCAAGATTCAGGAGTACTGCCCACCTCCAACTCAGCTAACGAAGATCTAGACATGGATGAGGAAGGGGAATAATAATAGTTCCCATCCTCAGCTATAGCGTTGCATAAGAGGCTGGAGGTTTGGGGTGAGTTTGTGGGTATTCCTGCACCACAAAAGGATCTACCAGAGTCGGGAGTGTTGGCCAAAGTGTTGGCTCTTCAAATGGCTACCACATCAGGAATTCCGATGCAGACTGATGTTTTCTCAGTGGCAAAAAAGGTTTGGGCAAAACCGCATTCATGCCTGTCTGTTAGTAAAAAAACAAGATGCATGCTATAGGCAGAAGGACTTCTGCTTTCATCACACCCTCAACCACGCTCATTGGCGGTGGCAGTAGTTTTAATGTGTGCAAAGATGAGAAGTTTAAGTAGTGCTATGCCCTCTTCAACAGCTGCTTCTATTCTAACTAGAGAAGATAAGCTGCTGGAGTCCTTCAGAAAGAAGTAATACTCAAACGCAGTATTACATTTACAACAATCTAATGCAGAAGCGTTATTAGTTGCAGGAAATCAGTGACTTGGGAGAGAAAACTCGGGTTTTGCCCAAGAACTGCCTTTCGAAAAACAAGCAGCATTTACATTGGGTTTGGTGGAGCCAAAGCTGGTTTTCCAAGATATTTTGAACCATGTGTGGGTCATAGTGACACCACCAGCAGATGCATGTGCATTGGCCTAGACGATCAGCATGAATGCATGCAACTTTTACTAATGATGTGCAAGATCAAATTTTGGATCTGCCATTTGGAGGCCCAGATCTGTTTCATTCATATCCTGATGATAAATTAGCAAACAATGAAGACATGGCCACAAACTGCAAAATCTTTGGCGATTCGGATGAAACCAGCCATAAAAGTTCTGAAACCAGATTAAGATTTTTCAGAGATTTGAGACGGTTTCAAGAGAGGAGACGAGACAGCCTGTCAGGTAGGAATTGATGCAGTCACATTGTGAGACTACCCAACACTTATCTGCTTGGTATTAGGTAACCCACCTTTTGGTATAGGTCTGTATTACACAAGTTGGTAGTGTGACTGAACAGCCAGGTCTATCTCAAGAGGGGTAAATGTGGGCTGTAGAGCTGTACAATTGAAATCCGTAAATACAAGTAACCAAATAACACTTTCACTCAAGGTTTCTGTTAGAAATAGTTATTTATTAAATTAACATCAATTTTTAAAAAGCATTCTTTAAAAAGGAAGGCAATCCATGTAACAATGTAAATATACTTTAAAATTACTTTTCAGAATCAGAACAAGTTAGTGGATGATCTTTGGATATGCGCCTTACACAATTCCTACATCCTGAGGTGATTTCAATCACAAGGACCGTAATGGCATTTATATATCACACTAGTTATACTTTGCATATTCGGAGGTTGCAGAAAGGAAAGGTTTAGGGAAGGAAAAGGTTAAATAGGCTCTCAGGACAACTAAATCTTCCAATGAAATATAGACGCCCCTTTCCCAGCAGTAACAGTCTACAACAAGTTACCACATATGAGGCACAAACAATATCAAAGTCAATGGACTAGAAGAGTCTTCAGGGAGCCAAGACAGTCAAAGTCAATTGGAACACAGTCTATGGAGCTGAGGTACTTCTTAGAACAGAAACAGTCTTGCACAAAGTTAGAGAGTTTGTAGTAAATCACTTATAGCATCACAAGCTGTTAAGCCTGTGAGGAAAAGAGTTGGACAACTCTCAAAATAAGCTAATGCAGTTCCCAACTGAGAAAAGTACAGCTAAAAAGACAATGAAGTAAGTATCCCAAGCCTAAACAGTACCTCTGGATTGAAGAAGAGTGGTCCAACTGGGTTCTGTCTTGCTACAGCTGTGAGACCCTTGTTCCCGAACCTCAGTCGTGGGGACAAGAGGGAGGATGCCAGGAGGGCTCCTGGGCAGTATTTGGGAGGTCGTCAGCAGCTACGGGCTCTTTTAAGTTCAGCAGCACTTCGCTGTATCAACGCTTAGCAAACAGCGCTGTTGCTAATCTCGGATTGAAAAAGAACCAGGCTGGCTTGAGAGTTTTGCTGGACCTATTATAACTCAACCTTTCTTTATCCCTAAAAAGATTCAATATGACCAGTCTCTGTGCAGGGACTGGCTATGTGCACTGTACCTGAAGGACACTTACATGCATGTGCCAATATGGCTTCCCCAGAGGCAATTCTTCAGATTTTCAGTAATGGGGTAAACCCTTTCAGTACAGAGTCCTACCGTTCAGGCTGAATTCAGAACAAAGAGTATTTACAAAGATGATGAATGCGATTGTCGGCATATTAAGAAGCATAAGTCAGCATGTTTACCCCTATTTAGACGACTGGCTCATCAGAGCACAGTCTCCCAGTGAAGCAACTCAGACTCTCCAGTCTCTGATGGACATTCCTTTTGATTGGGGGTTTTCAGTCAACACAAATTTGGAATTGATCCTAACCCGGAAACTCCTATTAATAGGATTTCATTGGAACACAATTCAGACCACAGCATTCCCAACACCAGACACGAGGGAAGCTATTCTGAGGGAGGCTATTCTGACAGCAGTTGCTCACTTTTCGACCAGAACTTGGATGTCACTGTGCTGATAGCATCTGTTAGGCCTACTGGCTACTTGCGTTCTCACGGTACCTTTCGCAAGGCTCAAGGTGAGAAGGCTTCAGATCCATTTAAATGCTGCTTGGGATCAGAAAACAGGATCACAATCGGGCACGATTCCAATGTCACTGAAGGAAAACCTCCTTTGGTGGAGGTTGAACATCAGTCTCATGAGCGGAGCTCTTCGTCCACTCACTGGAGGGCTAGGAGGGGGGCACAGTAGGAGCTAATTCGAACGTTGGACTATGGTCATCGCAGGACAGGGAAAACACATACATTACCTCAGGCTGAAAGCCTTAGTAGCACTGAAGTCCTTCCTCCTTCTACTCCAGAGATCTGTAGTACTGATTCTAATGGACAGTATGACGGCTATGTTTTACTTCAACCAAGGGGGCACCAGAGAATGGGCTTGTTAGCACTTCAGATATGGTAATGGGCGATAGAGCAAGGCATTTGGCTCAGAGTAGCGCATCTTTCGGGCCAAGACAATATAGAAGGAGACCTTTTTGCCATGACCAGCTACTCCAAATGTCAGATTTGCCTCTGGGCAAGTTCTGGGGGATAGCGCTACTGGAGACGCAGAATGAGGTGTTAAGAATTTCCTCCAACTCCCCTCATACAGATGGTGCTGCCAAGAACTGCACACTGACTCCAATAGAGCTTCTTTGGTCTTCCAGAGCGTGGTTTTCCAAACTTGATTGGCTGGCATTTCAGGGTCCGTTGAGGTTGAAGATATCCAAGAACATGATCACTTAACAGGGGGGTGCAATTCTTCACCTGAACCCACAAACTATGTTGCTAGTGGCTTGGTTCCTGTAAAGTTAACTCTGAGGCACCTTGACATTTCTGAGGGCAATATTGATATACAAAAGAACCATCGAACTACCGCCCACTGGCACTGTTAGACCCTTTAGGAAAAATCTTTGCAAACCTATTATTGACAAAACTCAACATCTGGTCTAAATGAGCTCAACGTCAGACGGTCAGGCAGACCGGTTTTGTTCAAAATGCAGGGACAAGTTGATCATGGATATGCTCAAACATGAAGCGGACAAGGCCAAAATACAAATATACGTCGCCTATGTGGATCTACATCTTGCATTTGACAAAATAAACCAGGACCTACTGTGGGAGAAACTCGAGCAGAGGGGCTGCGCTGGTGACATTCTCGAGCCCATAAAGCTACTATACTCAAACACAAAAATACAGGTCAGGATGACCTCAGATGGGATTGTCACCAAGTTGATACAAACTTGCCATGGATTAAAACAAGGATGCCCTTTGGCTGCAGCCCTTTTCAATCTTTTCACATCAGATTTTGAAGCAAACATCTATACTCCCCTGATGAATCCCCCCAAACGTAATGCGACTATAGTTCCATGCCTCATGTACGCCGATGACATCATTATCTTGGCGAAAACTGCCCACATCCACAAAGACCAAAATCATGACACTAATGCAGCAATTTCAAAGAAAGTGGAAACACCATGCCTTCTATCTTCAGAAACAAAAACTTGAACAAGTTTGAATTTACAAGTACCTCGGTATATGGATCAACCAATCGAGAACGGAACAAAACTGGTCGCAACACCTCAAATCTAAAGCCAAGTCATTAGCGAGACAAGGACGGATCATACACAAAAAGTACTGTAAATTTTCAATAAAACCTGTCGCATTCTACAATCAAAAAGTTACTGCTACACTCGCTTATGGCGGCGAAACTACGATAAACATAGATCAAGCCATCTGGGAACAAAATGAAGCCCTTTTCTGGAGAAAGGTTCTAGCTCTACGCCAATCCACCCTGATGCCTCGATTAGATACAAGCTTGGTCTGCAATCACTACGCTCAATTGTTACATGGAAAACACCAGACCTTTTCCATAAAATAAATAATGATGACAACATTCCAGCGATAGATATTTTGAGAACTACAGATCGAAAGATGAACGATGTAGTCCTGCTTAAATGGAAAGAAGCAGCCATGAAGATATCCAAGGAAAAAGATATCTCCATGGATATGCTAATTAACAGACCTCAGCAAGCAAAAAAACATCTAGCCAAGCGCGATTGGATAGAGACCCAAGAACGTAAAAACAAATATAAGCTAAACCTAACGTGCAATGGCGAAGTAAGAGTCCTGAACCAACTGCCGCATTATCTCAGCTTGTTCCCGGATCGTCAAATCCACAATGTCTTCCTAAGATTCAGACTGAACCTACTGCACACGAGATAGATCACAGGGAAAAGAAGCCAAAATAAGGAATCTAATCTGTCGTACAGATTCTGTAAAAAGGAGGAGACTACAGAAACCATCTATCACATAATCATGGACTGCCAAGCCCTTTATCATAAACGTCTTGCATTCAGTTGAAAATATAACAGTGCTCTGACTGAACTTGAGGTGTCCCAAAGATGGCCGGAAATACGAATAGGCAACAACAGAAAAATGGTAACCACCATTGTACATTTTTGGACCGCCATCACGGCCGACAAATCCGCCTTGACATCTTGAAGAAGAAGAATGTATTCAAGATTTGCCCAAATGTACATTTTATCGTCGTTCTTTCATTTTTATTTTTATTTTTTTTGGGGGGGAATCTAATTCAGATGTACTAACAAATGTAAGGTTTGAGACATAAACCGTAAACATTTAAATAAAAAAAAAAGAAACTCAGAACAGATGATTTTCTCCTTTGCGAATCATGTTGTTAAAAGGTATTTGGGAGGGCTAACAAGATTACATCCACCGGTCAGAAGGCCACATCCGCTGGTCAAAAGGCTGCATCCTATTTGTTTTTTTCAAGGTAGTATTAGCAGCAGTAGCACATACATCTTTTTAGCCAATGGCCTCAGTGGACATCAAGATGGTCACGTTTTAAATCAGGACAGTAAGATCCTTACCGCAGTGATGGCAAACAGATCGAAACCACTGATATGTGCCCTGATACACCATGGCCAGACAGGATATGTCCCTCAGCTGAGCATTTCTGATAATCTCAGGAGATTGACCATGTTATAGACCAGACCGCTGGAAGCTACCAAGAATTGGCGATAGTCTCACTAGACGAAGTCAAGGCTTTTGACTCTGTTAAATGGTCCTGGTTACTAGCGGCCCTAAAAAAGTTTGGGATAGGACCGGTGTATCTGCAGTGGGTGAAATTATTGTATAGTGTGCCGATTGCCAGAGTCCGGACAGGATCGGTGGTCTCGGAAAGGTGGACGCTAGGCACAGGAACTAGACAGGGCTGCCCCTGGTCCCCAGTGCTGTTTATTCTAGCGCTGGAGCCACTAGCAGCATACCTCAGATACCAATATGGAGAGGACGGCATTACAACGAAATGAAGACAGCACTTGATATCACTGTATGCGGATGACATGCTATTGTATCTAGGTTACCCTGAAGAAAACGTACAATATATATGAGAGCTGCTAGATCGATATGCATTATTATCGGGTATAACAGTAAACCCACAGAAGTCCGTGATATTCCTGCTGGGGAGATATACAGGAATGCCTCAAGATACGTTACCAGTGTTACAGATTGAATGGGCGTTAGACATCTTTAGATACCTGGGGATAAATGTATATCACAAGGTTGAAGAACACCACAAGAATAATACAGAGAAAGCAGTAGAGGGGATTCAACGCAGTATGACATTCTGGACAAAGTTGCCCCTAACCATGATGGGGAGGATGGCATTGCTTAAAATTATAGTATTACCCAGGCTGCTACACAATTTTGCAAATGTCCCATATTTGATACCAAAACGCTTCTTTAATAGACTCCACAACATGTGTAGAGGGTTAATCTGGCATAACACTAGGAATCAGGTGTTATGGAAATTGGAAAATCAACACTATCGGGCGGGTCCTTTTGGTGACATTGAAGGGGATAGACGATCAACTGAGACACGCCATAAGGGAACACTGGGAGCCGGTAGGTGTGACAACAGGGGATGTGTGGCAAGGAGATGGCAGAATAGAGTTTGATAGCTTAAGAGGGAACACAGGCCTACACAGTGGGCAGTATATCACGTATGTGAGGTTGATGGCAATGCTAAAAAAGATGTGGTCAGAAGTAGAACTGGCCCAGCAGCCAGACGAGGCAATAGAAATGTTCCAAGCAGTGTCAGACGGGGGTCATGAGGTTTCCAGAATTTACGAAATACTGATGTCTAAAGTGGGAAAGGAAATGGTTCAGACGAGGCGGGACTGGGAAGAGGAAAGTGGGGAGACAATAAGTGATGGGCTATGGGAAAGGGTGCAAGGGTACCACAAAAAAGTGTCGAGGAATGCCAGATTACAACAGATTCAACTGTATATTACTCATAGAGCATATATGACCCCCAAGAAAATTACTAAGTTTACAGATGCAGCTACACAGCGATGCCCGAAATATGGGGTAGAAAATGCCGGAATGGTACACATATTTTGGGCTTGTCCCGAAATTGCGAGATATTGGAGGGTAATAGCAGACCAACTGGCTTCCAAAGGGATTGAACTAGTGGTAGACTCCTTGTGGGCATGTATGGTGGGGGGCTTTCCTAGACCGTGCAAACTCAAGCATGTGTGCAAGCTCAAAGACCTGGCCTATATTTTAGCGAAATGAAGGATAGCCATGGGATGGAAAGCTCAGGTGCGACCCAATGTAGATACCTGGTGGAGGGACCTCCTGCAGTGGGCCGAGGCTCAAACGGGGTCTGGAGGGTGGCAGCATGTAGAGGGGGTGAAGAGGAAGCAGAAACATTGATGGCGTGGCAGCCTCTGATTGCATCTCTGACGGGCCTGGGACCCGAAAAATTGGACACGGATAGCTTCCTGGATTATGGAGAAGTACAGACAGTTGTGGACTAGTGGACCGTGTTGGCCTTTCATAGTGACTCTAAAGAGAGGGAGGGGAAGAATAAGCGGGGTGTTGAGTAGTTTATGCAGTTTAAGGTGCACTGTTTGTTTGTATGAAACTAATAAAATGTTCACAAAAAAAAGATGCTCAGGTTTGACTGTTTTATTAGTGGCACTGACTTGTGCTAGAAGAATCAGTGAGATTCAAGCACTAGCAGATTCAGAACCCTATACAACGTTTTATACAGATAAAGTAGTTTTGCGTATGCACCTGTCATTTCTACCGAAGGTGGTGTCAGACTTTCACATTAATCAGGAAATAGGTTTACCAACATTCTTTCCTAACCCTGAATTGCAGGCGGACAAAGTCCTGCACTGTTTGGATGTCAGGAGAACATTTATTTTATTTATTGCACATTTGTATGGCGCCATACACCAGTGTTTCCAGGCACCACAAGATAAATTGGGGATGGGGAAAATAGGAAAGAAAGTAGAACAACAACAAAAATTGTTATATTGGCCTTTTGACAATCCTACCATGCAAGTGCAAAAACAAGGTGGTAAGTGCAGAGAGAGTGCGGGGTACAGGGTGGACCAGGTTGGGGCTTGTCCGGCTAAGGGAGCTGCAGGGAAATTGCTGGCAAGGAATGCTGGGTGGGACATGTGATAGGGGGTGGTCTGGCCCCTGTATGACCCTAAAGGGACCAGGCCCCAGTCGCTGCGGTAGAGGGAACGTTAATACGAGAGGGGGCGATGGAAAGAAGAGGAGAAAATGAAAGTCTTCAGAATATTTTGTAACTTAAGAAGATCTGGCTCAAGTCTGAGGGGGGCATGGAGGCTGTTCCAGAGAATCTAAAAGATTTGGCCGTGGCTGAAACTACAGCGGCCGAAACTTTCGCATGAGAAAGGTGCAAACTACCAAAGGTTTGCACCTTTCTCATGCGAACACACATACATACTCACACCCACACACACAACACACCCATAACACCCCTCCACCCACACGCTCAGCAGACCCCCACCCACACCCCCAACATAAACAAACCCCACTTACCTTCATCTTCACGCTGGGTTCCTGCAGCGCCAGTTCCCTTTCACTTCCGTGATCGAGAACCGGCGCCATAGGGTCCTTTTCTTTTTTTTTTCTTTCTTAACGGAAGGCTGCAGGGCAATGCGGAGGACGCCCCCGCAGCCCTGTTTTTTTTTTTTTTTTTTTTTTTTTTACAATGCAACCACCAAAGTTTCAACCTTTTGGTGTTCGAACTTTTGGTGGTAGCATTTTTAGAACTTTTGGTCATTGCGACCGATTTTTTGTTGGTAAAATCGGCCTATACCGTTCTAGATGGAGGAACCAGCCGAGGAAAGGGATCTACCTCCCACTCTCTGCTTGGAGAAGCGTTTGACCTGCAGAGAGTTGGAGCCAGAGGACTGAAGGACTCTGGCAGAGAGGTATATAGGGAGGAAAAGCTGGATGTAGAGAGGTCCCAGGCCCCAGACAGCCTTGTCGATGATGCAAAGGGTTGATCCTTGCGGTCACCGAGAGCCAGTGGAGAGATTTGAGTGCTGGAGAGATGCTATCCCTGGGCTTGAAACCAAGGATAAGTCTTGGAGTCCTATTCTGGATTAGTTGAAGGTGGGGCAAAGAGGAGGAAAGGGGCAAATTGAGGATGAGTTTGTGTCAGTAGTCCAGCCTAGAGACAACTAGGGTGCTGGAGACGTTTCTGGGGCAAGGTGACGAAAATAAGAATGCCCCTGAGGTGGTGGAGGTGTAAGTTGGACTTCTTGGCGAGGTATGTGATGTGTAGAGCGAAAGAGAGACACAAGTCAAAGGTTACCCCAAGGATTTTTTCCTCACATGTGGGTGAAGGGAGGGGACCCAAGGAGACTGGCCAGAGAGTGGGAGGAACAAGGAGCAGGCGTCCCAATGAGAAGGATCTCCGTCTCATTGGAGTTAAGGCAGAGATCATTGGCAGAGCACCATGACTGAATAGCAGTCAGGTATGAGAGAGAAGGGGGAGGAGGTAGAGGAAGGCAGCTTGAAGGAGAGTTGTGTGTTGTCGAAATTAGGGAAGAAGGTGGAGATCAAGTAGCTCAGAGGGGCCAGGTAGATGTTGAGGAGCCATGGCGATGGGATAGAGCCCTGAGGGCCGCCACGGGTAAAGAAGGAGAGGGATGAGAGAAAACGACCCATTTGCATTTGGGAGGTTCTCTTTGAAAGGAAGGAGGTCAGCCACGCCCCATTTGCATTTGGGAGGTTCTGTTTGAAAGGAAGGAGGTCAGCCACGCCAGTGCCCGGTCTGTGATGCTTAGGGTATCATGGAGACGGTTTATGAGGATGGAGTGGTTGACTGTGTCAAAGGCAGAAGAAAGATTGAGGAGGATCCTAACAGAGGGTGTATTTGCCAGATTAGACAGCCGGTTTTCACAGGTGTTCAGGAGAGCAGTTTTCGTGCCTCTGGATGCCCTGAAAACAGCCTGGTGGTCATGGAGGCCACCAGCCATTTCGGTGTGGAGGGTCATTTGGGGCATGACCAGCTTCTCCATGAGTTTGCCCAAAAAAGGGGTGCAAGAGGTCCGTGATGTGTGGAGAGAAAGAGGGAGTGGTTTTATTTAAGCAGGAGAAAAGACTTAAGATCTTCTGAAGCTTTGTTTGTGACATTTAGTGGAAATTGACCAGGCAAACAAGCTTCAAAAGCATCCGTAGCTAGATGGATGGTTTTGTGCAGAGGCATACAAGGTTAAGGATAAAATAACAACATAGAGAATTCATGCACATTCAGTTAGAGCAAAGGTGGTAGCAGTACCTTTCCAACGTTTTGTGTCATGGGAAGTTTTCAGTAAGGCCACGACATGGGCTACCCCGTCTGCTTTCTGTCGACATTACCGTTTGGATGCAAGTTCGAGAGGATGCTGCATTTAGCCAGGCAGTCCTCAGAAATGAATTTACTTGGGTAGCTGGTTAACTTGGCGCCACCCGAAAGATTGTTACAATGGAATCGCCCATACAGTATGGAGAAAATGGGATGGGGACATAGGAGTAAGAACGTTACTCACTGTATTGACTACTGTACTCCTAGTCCAGGGTCTGCAACCTTTGGCTCTCCAGATGTTTTGCACTACCAATCCAACCAACCCTAGCTAGCATAGGCGAAGGTGAGGGATAATGGGAGTCTTGGTCCAAAATATCCAGAGAGGCGAAAGTTGCAGACCCCTGTCCTTGTACATAGTCCCCTTCCAAACGCCCCACCCACTATCCCCCTCAAATAGGTGTAGTTGGGGCTTTCGCCCCCGAAAGAGTGACTGAGGTATGGTGCCAGAGGGCAGGGTTAGTGTGCGCAATCATGCGCTGTCTACCCAAATTCAAATTTAAATAGGAATTGCATATTTTGATGTGCAAAAAGCTGCAGTCTTGTATGGACGCCCATACAGTATAGAGGAAAGGGGACTATGGACTAGGAGTACATTGGTCACTACAGTGATCATCCCCCCACCCCCCGTTGTGTCTCTTTTGATTCTAGGTGGAATCTGTATATTGATCAAATTGTATGAAATTCCATTAGCAAATATGTAGTCTATGCGGCTTGACTTATTTTGTATATTCCAAGTAATATGACCCGGTATATGTTCTCCCATTGAGCATTATCACGCCCTGCTCTACCTTGAATTGTGTCCATTTTGTCCCCCTAATGCTGTTCTATTTATTTCCCTTCATAATTGGTTCAGAAAGATCCTGTAATATTGCAGCTACGTACTCTGTCATAGTGCAGTATGCATTGAGGCCACCCCTGACTAATACCATCTCTTAAATTTCCCACGTAAATCTCTTATTGCTTCTAGTATAAGTAAAATTGTCATTTCTGCAAGTGCTCCCTGAAGGATCATACACATTTGCAATTAGGACGGACTGAATTTGCTCATTACTTCAAATTGTCATTATACCCATCAATAGATCAGCATTATTCCCCCCAAGTTTGTATTTGATTACATCTGATTCAGTGCTAATTTGGCCAACCTGCTGGTAATTGAAAGGACATCTATCTCAGTGGAAGTACATAGCCTACCTTTTCTGATGAAGGCAGACCCTTCCTGTGTCCCATCAGACCCTCTTGCTCCTTAGCAAGTCAAGCCTATTTCCCCTTTAGAGGCCTCTCACCTCGCTGAACTCTTCAACCTGTCCTTCGACTCTGTTTACTTTTCCATCTAATTTCAAAATGTCGACTGCCTGCTTTCCCTCTATTTTCAAAACTGCCACAATCAGCCCGCTAATAAAAAAAGCAAGGGGCTGACCCAAACCTACCAGCTAACCTTCACCTTGTGACTCTCCTTCTGCAATATTCTAAAGGGCTTGAAAGAGTTGTGTTTAACCATCTTACACATTTCTCAGATATCCACAAACTTCCAGAACCCCTACAAACAGGTTTACGCTCCTGTCACTTGTGATGAATCCAGCTATGTCTCAGCTCTGGGGGTGGTTTCCAGATGGAAGAGAGGATCCTTATGGGAGGGAGAGAGACTTGTTGGAATGAACATGGTATCCCCCTTTCTACTCCGGGTTTGACATCCCCCTATGTGCACAAACTGTGATGGCCTATCGTGATGTTGGACCAGTTCAAGCCCCTCATACTATCAGCAGAACTCCTTTTGACAACTTGTGCCAAAACACTGAGATGAGGAGGAGCAGGGGAGTAATGAAGAGCGCAAATGTACTGGAATCAGAACAGCACTGTCGTGTTTGGAAACATCCAATTGGTGCTGGGCCATTTAAAATCACAGCACAGCGATTAAGAAGGAGTCCTACTTTTCCCGACCGTGGTCGTGAGACGAAAAAGCAGAGCAGCTTCAGCGGGAAGCAGAAGCACTTTTACCAGCGCCATCTGGGAGGGAGAGAGTTTGCTGTATGCAGACCGACAACGAGGAAGGCTGAGGAAGGACGGTCTCGGCACGCTGAACACCGGAGGACAGAGGAGATGGCAGCCAAAGGAAAGACTGCCCTGCTGGAGAGAGGAAGAAGTGCGGAGGACGCCGAAGCAGCCAAGCAATACTGGTGAGCCCAGAGAAGGGACGTGCGGCATGTACCACTCAGCAAGAGAAAACAGAAGGGACTAAGCGGATGAACAGGGGAGCTGGGACGCAGGTTGCCTTTGAGAGAGAGGCAAAGAAAAAGGGTTCACGGACTCAAAGTACCACATAATTAAATTGTTATATGAGAGTAAGTCCTGGCAGGAGAATAGACCAGGCAGCCCATTGCGAGTCTGGAGACCCTCACCTAAAGAGAAGATCCTGAGAATGGGTCTTGGCAGGAGATTATAGCAGGCAACATGATGCGATTCTGGAGACCCGCACCCCAAGGAGAGAGAGAACATTGAAAGTAAGCCCTGGCAGGAGAGTAGACCAGACCCAAGGGACTGCGAGTTTGGAGAACCGCACCCAGAAGGAAAGTTGAATGCTGTGAAGCCCTGGAAGGAGAGTACACCAGGCAAGAGGATTGTGAGTCAGGGACCTGCATCGAATCACAAATAAAGACGTTCAACACAGCCTCTTTAAAGTGTCTGAATACCTAGGGGGAAGGGAACCATGCCCCCTGAGCTGGAAAAGTGATTGAACAATGAATCGAGGGATATGAAAGAACCCTTGAGAGTGAGTGTCTAGGGAAAGGGAGCCATACCCGCTTGATTGGAAAATTGTATTTTGCCAAGTAAAAGAACTGGGGTTGAGAGCCGAGTCAAAGCAGAGCATTCAAGAGAAAGGAAAACCTTCCATCGCTGTTCTAAGAGTTGTGAAACCCTGTAAATCAAGGGAAGGGCGTTCCCAAACGGAGGCCTTGCAACGAGATTTGCACAAGAAGAGTTGAATAAAGAAAATCTGGATCCAGTGGTCATACGATTAAGAGACTGGGGAAATCAACTTCTGGTATGTGTGTGTATATATATTTCTAAGGCTTGTGGATCTGTTTAGTTATCTTTTGCAGTTATCTTTAAGGACAAGTATATGGTTACTCAGCTGCCATGTCCTCACACACTAAATATAGAAACTTTATTTTTTTGCTGCACCATTGTGACTTCCTACACTATTCACTTTCTACTTATTTACCGCCCCCCTGGACCTTTAGGACCAGTTCGGAAAGGGCTAGTTGATCTTATTGCCAATCTGAATCTGCAAGTGATCCTAGGTGATTTAATTTGCATTTTAATCTGCCAAGACCTGTCGAAATGAACTATTTTATTGATGGCCTCTCTGACTTACATTTGCATCAATTCACTCAAGCCCCTACTCACTCACAGGGGAATATACTTTATTTAGTATTTGCCAAGGATTCCCTGTTATGCCGGGCCCGATTGAACCAGTGGTATGGTCCGACCACCATTTGGTATCCTGCACACTCAAAGCTGCTGAACTGCCCTTTAAACTTCTTCCTCCTAAAACATTACTACGATCTTGGCGCATGGTCGACACCAAGGTACTTAGTGACCATATAGCCACCAACTGTGCCTCTCCAGAGCCTTTCTCTTTACAACTACTCTCTCAAGCTTTTGGGGCCACCGCAGATCTCTACGCCCCTCTTAAAATGCCTCAAGGTCGTAGTCTGCCGTCCCAACCATGGTTCATGGCCCAGCTAAAATCTGCTTGGCTACAACTTAGACAACTGGAATGGAAATGGCGCAAAAGTTACAATTTGATGCTTAGAGATTCCTACAAACTGGCTCTCTCTACCTATCTGGCCAGCGTTAAAACGACCAAGGCCACTTATTTCTCTCAAAAAATTGAAAGTGCCCTCTGCCAGCCCAAAACCTTATTTTCTTTTGTTCACTCCTTAGCCTCCTCTGATACCCTCACGTCCATGGTCAAGCCCTCACAAAAACTGTCCGATTACCTGGTTTTGTTTTTTGTTACCAAAATTGAAACGATCCGCTCTAATATCGCTAAATCCCCCGCGATTATGACCCCGGATATCGTTATGTCCCTACCAGTTCCTCCTATTGAACCCTCTTTAAACTGGTCCACTTTTCCATTATTTTCTGAGGCTGAGTGGTTATTTTAAAAATCAAATCATCTTCCCCTGAGGATGCGATCCCCGCGACCATCATAAAATAGGTTGCCGCTGACATATTAGTTTATATCACGGCCGCCATTAACAATTCCTGCCAGTCAGGACTGGTTGTCAGAAGTCTCCCCCCTTCTCATCTGTCTTTGTTGTGTACTTGCGACCTTCTAGGTTTTCTTCTTCTTCACGGCCCGGGATTTGTATAGACCGGAATGCTGGTCCTCGGCGTCCAGTGTGAGGATATCGGTTCAGCTTCCAGGAGTCTTCGTAAGTCCAGGGTAATACCAGGATGTAAGTAAGTATGCTCGGAGAAACGGAGGTCTGTGACTCGAGCGTGGAAGGGTTTCTAGGAGTTTTGGAGAGGGAAAAGGAACAGGACGGGATTCAAGGAACAGGGAATAGGGATAGAAGCGAGAGCCCCGATCGAACTCCGGCTAAACACGTCCGACTACAGGTAGCAGTAGTGTTGAGGTGCGCTGAGCAGCAGGGGCGTGTCTCTCTTGTACGATGAACAGCGTGGAACGTATAGACTGGCCAGGAGCGTTGTGTTCCGGGCGGCTATGTTGGAAGGATCACTGCATTCAATCCCCTGCGAGTCAGGGACCAGGGGGTCCAGAAGGGACGTAGACGACGGTTCATGACAGCATGCCTCTTCTGAAACCCAGCTCCTCTGGGTTTGCCCAGATGGATCAGATGAAATAGTCAAACCAGTCTGGGAGCATTCATGTTTGACACGGGTTCCCAGGTACGCTCACTGGATGGGTAACCTTTCCACTCAACCAGATATTGTAATTGAGTCACAAATCCTGGAAACCTCGTACTCCAGTTGATCATTTACGATAACGGGGGTGGATCTAGGAGCCGTTCGGGACAACTGAATGTATGGTTTTAACAGAGAAGTGTGAAATACTGGATGGATTCTTTTCCAGGACTCGGGCAATCGAAATCGAAAGGCTACTGGGTTGATGATCTCCTGTATAGAAAAAGGACCATAATATCTGGGAGCCAGCTTATTAGGGCGCAGATGTCGAGGAAGAAGCTTCGAAGATAACCAAACCTTATCTCCTACTGAATATGAAGGTCCAGGTCTTCTTTTGGAGTCGGCATAATGTTTGACATCTTTTTGGGCCCTTTCTAGATATTCCTTAACCTCCTTGTGTACTGTGATGAGGTTCACGATCCAGGAGTCTACTGCAGGCACTGGGGTAGGGTGAGGGAGTACGGAAGGTAGCACCGCTGGATGAAATACATGACTACAGAAGAAGGGACTGTTCTTGATAGCTCAATGATCTGAATTGTTATAAGCGAATTCGGCCATAGGAATTAGGAGTGACCAATCATCTTGAACTTTGGTGGAGAAGCAACAAAGGTATTGTTCGAGAGTCTGGTTCACACGCTCAGTGGCTCCATTGGTT
Source organism: Ambystoma mexicanum (assembly GCF_040938575.1). Classification (NCBI taxonomy): domain Eukaryota; kingdom Metazoa; phylum Chordata; class Amphibia; order Caudata; family Ambystomatidae; genus Ambystoma; species Ambystoma mexicanum. The sequence continues at coordinate 211,367,606 of NC_090934.1, forward strand.
TGTGGATGGTAGCCAGATGATAAGGCACGTTGGATTCCCAAAATACGACACACTTGCTTCCAAAACTGTGATATGTACTGGAGTCCTCGGTCTGAAATGATCTTGGAAGGCAGCCCATGAAGTCTGTCATGACCCACAGGATGCGCCCCTTTTGGTCTTCCTGGTCCTTATCGCAACAGGCCTTGCATTCCCTGACACTCCCAACATGGCCGTCCAGCGTGATACGCCTTCCGCGGTCTATACGTTGGACGTAACGTATTCTACTAATAGACCGCACCCCCGCGGCTCAATGCTATTGCCAAGTAGCGATCAGACGTGTGCTCTGTAGTTCGCAGTATTGCTTTCCTGGTTCCTAGCTTTTCTACTTCCATTCCTTACCCCTTTCCCTTTTCCTCTTGCTTCCTGGACTTGTGCGCCATTAGCACTTCTTCTTCGTTTCCCGGATCCCCGGATTGCTGCATCCCGGAATCTTAAACGCATGCTGGAGTCGGAAGAGACTCACTCGGCCTTATTCAAGTCCAGGTCTGTCCGCAAGAAGACACCGCCCACGGAGTCCAGCAAGGATCGGTCTCAGGTGAGAAGGGGGGAACTCCGTGACAGTTTGAGACGCCTACCGACCGCACTCGAAGTCGACATGGAAGCGGCCGTCCAGGACCTGATGCGAGGTATGCAAGAATTAACCACCGAGGTGCAGAATTTAAAGGAGGAAAACGCTGCTCTCAAGCAATTAGTTCTATCCCGTGATGCAGCCGCAAAAGAAAATGTGTTACTGGGCGGCATTGTTGACAAATACGATAAGTCGGCAAAAACCCTTCGTGGATTCCTGGACTCATGTTTGGTTCACTTTACATTTAAGCCCTATTACTTTTCCACTCCCAGGGCTAAGGTGGGGTTCATAATCTCTCACCTTTCCGGAAATGCTTTAACCTGGGCTACACCCCTAGTTAACTCCGGCGACGCTCTCCTAGATGACTACGATGGTTTCATACGGGCCCTAAAGACCATGTTTGATCGCCCTGAGCAGGTCGTTAGTGCCCAGGAACGCCTCTTGGACTTTCAGCAGTGCTCACGTATGTAACCCGCTTCAAGCAATTGGTCAAGGAAGCTGATTGGTCTCCGGAGGCAAGTTTTACCCTTTTCAGGAGAGGACTAAATGAGGAGATTAAAGATGAGTTAGCCAGAGTGGCCCGACAGAACTCATTCCAGGCTCTTATGGACCTTGCCATGCAAATAGACTTTCGCATCCAGGCAAAGAAAGGCAGAGAAAACAAATCTAGGGGAAACCCTCCGAAGATGTCCTTTGAGAGTACCTCCAAATCTGACACAAACCCTGGATCAGTCACCAAACGGGAACCCATGCAGATAGGAGCCTTCCGTGAACCCATATCCCCGCAAGAAAGGATGAGAAGGATTAATACGGGGTTGTGCATGTATTGTGCCTCAGGCAAACACTTGGTTAGAGAAGGCCCTCTGGCCCCTCCTCGGCGTTCGGGAAACGCCAACTCCCGATCCTAGATGGAGCAGGGATTCGGGAGAGAGATGTTTGCTCCACATCAATTCCATCCTTGAACTCTCCTGGACAAAACAATCTAGTGATACTACAGGCCTTCCTATCAACCTCCGGGAATAAGACATATCCTGTTTTGGCCTTGGTGGACTGCGGGCCTATGGGAATATTCATTTATCAAGATTGGGTTTTTAGTCACCACATCCCATACGAAACACGAAGCATCATGCAGCCGGTGGAAGCGATCGATGGAAGACCCCTCACTTCGGGGCCCATAAGCCTGCAGACCAAAGAGATCCAGCTTTCAATTAACCACCACCAAGAGCGGATTCGATTCAACATTATTAAGTCAGCTCATTACCCCATGGTACTGGGCATGCCCTGGTTACAGAAACACAATGCGTATATCACTTGGACAGCAGGATCACTATTCCTCGGCTCAGAGTTTTGTATGTCTCACTGTCTAATCCTGGATCCCTCCTTGACCCCTCCAAGGAACCATCAAGCACCTTTCATGGTTTCCAATATCGTGCAGGTTCCTAAGGCCTATCAGGGATTTGTAGATGTGTTCTCAACTGCCATAGTCCAGGCCTTACCCCCTCATAGGCCTGAAGACTGCGCCATAGACACGGATCCCTCAGCAGTGATTCCTTTTGGCAGGATGTTCATCCTTTCCGAACCTGAGAAAAAGGCCCTCCGAGAATACTTGGATACCAACCTTGAGAACGGCACCATAAAACCTTCAAAATCTCCAGCCGGAGCTTCATTGTTCTTTGTTCCTAAGAAGGACACTGAGGAACTCAGACCCTGCCTCGACTATCGTGGATTAAATCAATGCACCCTCAAGGATCGGTACCCTTTACCCTTAATCTCGGATATCCTGGAAGCGGTCAGAGGTGCTGTGATTTTCACGAAACTGGACCTCCGCGGTGCCTATCATTTGATTCGTATCCGGGAAGGAGACGAATGGAAAACAGCATTCAGAACACCCTTTGGTCATTTCGAATATCTGGTCATGCTCTTTGGATTAGCTAATGCCCCAGCAGTCTTTCAACGTTTTATGGACAGGGTGTTCTCAGACATGCTATTTCTCTTCGTCATCGTCTACCTGGACGACATTTTGATCTACTCCAAGGACCTTCTAAAGCATGAAGAGCATGTAAAGGCAGTACTACAATGACTCCGTGAACATAAACTCTTGGCCAAGCCCGAGAAATGTCTGTTTCACGTTGCTTCTGTTCATTACCTAGGATTTATCCTTACTCCAGAGGGAATTGGCATGGACCCTTGAAAGGTAAAGGCTATATTATCTTGGCCTGCTCCCATGTCTGTGAAACAAGTTCAATCCTTCCTGGGGCTTGCTAATTTCTACCGGAAGTTTATACCCACCTTCTCTGAGATTGTTCAACCGATTGTTGCTCTCCTGAAGAAAGACACCCCCTTTGTCTGGTCTAGTCCGCAAGATAAGGCATTCCAACTCTTGAAGACGAGATTTACTCAAGCTCCCATTCTGGCCCAACCCGACATTGGTCGATCATTCCTTGTGGAAACGGATGCCTCTAACTACGCCATTGGAGCGGTGTTGAAGCAAGAATTTGAGGATAAACTAGAACACCCCATTGCTTACCTTTCACGAACCCTGACTCCGAGTGAGACACACTACTCCGTCCTGGAAAAATAACTTTTAGCTATCCGCCAAGCCTTCACTGAGTGGCGACCTCTACTCCTGGGAGCAAGATATCCAGTCCAGGTCCGCACGGACCACCGAAATCTTCAAATTCTACAGTCATTAGAGTGTCAGAACAGTCGTCGGGCTCGTTGGGCCTTCTTCTTTGCTCAGTACCAGTTCCACATCGCTCATGTTCCTGGATCACAAAACCTGATTGCTGACGCCTTATCTCGACGGCCTGACTATGAAACTACCGAAGATAAGGCCTATCCTAAGATGTTTCCCCACACGATTTTTGTAGCCCAAGCAGTCAACCTCCTGGAAGAAATCCGAGTACAAACCCAATCCTCTGAATTCTGGAAGAATATTTCAAGAAAGAATCAATGGAACCTGAGAGTCAAGGAAGGATATTTGTTCAAGGACAACACTATCATGATCTCTGCTTCCAAAAGGTCAGGGTTTTCCCAACTCCCTTGGAAGCAGATCCATAACCCAGGTTCCGAGTGCCAACCAGTCCCAATTGGGACCTTTTGGACCCAGTCCTGGCGCCAGTGGCACCAGGCTCATAAATATGCCCAGTCCCAGCGCTGGAAGCGCCGGGTTCATAATGCTTGGGTGGATTTACCTGCAGCAGACCATGCTGCTTACTTGCCTGCCAGTTGAGTCTCTGATCCTCTTCTGTTTGGAACTACTTTTCCTGTTGGGTGGGGCAGGAGCCACTCCCTAGATTCAGAACACTGGAACTCTTCTGGAAAGCAGGAACTCTTATCTTACCTAGGCGTGGCTTTGGAAGGAGACACCTAAGCACTACAGGAGGCTATTTAAACCACACCCGATGGATGAATCTTGCGTTGCGTTATTCTGCATCCTCAGCAGCAGAACGCTCATCGTGTCTTCTGCATCTGATCCTGGGCCTAAGGAAAAAGGCTTACCATTCTGAATCCAGTCTTCAGCAACACCTATAAAGACAAGAAAGAACAGGTTAGCATTACGGTCTTCAGTGACAGCTCTTCACTTACCTGGTCCATCGGCTGTCACCAACGCCTCGCGCTGCATTCCGGCATCTGAAAGACAAAGGCTTACCTACTCTTCGTGCGCTCCGGAGGTCTTCACACTGCATTCCGGCATCTGAAAGACAAAAGCTTACCAACTCTTCGCACGCTCCTGAGGCCTTCGGCGCTGCATCCCGCATCTGAAAGACAAAACAAGGTGCGTTTAAAGACATTGGGGAACTTTAATACTCACGTGCCATTACTCCTTTCCACATCTAACCCAGTGGGTATTCCGGCACCCTGCAGCCGCCCCGAACTTGTACCTGCAAAATAAAAAGACAGTTAGAGCGCATCGTGAAGCAGGCAACTAGCGCTTACTTACGTGCTTCCAGGCGCTTCTATTCATCACACGGGCTCCATCTTCAACTCACTTCAGCCCGCCATCCGCCATCGCCGGAACCATGCAAAACAAGAGAGATCATTACTAAAGACTTTAAAGACATTAGAATTACTCGAAACTTACCATTCGTGCAGTAAACGACGGACAGCAGTCCTCTGAAGTCAAGAGGCCTGCTCCCCTTATCCAGTGAAGAAACTGGTTACAGCACCCTGCCTCGAGGCAGATGGAGAGCACAGCGTTCACTTACCTAAGGTGAGAGCGTTAACCTTTGGGGTTCTACAGGAGAAGAGAAAGGGAAGAAGAGAGAGACATTCAATAACCCAGTTCATTAATCCCACATTTTCTATCTGCAGACATCTTACCCTTCGAGCCAGACATACAGTGCACAGAGGTCCAGCCCAAAGAGCCAGCCGTGTGTTACACATCACCTTTGAAGATACGGTATACGCCCAGTCAAGACCGGCGCCTCTACGGGAATCAGGTGAGCGTTACAGAACGCAAAGCCTACCACAAAACTCCCGTCCAGGCGCTATGGAAACCTCGGATACCGACCAGCTAGCCCAGTTACTTGGGGAACTAAGGGCAGAAGTGCATGCAGCCCGTCAGGAAACGAACGCTCTAAGAAGGGATCTGATTATTTCCAAGGAGCGAACAGATGATCTCGCTAGACAATGGCTACAGTCACAAGCCGGACAGACCCCGTTACACGCATCTGGGGGAAATCTTCCTTCTACATCCTCTATGAATCCAGTGCAGATCAACCTACCTGGGAATGTACCTTTGGCTCCGCCCGAACGATTTTCTGGTGACCCAAAGAGGTTTGCAGTATTTATCAATCAGTGCCGGTTGCATTTCTTATGCCGGCCAGCAGCCTTTCCAACTGATCAAGCTAAAGTAGCTTTCGTGCTTTCGTACCTTAGTGGCAATGCGGCAGACTGGTCGATCCCTCTAGTAAATCAAGATGATCCGGTCCTCCATGATTTTCAAGCTTTTCAGCTCAGTATGGAAAAACTGTTCGCAAGACATTCACAGGGGCAGGCCTTGGACAATGAGCTTCTTTCGTTGCGACAAGGTAATCAAGACCTTTTGACATATATTTCGTCTTTCAACAGACTGATAGTGGAAACTCACTGGCCTGAGGACAAAAGGATTACGCTGTTTTATAGAGGTCTACGCGGAGAGCTCAAAGATGTGTTAGCCCAAGTAGTGAATCCCCCACAAGATTGTTCGGACTATATAGACTTAGTCGTTCAAATAGATCACAGACTGCAGAACAGGAAGGCCGATCGTTCCAAGTTTGATGCTCGAGTATTTTCCAAACCGCCAACTCCTTCCAAAGGAGTAGACTCCGGGGAACCCATGCAAAAAGGGGGTCTGAAAGGTCCTCTAACACAAAAGGAGCAGGAAAGGAGAAAACAGTTGCAATTATGCCTCTATTGCGGAAACTCAGGGCACTTTCTTCGAGACTGTCCGGTGAAACCTGCCAAGAAGGCAGTAGGAGCTGCAGTTACCAAAGTTACAAACTCTGAGCAGGGAAACGACCTCGCCCGACAAGAATAGAGGTCCTCTTGCCGAGCGTGAAAACCAGTTCCGTGACCTCGCATTTCGTGATACCTATGGTCCTCATTAGCCCTGATAATCCGGATCGATTACATGCAATTGAAGCTTACGTCGACAGCGGTGCCATCGGCAATTATGTGGATCATGAAATGGTTTTGAGGATGAATCTAACTCTTTGTCCCAAGACTGTAAAGGACGTCATTACTACGGTGGATGGTACGGAGATAGCCTCCGGGCCAGTAACGCATACCACTCAAGAAGTGACGCTAGTAAGTCAAGATGGACACCATGAGAAGATCGTGTTCGATGTGATCAAGGCCCCTCAGTTTCAGATTATTCTAGGAATACCTTGGTTAGAGAAACACAATCCTCTGATCGATTGGCGAGCAAGAACGATCCAGTTTCCAGAATGTGTCTCTACTTGTCACCCTCCACCTGGTGTTGCACTGGCAGCAATTTCTTCAGAGACTCCCCAGTTACCTCCCGAATACCTAGAATACCAAGATGTTTTCCGGAAGGATCAGGCTAACTCTCTACCTCCTCATAGGTCTTATGACTGCCAGATCGACCTGATACCTGGATCTACTCCTCCTTGTAGTAGAATTTATGCCCTCACCGAGCCTGAGAACCTTCACCTTCGACAATACCTGGATCAATACCTGGCAAATGGGTTTATTCGTCCTTCCAAGTCCCCTGCTTCTTCAGCTTTGTTCTTCGTTCCAAAAAAGGAAGGAGACCTTAGAACTTGTATAGATTATCGCTCCCTGAACCAGATCACCGTTAAGAATAGATATCCGTTACCTTTGATCCCTGAACTCCTGGACCAAGTCAGAAAAGCATGCATATATACAAAGCTGGATCTTCGAGGAGCTTACCACTTGGTACGAGTAAAAGAGGGCGATGAATGGAAGACGGCCTTCCGCACCAAGTATGGGCTATTTGAATATCAGGTCATGCCCTTCGGACTTTGTAATGCCCAGGCCGCCTTTCAATATTTTATGAACGATGTCCTCAGAGAGCTCATAGATGTGTGTGTTGTTGTTTACATTGACGACATCCTCGTTTATTCTTCATCGGAATCTGAACATCGGAAACACATGAAAATGGTCCTCGAAAGATTGCGTCAACACAAACTTTTCGCTAAGTTGGAAAAATGTGTTTTCAACGTGACTGAAGTTGAATTCTTGGGATTCATATTATCACCTGGCGGAGTGCGTATGGATTCAAAGAAGGTCGATGCAGTTCTCAAATGGCCATCACCATCCTCCGTAAAAGGTGTGCAAAGCATGTTAGGCTTCGCTAACTTTTACCGCAGGTTTATCCCCGAATTCTCTCGAATAGTCCAGCCCATCACTGCCTTGTTAAAGAAAAACAAACGTTTTGAATGGTCTACCGAGGCGGAACAAGCTTTCCAGGATTTGAAGACTAAATTTATCTCTGCACCAATCTTAAAACACCCTCGCCCCGAACTCCCCTACATCGTGGAAACTGATGCTTCAAGCCTTGCCATGGGGGCAGTTCTATCACAAAAGGACCCGGTAACCAATCAGTTGCATCCCGTGGCATTTTGGTCCCGCAAATTCTCGCCTCCTGAAATCAGTTACACGATTACTGACAAGGAACTTCTGGCTATCAAGTCTGCCTTTAAGGCTTGGCGGCATTATCTGCTGGGGGCCCGACACACCGTTACTGTGATTACGGATCACCGAAACCTGCAATATTTGAAAACCGCAAAAGCCCAATCCTCTAGACAACTCCGTTGGGCATTATTCTTTGCCGAGTTTGACTTCATAATTACCTATCGACCTGGTACAAAAAACGGTAAAGCTGATGCTCTTTCTCGGATGGGAGTGGAAGAACACTTGATCAACCCTAAACCTGTACCAATCATTCCCGAACAAAGAATTCTGGGTGTAATCGCCACAGAATCCATAGAGGAAGTTAAGGATAAAGCCAGGCAACTTGTAACTCCAGCAGACATACAGAATTGGCATCTGCAGGGAAAGGACTTTGCAGTAAAGGACAACTTATTGTATTTCCAAGAACGATTATACCTACCCAGCACAGATTTACAGAAAAAAGTAATCTCTTGTTATCACGATTCTTTAATGGAAGGACATCCCGGTATAGCCAAGACCTCAGAAAAGATCAAGCGCTACTTCTGGTGGCCGTCTTGGAAAAAAGATATCAGAGACTTTATAATGTCCTGTGGAGTATGCGCCCAAAACAAGAGTCAAAAGGAAAGACCAGCAGGCCTCTTACGCCCTATTGACATCCCACCTCGCCCTTGGCATACGCTTTCTATGGACTTCATCACCGATCTACCTCCATGCTCCGGATACAATACGATTCTAGTAATCGTGGACTTATTTTCCAAGATGGCGCATTTCATTCCGCTCAAAGGCTTGCCAACAGCAGCAACTCTGGCCCGAGAATTTCTCGAAAATATCGTCCGACTGCACGGTTTTCCTTCGGTTCTAATTTCGGATCGAGGTAGTCAATTTATTTCTCATTTTTGGCGAAGTTGCTGTCGGTCGGCTCAAATTGATGTGAGACTATCGACCAGTCACCACCCTCAGACCGACGGACAAACCGAGAGGACCAATCAAACTCTGGAACAGTATTTACGCTGCATGCTGCAACAAACTGAAAAAACTTGGAAAGACATCCTTTGGATAGCCGAATATGCCTACAATAACTCTGTCCATTCGGGAACTGGGAAAACCCTGTTTTTTCTTTTGTACGGCAGTCACCCTCGAACCTCGGAGTTGGATCCCCTCCAAGATCTTGAAACACCAGCAGTAGACTACCTGCATTCTACAATCACCCAAGCCTTTAAGGAAGCTGTTTCTCACCTTCAAAGGGCTAAAGAACAATACAAGAAAGGAGCAGATCAACATCGGAAGGAAGCCCCTCAATATCAAGTAGGGGATCAAGTGTGGTTATACACCAAATATCTACCTCTAAAAGGGCCACGCACATTCAACCCAAGATACCTTGGTCCCTATTCCATCACTACCATAGTAAACCCAGTAGCGGTCAAGTTGGACTTGCCCCCGCACATGAAGATACATCCGGTCTTCCACGTCTCTCTATTAAAACCGGTGCAACCTCAAACCCGACTAACCAAATCTCCAAAACCTATCCTAGTTGATGGAGAACTCGAGTTTGAAGTCAAAAGCATTCTGGACTCCAAGATCTCCAAATCTAAACTATTCTACCTAATTGACTGGAAAGGCTACGGCCCCCAAGAGAGATCCTGGGAACCTGCTGAATATGTCCACGCTCCTCGCCTAATCAAAAGATTTCACCGAACATTTCCTGACAAGCCAAAACCCCCGGAGAAGCCCGGTTTGGGAGGGGCCTTGAGGGGGGGTACTGTCATGATCTCTGCTTCCAAAAGGTCAGGGTTTTCCCAACTCCCTTGGAAGCAGATCCATAACCCAGGTTCCGAGTGCCAACCAGTCCCAATTGGGACCTTTTGGACCCAGTCCTGGCGCCAGTGGCACCAGGCTCATAAATATGCCCAGTCCCAGCGCTGGAAGCGCCGGGCTCATAATGCTTGGGTGGATTTACCTGCAGCAGACCATGCTGCTTACTTGCCTGCCAGTTGAGTCTCTGATCCTCTTCTGTTTGGAACTACTTTTCCTGTTGGGTGGGGCAGGAGCCACTCCCTAGATTCAGAACACTGGAACTCTTCTGGAAAGCAGGAACTCTTTTCTTACCTAGGCGTGGCTGTGGAAGGAGACACCTAAGCACTACAGGAGGCTATTTAAACCACACCCGATGGATGAATCTTGCTTTGCGTTATTCTGCATCCTCAGCAGCAGAACGCTCATCGTGTCTTCTGCATCTGATCCTGGGCCTAAGGAAAAAGGCTTACCATTCTGAATCCAGTCTTCAGCAACACCTATAAAGACAAGAAAGAACAGGTTAGCATTACGGTCTTCAGTGACAGCTCTTCACTTACCTGGTCCATCAGCTGTCACCAACGCCTTGCGCTGCATTCCAGCATCTGAAAGACAAAGGCTTACCTACTCTTCGTGCGCTCCGGAGGTCTTCACACTGCATTCCGGCATCTGAAAGACAAAAGCTTACCAACTCTTCGCACGCTCCTGAGGCCTTCGGCGCTGCATCCCGCATCTGAAAGACAAAACAAGGTGCGTTTAAAGACATTGGGGAACTTTAATACTCACGTGCCATTACTCCTTTCCACATCTAACCCAGTGGGTATTCCGGCACCCTGCAGCCGCCCCGAACTTGTACCTGCAAAATAAAAAGACAGTTAGAGCGCATTGTGAAGCAGGCAACTAGCGCTTACTTACGTGCTTCCAGGCGCTTCTATTCATCACACGGGCTCCATCTTCAACTCACTTCAGCCCGCCATCCGCCATCGCCGGAACCATGCAAAACAAGAGACATCATTACTAAATACTTTAAAGACATTAGAATTACTCGAAACTTACCATTCGTGCAGTAAACGACGGACAGCAGTCCTCTGAAGTCAAGAGGCCTGCTCCCCTTATCCAGTGAAGAAACTGGTTACAGCACCCTGCCTCGAGGCAGATGGAGAGCATGGCGTTCACTTACCTAAGGTGAGAGCGTTAACCTTTGGGGTTCTACAGGAGAAGAGAAAGGGAAGAAGAGAGAGACATTCAATAACCCAGTTCATTAATCCCACATTTTCTATCTGCAGACATCTTACCCTTCGAGCCAGACATACAGTGCACAGAGGTCCAGCCCAAAGAGCCAGCTGTGTGTTACACATCACCTTTGAAGATACGGTATACGCCCAGTCAAGACCGGCGCCTCTACGGGAATCAGGTGAGCGTTACAAACACTCTGCTCATTCCTACACAAAAATTACAACAAAGAATAATAAACCTCTGTCATGATACCCTTCACTCCGGACATTGTGGCATCACCATACCCTCCACCTCATACAAAGACAATTTTGGTGGCCTAAAATGAAGACTGACGTACAACTATACATCCGAGCCTGTGCAAACTGTAGTCAGAATAAACATGACAACAAGAGGCCGGCGGGTCTTCTGCACTGCCAACAAGGCCATGGGATGTTATTGCTACAGACTTCATTGTGGAATTACCGCCTTCCAGAGGGTATACCACCATCATGGTCACCGTTGACTTGTTCACTCATATAGCTCATTTCACACCCCTCAATAAGCTACCATCCTCATCTGAACTGGCTGGAATCTTCCTGGAGCACATATTCCGCCTTCATGGACTTCCTTCCAAGATAATTTCCGATCGAGGACCTCAATACGTCTCACAATTCTGGAAACACCTATGTCAAATATTAGGAATCCAATGCGCTCTTTCATCAGGTTATCACCCTCAAACCAACGGGGCCACAAAACGTGCTAACCAGACTCTGGAACAATATATTCGATGTTTTGCTACTAAGGTTCAGGATGACTTGTCGCTCCTGATACCCGTGGCTGAATTTGCCTATAACAATTCCAATCATTCAGCAGTTAAGACCAGTCCCTTTTATTGCAGCCAAGGATTCCATCCATCCGTTCTGCCCTCTGTTCTTCCACAACCCACACCGGTACCTACTGTCGACTCCTGGATTGAAACACTCATCAACATACATAAGGAGACCAAAGAGCACTTAGAGAAGGCCAGAACACAGACCAAGAGATATGCGGATTCCAAAAGAAGACCCGGGCCTTCTTATTCAGTTGGAGATCAAGTCTGGTTGTCCTCGAAATTACTACCCCGACATCTACGGCCAAACAAATTGGCCCCCCGGTATTATGGTCCGTTTTCCATCAAGGAAATTATAAACCCAGTCTCATATCGGCTCAAGTTACCAGAATCCTGGAAAAAGATTCACTCAGTTTTTCACACCTCCTTATTAAAACCTTACATTCAATCCTCCCGGAAATCCTGCAGACCCGCTCCTTTGGTGGTGGACAATCAACTGGAATATAAAGTGTCCCGGATATGCGACTCCAGGTATAAACGGGGTCAGCGTCAATATCTGGTTGAATGGAAAAGATTGTCATGATGCCTACCCCCGGGGACCCAGACCAAGTCCAGCAACCCCGGAAGCAGGCATCAAGTTACCCCAAGCAAGCCCAACAACCCCCGCTAGGGGCTATTTGGGTGCAGTCCTGGCACCTATTGCGCCAGGCTCATATGGAGAGTCAGTCCTGGCACCATAGGCGCCAGGCTCATAGATTAAAACTTATCTGATGCAGACCATGCTGCAAACTTACCTGATGCAGACCATGCTGCAAGAGCTCCAAGCCAAACGAGGCTTGGAAGGGACTATTTTACCTAGGGACTATTTTTTTACTCGGGTGGGGCTGGGGAGGAATACTTACATGGGACTACTTTGGAGGCTATTTAAACCACGCCCGAAGAGCAGCACACGCTTCGCGTTATTCTGCATCCAGCAGCTCACCGTGCCTGCAAGTCTGCATCCAGTCTTCTGCCACGCCCGCCTCGAGTTTGGAGCTCCTAGAAAAAGGGAAAAAGAAGGAGAAAAGGTTAGAACAAGAGCAATACCTTTGATCCTTACCTGAATTCCCGATCCATCGCCCCTTCGAGCTGGAAGAAAGAAGTTATTTTATGCGCGTCGCCTCGCCTGCTACAGCGCAGCACTGAACTCATCGCCCTTCGCAGCATTTTCACATTTCACTGCATCCTCCTGCATGTTACTGCCGCACTCGGGCACCTAAGGATAAGACAAGAACAGCAAGGTGAGCCAAGGGAATACACAGAGGAATACCCCCCATAGACTTACCTGATTTTACCACCGGGGGTACTATTCTTCTTCACGGGTCGGCGCAGCTTTCACTGCATCATAGCCGAACCCCTGCCCCCAAGGGGAACAAAAGGACAGCAAGGTGAAACAAGGAACTAACAAGTGGAACCCTCCACACCACAAAAGACTTACCTGATTTTACTGCCGAAGGCATTATTCCCCGAGACTTCATACTTTCTCTCAGCACCTGAATAAGGGAGAAAGCAACAGGTTACATATGGACATTATTTTATCGAACTGTGTTGGATAATACAAATTCTTACCAGCACATTACCGGTTGCCACGAGGAACTCTTCAGAAGGGTCAAGCTGCAACCTGCAAGGAATCGGACAAGAGTGAAAGTCAGGCATTTGCACTCTCACGAACTACATACTTACGGCGTCTTGCCGGGAATATCGGAGTCAATATTGTCCTGGAACTCACCAATTCCTTCGAGCCAGTGAAGCAACTGGTTATCTACGCGCCCAATGCAGGATGGAGAGCTCTTCTTTTCAAATCATCAGGTGAGACTATAAGAGGGAACATCCAAGGTGATCAGTGGGGAGAACAGCGAGGTGGGGGGATTTACGCTCAACTCCACGGGTGGTTAATTCCCTTTCTCCACTTGCAGAAGAATATTCCTACGGGCCAAGCAAACGAAGCTAGGTGGGCCAGTCCAGTCCGTCATCTCGGCCCTACGCGTCACATTGGTGGAGACCGCAGCAGTCCAGTCCAGATCGACGCCTCTGTGGGAGTCAGGTGAGCGTAACAGAACGCAAAGCCTACCCACAAATTCCCACCTGGGCGTTATGGATACCTCAGAGACTGACCAATTGGCCCAATTACTAGGGGAACTGAGGGCTGAAGTGCATTCCGCCCGTCAAGAAACCAATGCTCTTAGGAGACAACTGATTTTGTCAAAGGAGCGAACTGATGATCTTGCTAGGCAACTATTGCAAAGCTAGGCTGGACAAGCACCCCGACCTGGTTCTGGGGGAAATCCAGCTCCTGTGTTATCGAGTAACCCTGTGCAAATAAACCTACCAGGACATATTCCATTAGCCCCACCCAAACGCTTTGCCGGAGATCCCAAAAGGTTTGCCGTGTTTATGAACCAATGCCGCTTGCACTTTTTATGCAGACCTGTAGCCTTCCCAAACGATCAAGCCAAGGTAGCCTTTGTATTGTCATATCTCAGCGGCAGTGCAGCTGATTGGTCAATTCCACTAGTTTACTCAGGATGACCCAATTCTTCAGGATTTTCAGGGCTTTCAAACTAGCATGGAAAGACTATTTGCCTGGCACTCCCAAGGACAGGCCCTGGATAACAAACTTTTGTCCCTACGACAGGGTAACCAGGACCTTCTATCCTACATCGTGACCTTTAATAGGTTAATAGTGGAAACTGGATGGCCCGAGGTAAAACGAATCACGTTATTTCATCGAGGGCTTCGAGGAGAACTCAAGGATGTCTTGGCTAAAGTCGTGAACCCACCTCAAGACTGCGCTGAATATATAGACTTAGTGGTCCAGTTAGATCACAGACTTCAGAACAGAAAGGCTGATCAAGCCAAGTTTGAGAATCAGGTGTTGGTCAAAACTCACGCTAACCCCAAAGGAGCAGATGCTTCCGAACCCATGCAAATCGGAGGGGTTAAAGGACCCTTAACCTAGAAGGAAAGAGAAGGGAGACCGCAAATGCAATTGTGTCTATTGTGGAACTTCTGGACATTTTCTACGGGATTGCCCTGTAAAACCACCCAAGAAGGTGGTAGGAGCTGCTGATAAAAGCCATATGGAGTCAGACGCGGGAAACGATCACGCCCGACAAGCATAGAGGTCTGCTTGCCGAGCTTGAAGAAGGATACTCAGACCTCGCATTTCATCATACCAATGGTCCTTGTAGATCCAGGGCAGCCATTGCGTATGCACGCAGTAAGGGCATACATTGATAGCGGGTCCATAGGAAACTATGTGGACTATGAATTGGCTTCCAGGATGAATCTACCTCTCTGCTGAAAAACCACCTCAGATGTCATCACCACAGACGATGGAACTGAAATTGCCTCTGGGTCTGTAACTCATTCCACCGCAGAGATGACACTATTGGGTCAGGATGGGCATCGAGAGACTATTGTGATCTAATCGAAGCCCCACAGTTCCAAATAATACTGGGGATACCTTGGTTGGAAACACATAATCCTTGTATTGATTGGCGAGAGAAGAGAATAACCTTCCCGGATTGTGCACAAACCTGTTACCCAAAGAAAAATCAGAACGCAGGCCTGGCCACAGTAACCACAGCAGTCATGCAACTACCTCCTGAATACCAAGAATTCCAGGATGTCTTCCAAAAGGAACAGGCAAACACCTTACCTCCTCACTGATCGTACAATTGTCAAATCGATCTCATACCCGGTGCACCCGGTACCCGGTGATCCCCTTTGTAGCAGGATCTATGCCCTTACGGAACCTGAGAACCTTCACCTACGACAATACTTAGACCAGTACCTTGCCAATGGCTTTGTTCGCCCATCCAAGTCCCCTGCATCTTCAGCTTTGTTCTTCGTACCCAAAAAGGAAGGTGACCTCAGAACGTGCATAGACTACCGTGCATTGAACCAGATAACTGTTAAGAACCGATACCCGTTGCCTCTGATCCCTGAACTACTAGACCAAGTGAAGGACGCTTGTATATACACTAAATTAGATCTCCGGGGGGCATACCATCTGGTACGTGTAAAAGAGGGCGACGAATGGAAGACTGCTTTCCGCACCAAGTATGGGTTATTCGAATACCAGGTGATGCCTTTCGGGTTGTGCAATGCACCAGCAGCCTTCCAATACTTCATGAACGATGTCCTTCGTGAACTCATTGACGTTTGTGTTGTCGTGTATATCGATGATATTCTAGTATACTCCTCTTCAGTATCTGACCATGTGAAGCACGTCCGAGCAGTCCTTGAGAAATTGCGCCAGCACAAACTATATGCAAAGCTAGAAAAATGTGTTTTTCATGCCACAGAAGTTGAATTCCTTGGGTTTATCCTGACCCCTAAGGGAGTCCGAATGGACTCACGAAAGGGACGCAATCCTTAAGTGGCCATCACCAAGTTCAGTTAAAGGAGTAGAAAGCATGCTCGGCTTTGCCAATTTCTACCGCAGATTCATCCCAGATTTTTCACATGTCGTACATGCCATCACAGCACTCTTGCGAAAAAATAAACGCTTTATGTGGACTGAAGAAGCCGAAAATGCCTTCCAAGAGCTGAAAGCGAAATTCACGTCTGCACCTGTGTTAAAGCACCCGCGCCCTGAACTTCCATACATAGTGGAAACTGATGCATCCAGTCTAGCCATGGGAGCTGTCCTGTCTGAAAAGGACCCTGAAACTGGCCAGCTTCACCCAGTATCATTTTGGTCCAGAAAGTTCTCGGCACCCGAGTTAAACTATGCGATTACCGACAAGGAGTTATTAGCCATTAAATCCGCCTTTAAGGCTTGGCGGCACTATCTTCTCGGTGCCAGGCATACCATTACTGTGATCACCGATCACCGGAACTTACAGTATTTAAAAACAGCCAAGGCCCAATCGTCACGTCAACTCCGATGGGCATTGTTCTTTGCCGAGTTCGATTTCGTGATAACCTATCGACCAGCTTGTAAGAATGGTAAAGCAGACGCCTTATCCCGAATAGGGATGGGAGAGGCAGAAGTGAACCCAGAACCAGTACCTATAATTTCCGAACAAAGGATTGTTGGCATGACTACTCTACAGACACTAGAGGACATTCAGGTAAAGATCCAGCAACTCTTTGATCCTACAGCCCTGCAGGACTGGGTAAAGAAAGGCCCGGACTACTCTGTCACCAATGATCTGCCTTATTACCAAGGGCGGCTATTTCTGCCACACAAGGAACTACGAGAGCTAGTCATTTCCCGTTATCATGATACCCTAATGGAGGGGCACCCAGGTATTGCAAAAACTGAAGCTAAAATTAAAAGACAATTCTGGTGGCCCACCTGGCGAAAGGATATTAAATCATTTGTGATGTCTTGTGGCATTTGCGCCCAAAACAAAAGTCAAAAGAAAAAACCAGCTGGTCTCTTACAACCTTTAGATATTCCGCCTACACCATGGCACACCTGTCATGACCACTGCTTCCAAGGAGTCAGGAGCAGCCCAACGCCCTTGGAAGCAGGCTCACAACATTCATTGCAGACGCCAGCAAGTCCCTTTAGGGACCTTTTGGGCCTTGTCCTGGCACCGGTGGTGCCAGGCTCATTGTGGGGACTGGTCCCGGCACAAGAAGCGCCGGGCTCATAGCAAATACAGAAGTGCTTGGGTGGACCTACCTGCAGCAGACCATGCTGCTTCCTTACCGACAAGATGATGTCTTCATCCTCTTCTGGCAGGAGCTACTTTTCCTCTGGGTGGGGCTGGCACCACTCCCTAGGACTGGAACTCTTCTGGAAACTGGAACTCTTTTTCTTACCTGGGCGAGGCTGTGGAAGAAGACGCCTAAGCACTCCTGTGCACTATTTAAACCACACCCGATTGGTGCAACGTGCTTCGCGTTATTCTGCATCAGCAGCAGGATGCTCACCGTGTCAGCTGCAGGAAATCTTCCATTCCGGCTCCTGTGAACGCGAAATCTCCGGATTTACCTGATGAGAATCCAATCTTCAGTCTTCAGCAGCATCTGCAAAACAACAAAAACACAGATTAGCAAAGTCAAGGCCAGCGCTTCAACTTACCCGATCCACCGGAGTGTTTAAGGTATTTGCCGCATTCTTTCTCCGCCATCGAGCCCTGCAAAGACAAAAGAACATTGGTTAGTAACGTTCTGTTTCTGAACGGCTTACCTGTGCGACGTACGCTCCAAAGTCAGCCCGCACCACACTCTGCCACCTGCAAGGCAAAAGAGAGACATTAAGGTGCGTTTAAAGGCCTAGAACA